>NW_027254532.1:0-302848 GCF_044704955.1 Pristiophorus japonicus | reverse complement strand
GGTATTTGAACAATTTGCTTTGGCACATTCCTTCAGAATCTTATAAAGTTCAACAGATCAAGCTGAAGTTTTCTGTTTTGCAAAGGAAACAATCAAAGCTTCCTTAACTTTTCATAATTTAAATATCCTGGCACCTTGAATAACATGCAGGTGACGGATTTTCAAGTTAAACCATTGTCTCCCCTCCCACCCATCTGAAAGTCTTGGAACAGCTCACTGTTCCCCATCCATCCCTCCCTCATCTCCCACTCACTCCCTCGCTCCTCTCCCCCTCCCTCCCTCGCTCCTCTCCCACCCTCCCTCTTTCCCCACCCTCCCTCTTTCCCCACCCTCCCTCGCTGCTCCCCCTCCCTCGCTACTCTCCCCCCCTCGCTACTCTCCCCCTCCCTCGCTACTCTCCCCCCCTCCCTCCCTCCCTCGCTACTCTCCCCCTCCCTCCCTCGCTACTCTCCCCCCTCCCTCTCTACTCTCTCCCTCCCTCCCTCGTCTCCCTCCCTCGTCTCCCTCCCTCCCTCGTCCCCCTGCCTCGTCCCTGTCCCTCCCTCGCTCCTCTCTCCCTCCCTCCTCTCCCCCTCCCCCTCATCACTCCCCTCCCTCCCCCCTCATCACTCCCCCTCCCTCCCCCTCATCTCTCCCCCTCCCTCCCTCATCTCTCCCCCTCCCTCCCTCCCCCCTCATCTCTCCTCCCTCCTCATCTCTCCTCCCCTCATCTCTTCCCCCTCCCTCCCATCATCTCTCCCCCTCCCTCACCCTCGCCCCTCACCTCTCCCCCTCCCCTCCCTCCCTCCATCTCTCCCCCTCCCTCCCTCCCTCATCTCTCCCCCTCCCTCCCTCCCTCATCTCTCCCCCCCTCCCTCCCTCATCTCTCCCCCTCCCCTCCCTCCCTCATCTCTCCCCTCCCTCCCTCCCTCATCTCTCCCCCTCCCTCCCTCCCTCTCTCTCCCCCTCCCTCCCTCATCTCTCCCCCCCCTCCCTCCCTCATCTCTCCCCCCTCCCTCCCTCCCTCATCTCTCCCCCCCTCCCCTCCCTCCCTCATCCTCCCCCTCCCTCCCTCCCTCATCTCTCCCCCTCCCTCATCTCTCCCCCTCCCTCATCTCTCCCCCTCCCTCCCTCCCTCATCTCTCCCCCCTCCCTCCCTCCCTCATCTCTCCCCCCTCCCTCCCTCCCTCATCTCTCCCCCCTCCCTCCCTCCCTCATCTCTCCTCCCTCCCTCCCTCATCTCTCCCCCTCCCTCCCTCATCTCTCCCCCCTCCCTCCTCTCTCCCCTCCTCCCTCCCATCTCTCCCCCCTCCTCCCTCCTCATCTCTCCCCCCTCCCTCCTCTCTCCCCTCCTCCCTCATCTCTCCCCCCTCCCTCCCTCCTCATCTCTTCCCCCCTCCCTCCCTCATCCCTTCCCCCCTCCCTCCCTCATCCCTCCCTCATCTCTCCCCCCTCCCTCCCTCCTCATCTCTCCCCCCCCCCCCCTCCCTCCATCCCTCCCTCATCTCTCCCCCCCCTCCCTCATCTCTCCCCTCCTCCCTCATCTCTCCCCCTCCTCCCTCCCTCCCCTCCTCCCTCCCCCCTCCCTCCCTCATCTCTCTCCCCCTCCCTCCCTCATCTCTCTCCCCCTCCCCTCCCTCATCTCTCTCCCCCTCCCCTCCCTCATCTCTCTCTCCCTCCCTCCCTCATCTCTCTCCCCCTCCCTCCCTCATCTCTCTCCCCCTCCCTCCCTCTCCCTCCCTCCCTCACCTCTCTCCCCCTCCCTCCCTCATCTCTCTCCCCCCTCCCTCCCTCATCTCTCTCCCCCTCCCTCCCTCATCTCTCTCCCCCTCCCTCCCTCATCTCTCTCCCCCTCCCTCCCTCATCTCTCTCCCCCTCCCTCCCTCATCTCTCTCCCCCTCCCTCCCTCATCTCTCTCCCCCTCCCTCCCTCATCTCTCTCCCCCTCCTCCCTCATCTCTCTCCCCCTCCCTCCCTCATCTCTCTCCCCCTCCCTCCCTCATCTCTCTCCCCCTCCCTCCCTCATCTCTCTCCCCCTCCCTCCCTCATCTCTCTCCCCCTCCCTCCCTCCCTCATCTCTCTCCCCCTCCCTCCCTCCCTCATCTCTCTCCCCCTCCCTCCCTCCCTCATCTCTCTCTCCCTCCCCCTCCCTCCCTCCCTCATCTCTCTCCCCCTCCCTCCCTCACCCTCCCTCCCTCATCTCTCTCCCCCATCTCCATTCTCCCTCCCTCCCTCATCTCCATTCTCCCTCCCTCCCTCATCTCCATTCTCCCTCCCTTGTCCCCCTCCCTCGCTCCACTCCCCCTCCTTCCCTTACTCCCTCACTCCCTCGCTCCTCATTGCTCTTCCCCATATTCACTCGTTCGCTCCTTTTTCCTTTTGATAATCTTGGCTCTCTCTCTCACAATGCTCTCAGGGCTCTCTCTCTCTCAGATGTACTAATATCCCCCGAGGCACACACCTGAAGTATGATTGCTACTTGTTGCGAACTGTATAAAGTGCAACTTTTCTGATCACATAATGTTGGGCACAATTCTCACCAGTGATTTGCGCCGGTTTTTTGCAGCAATTCCTTTTGGCTGAAGTTGAAAAACCAGTTTCCCCAATCAATCTGCAGCAGTGTTAACTCAGTTACCATTTTTTAGGTCAGTTTTTTTTCAGCCAAAGGGGCGTAACCAGCCACTTCCACCAATTAGGGAAGTTTGGCCAGCTGAGAGTTACTCCAGTTGTGCTTAGGCCAGTGTATGTGGCCTCTGCTGAAAAACCTTCCCTCGAGTTAAGGAAATCGGCGCAGCAGGTGCCCGGACACAAACACAATTCAAAAATACATAGCAGCAACTTACCTCCAACCTCACCCGACGGCTGTCCGGTCCCAATTCACACACGGGGGGGGGAGAGAGAGAGCATTGTGTGTGTCCGGGGACCGAGAATGGGACGGACCGGGAGAATGGGGACTGAGAATGGGACGGACCGGGAGAATGGGGACTGAGAATGGGACGGACCGGGAGAATGGGGACTGAGAATGGGACGGACCGGGAGAATGGGGACTGAGAATGGGGACTGAGAATGGGACGGACCGGGAGAATGGGGACTGAGAATGGGACGGACCGGGAGAATGGGGACTGAGAATGAGACGGACCGGGAGAATGGGGACTGAGAATGGGACGGACCGGGAGAATGGGGACTGAGAATGGGACGGACCGGGAGAATGGGGACTGAGAATGGGACGGACCGGGAGAATGGGGACCGAGAATAGGACCGGACCGGGAGAATGGGGACCGAGAATGGGACCGGACCGGGAGAATGGGGACCGAGAATGGGACGGACCGAGAGAATGGGGACCGAGAATGGGACGGACCGGGAGAATGGGGACCGAGAATGGGACGGACTGGGAGAATGGGGACCGAGAATGGGACGGACCGGCAGAATGGGGACCGAGAATGGGACGGAACGGGAGAATGGGGACCGAGAATGGGGACTGAGAATGGGACCGGACCGGGAGAATGGGGACTGAGAATGGGACGGACCGGGAGAATGGGGACTGAGAATGGGACCGGACCGGGAGAATGGGGACTGAGATGGGACGGACCGGGAGAATGAGGACTGAGAATGGGACGGACCGGGAGAATGGGGACTGAGAATGGGACGGACCGGGAGAATGGAGACTGAGAATGGGACCGGAGCGGGAGAATGGGGACTGAAAATGGGACGGACCGGGAGAATGGGGACTGAGAATGGGATGGACCGGGAGAATGGGGACTGAGAATGGGACGGACCGGGAGAATGGGGACTGAGAATGGGACAGACTGGGAGAATGGGGACTGAGAATGGGACGGACCGGGAGAATGGGGACTGAGAATTGGACGGACCGGGAGAATGGAGACCGAGAATGGGACGGACCGGGAGAATGGGGACCGAGAATGGTACGGACCGGGAGAATGGGGACTGAGAATGGGACGGACCGTGAGAATGGGGACTGAGAATGGGACGGACCGGGAGAATGGGGACTGAGAATGAGACGGACCGGGAGAATGGGGACTGAGAATGGGACGGACCGGGAGAATGGGGACCGAGAATGGGACGGACCGGGAGAATGGGGACTGAGAATGGGACGGACCGGGAGAATGGGACGGACCGGGAGAATGGGGACTGAGAATGGGACGGACCGGGAGAATGGGGACCGAGAATGGGACGGACCGGGAGAATGGGGACCGAGAATGGGGACTGAGAATGGGACGGACCGGGTGAATGGGGACTGAGAATGGGACGGACCGGGAGAATGGGGACCGAGAATGGGACGGACCGGGAGAATGGGGACTGAGAATGGGACGGACCGGGAGAATGGGGACTGAGAATGGGACGGACCGGGAGAATGGGGACTGAGAATGGGACGGACCGGGAGAATGGGGACTGAGAATGGGACGGACCGGGAGAATGGGGACTGAGAATGGGACGGACCGGGAGAATGGGGACTGAGAATGGGACGGACCGGGAGAATGGGGACTGAGAATGGGACGGACCGGGAGAATGGGGACCGAGAATGGGACGGACCGGGAGAATGGGGACTGAGAATGGGACGGACCGGGAGAATGGGGACCGAGAATAGGACCGGACCGGGAGAATGGGGACCGAGAATGGGACCGGACCGGGAGAATGGGGACCGAGAATGGGACGGACCGGGAGAATGGGGCCCGAGAATGGGACGGACTGGGAGAATGGGGACCGAGAATGGGACGGACCGGCAGAATGGGGACCGAGAATGGGACGGACCGGGAGAATGGGGACCGAGAATGGGACCGGACCGGGAGAATGGGGACCGAGAATGGGACGGACCGGGAGAATGGGGACTGAGAATGGGACCGGACCGGGAGAATGGGGAACTGAGATGGGACGGACCGGGAGAATGGGGACTGAGAATGGGACGGACCGGGAGAATGGGGACTGAGAATGGGACGGACCGGGAGAATGGAGACTGAGAATGGGACCGGACCGGGAGAATGGGGACTGAGAATGGGACGGACCGGGAGAATGGGGACTGAGAATGGGATGGACCAAGAATGCGGACTGAGAATGGGACGGACCGGGAGAATGGGGACTGAGAATGGGTCGGACCGGGAGAATGGGGACTGAGAATGGGACGGACCGGGAGAATGGGGACTGAGAATGGGACAGACTGGGAGAATGGGGACTGAGAATGGGACGGACCGGGAGAATGGGGACTGAGAATTGGACGGACCGGGAGAATGGAGACCGAGAATGGGACGGACCGGGAGAATGGAGACCGAGAATGGGACGGACCGGGAGAATGGGGACCGAGAATGGGACGGACCGGGAGAATGGGGACCGAGAATGGGACGGACCGGGAGAATGGGGACCGAGAATGGGATGGACCGGGAGAATGGGGACTGAGAATTGGACGGACCGGGTGAATGGGGACTGAGAATGGGACGGACCGGGAGAATGGGGACTGAGAATGGGACGGACCGGGAGAATGGGGACTGAGAATGGGACGGACCGGGAGAATGGGGACTGAGAATGGGACGGACCGGGAGAATGGGGACTGAGAATGGGACGGACCGGGAGAATGGGGACTGAGAATGGGACGGACCGGGAGAATGGGGACTGAGAATGGGACGGACCGGGAGAATGGGGACTGAGAATGGGACGGACCGGGAGAATGGGGACTGAGAATGGGACGGACCGGGAGAATGGGGACTGAGAATGGGATGGACCAAGAATGCGGACTGAGAATGGGACGGACCGGGAGAATGGGGACTGAGAATGGGTCGGACCGGGAGAATGGGGACTGAGAATGGAACGGACCGGGAGAATGGGGACTGAGAATGGGACAGACCGTGAGAATGGGGACTTCGAATGGGACGGACCGGGAGAATGGGGACTGAGAATGAGACGGACCGGGAGAATGGGGACTGAGAATGGGACGGACCGGGAGAATGGGGACCGAGAATGGGACGGACCGGGAGAATGGGGACTGAGAATGGGACGGACCGGGAGAATGGGACGGACCGGGAGAATGGGGACTGAGAATGGGACGGACCGGGAGAATGGGGACCGAGAATGGGACGGACCGGGAGAATGGGGACCGAGAATGGGACGGACCGGGAGAATGGGGACCGAGAATGGGATGGACCGGGAGAATGGGGACCGAGAATGGGACGGACCGGGTGAATGGGGACTGAGAATGGGACGGACCGGGAGAATGGGGACTGAGAATGGGAAGGACCGGGAGAATGGGGACTGAGAATGGGACGGACCGGGAGAATGGGGACTGAGAATGGGACGGACCGGGAGAATGGGGACTGAGAATGGGACGGACCGGGAGAATGGGGACTGAGAATGGGACCGGACCGGGAGAATGGGGACTGAGAATGGGACGGACCGGGAGAATGGTGACTGAGAATGGGACGGACCGGGAGAATGGGGACTGAGAATGGGACGGACCGGGAGACTGGGGACTGAGAATGGGACGGACCGGGAGAATGGGGACTGAGAATGGGACGGACCGGGAGAATGGGGACTGAGAATGGGACGGACCGGGAGAATGGGGACTGAGAATGGGACGGACCGGGAGAATTGGGACTGAGAATGGGACGGACCGGGAGAATGGGGACTGAGAATGGGGACGGACCGGGAGAATGGGGACTGAGAATGGGGACGGACCGGGAGAATGGGGACTGAGAACGGGACAGACCGGGAGAATGAGGACTGAGAACGGGACGGACCGGGAGAATGGGGACTGAGAATGGGACGGACCGGGAGAATGGGGACTGAGAATGGGAAGGACCAGGAGAATGGGGACTGAGAATAGGACCGGGTGAATGGGGACTGAGAATGGGACGGACCGGGAGAATGGGGACTGAGAATGGAACGGACCGGGAGAATGGGGATTGAGAATGGGACGGACCGGGAGAATGGGGACTGAGAATGGGACGGACCGGGAGAATGGGGACTGAGAATGGGACGGACCGGGAGAATGGGGACTGAGAATGGGACCGGACTGGGAGAATGGGGACTGAGAATGGGACGGACCGGGAGAATGGGGACTGAGAATGGGACGGACCGGGAGAATGGGGACTGAGAATGGGACGGACCGGGAGAATGGGGACTGAGAATGGGAAGGACCAGGAGAATGGGGACTGAGAATGGGACCGGGAGAATGGAGACTGAGAATGGGACGGACCGGGAGAATGGGGACTGAGAATGGGATGGACCGGGAGAATGGGGACTGAGAATGGGACGGACCGGGAGAATGGGGACTGTGAATGGGATGGACCGGGAGAATGTGGACTGAGAATGGGCCGGACCGGGAGAATGGGGACTGAGAATGGGACGGACCGGGAGAATGGGGACTGAGAATGGGACGGACCGGGAGAATGGGGACTGAGAATGGGACGGACCGGGAGAATGGGGACTGAGAATAGGACGGACCAGCAAGCCCTTTGGTTGGAGGTAAGTTGCTGCTCTGTGTTTTTCAATTCTTTTAATGTGTTGGGAGCTGTCTGTATGCTTCACTTTCCAGCCTCAGCTCACATTGTGTCCCTGGTTACCATGGTATCCCGATCTTTTTGGCACAGATCAAGGCTCCACCCCCAAAACTAAAGGTCGGGTTAGGCCAAAATGAAGAAATCCAACGGGGAAACTTAGAATCTTTTAGTTTTGGCAAACTTAGGCCCCAAAAACTCGGGCGTAACTCTTCAAGTATGCCAAAAAAACACTTTGGGGAAAACTGAGCACGTAATCTTGCTCATTGAGTTTTATAATTGTGCTGTGTTCGGCTGAACCCAACTGAGATGGTGAAATGAAATGTATTCTTCTGTTTTGATGATTCTGTATTATCTTTGAATGTACAGCAGTTTAATAAAATACTTTATTCCAGTGGAACCCATCGTGATCTCACTATTTGTTGATGAATCATCTTCACGTATCCAGGTATTACATAAGAACAGGTATTACATAAGAACATGAGAAATAGGAACAGGAGTAGGCCATACAGCCCCTCGAGCCTGCTCCGCCATTCAATAAGATCATGGCTGATCTAATCATGGACTCGGGTCCACTTCCCTGTCCGCTCCCCATAACCCCTTATCTCCTTATCGTTTAAGAAACAGTCTATTTCTGTCTTAAATTTATTCAATGTCCCAGCCACAGCTCTCTGAGGCAGTGAATTCCACAGATTTACAACCCTCTGAGAGAATAAATTTCTCCTCATCTCTGTTTTAAATGGGCGGCCCCTTATTCTAAGATCATGCCCTCTAGTTCTAGTCTCCCCCATCAGCAGAAACATCCTCTCTGCATCCACCTTGTCAAGCCCCCTCATAATCTTATACGTTTCAATAAGATCACCTCTCATTCTTCTAAATTCCAATTAGTAGAGGCCCAAACTACTCAACCTTTCTTCATAAGTCAGCCCCCTCATCCCCGGAAACAACCTAGTGAACGTTCTCTGAACTGCCTCCAAAGCAAGTATTTCCTTTCGTAAATATGAAAAACAAAACTACACGCAGTATTCCAGGTGTGGCCTCACCAATACCTTTATATAGCTGCAGTAAGACTTCGCTGCTTTTATACTCCATCCCCTTTGCAATAAAGGCCAAGATTCCATTGACATTCCTGATCACTTGCTGTAACTGCATACTATCCTTTTGTATTTCATGCACCAGGACCCCCAGGTCCCGCTGTACTGCAGCACTTTGCAATCTTTCTCCATTTAAATAATAACTTGCTCTTTGATTTTTTTTCTGCCAAAGTGCATGACCTCACACTTTCCAACATTATACTCCATCTGCCAAATTTTTGCCCACTCACTTAGCCTGTCTATGTCCTTTTGTAGATGTTTCATGTCCTCCTCACACATTGCTTTTCCTCCCATCTTTGTATCCTCAGAAAACTTGGCTACGTGACACTCGGTCCCTTCTTCCAAGTCGTTAATCTAGATTGTAAATAGTTGGGGTCCCAGCACTGATCCCTGCGGCACCCCACTAGTTACTGGTTGCCAAACAGAGAATGAACCATTTATCCCGACTCTTTGTTCTTTGTTAGTTAGGCAATCCTCTATCCATGCTAATATATTACCCCCCAACCCCATGAAATTTTATCTTGTGCAGTAACCTTTTATGTGGCACCTTGTCAAATGCCTTCTGGAAGTCCAAATACACCACATCCACTGGTTCCCCTTTATCCACCCTGTTCATTAGATCCTCAAAGAATTCTAGGTATTCTAAAAGATTTTCCCACTTTAACCATGGCTTGAATTTGATCCTTTCAATAACACACAATATTAAACCAGGCCGACACAGCAGTTTGATGACTGCAATAATGGGAAGATTGCAACATAGCACGACAGTTTTGACGAAAGGTCATTGACCTGAAACGTTAACACTGTTTCTCTCTTCACAGATGCTGCCTGACCTGCTGAGTATTTCCAGTATATTCTGTTTTATTTATCTATTTAACAGACTGCACAACTATTTAAGAATCCGTATTTACTCACCAGCATTTACACACACGATTTTTTTCTGTCGTGTTTAAAGTCTGGAGAATGCTGATGAAGTGTTGCAAAACAGAATCACCAGATCATCAGGAGGAGAAATAGAACCTGTGCTTCGGGAAGAGGGAGCAAGGACAATTGTCCAATTTGGCACTCCAGGGCATCCTCCCCACTCCACATGCCTGACAGGGTTTGCACAATGTGCCAATTCCATCCTCGTCACCCAAAGACACTTGTAAATTCCCCAAATATTTTTATAGCCCTGCGGTGACCCACCAATAACTTGCACCAGATAGATGGGCAAAGTGTTTGCTTGCACCATCACACATTGACCACTGCCCCAAGTGTGATATATTCTTCACAACATCACAAACACACGAGGCCAGAAATTCAGTATCGCTGGAGAGCTGGTGCTCCCCCCACCTTTTTGTGGCTCAGCCACGCAATATTCAGCTCCAAAGGTGAACACATGGGATCCAGCACCAATCAACCCTTCCAAAGTGGATTTTTCAGCAGTGTGTCTGCCTTCATTTGAGCGTTATCACCACTGAGAAATTCAGCATGCAGGTAAGGGTTTTAATGAGCCAGCTGTCTCTGGTCTTTGGCCTTTTTAAAGGTACCACACAAAAGGTTACTGCAGAAGATAAAGGTACGCGGACTCAGAGGAAATGTATTAGCATGGATAGAGAATTGGCTGGCTAACAGAAAGCAGAGAGTCGGGATAAATGGGTCCTTTTCGGGTTGGAAATCGGTGGTTAGTGGTGTGCCACAGGGATCGGTGCTGGGACCACAGCTGTTTACAATATACATAGATGACCTGCAAGTGGAGACAGAGTGTAGTGTAACAAAATTTGCAGATGACACAAAGATTAGTGGGAAAGCGGGTTGTGTAGAGGACACAGAGAGGCTGCAAATAGATTTAGATAGGTTAAGCGAATGGGCTAAAGTTTGGCAGATGGAATACAATGTCGGAAAATATGAGGTCATCCACTATGGAAAAAAAAACAGTAAAAGAATATTATTTGAATGGGGAGAAATTACAACATGCTGCGGTGCAGAGGGACCTGGGGGTCCTTGTGCATGAATCTCAAAAAGTTAGTTTGCTGGTGCAGCAGGTAATCAGGAAGGCGAATGGAATGTTGGCCTTCATTGCGAGAGGGATGGAGTACAAAAGCAGGGAGGTCCTGCTGCAACTGTACAGGGTATTGGTGAGGCCGCACCGAGAGTACTGCATGCAGTTTTGGTCACCTTACTTAAGGAAAGATATACTAGCTTTGGAGGGGGTTCAGAGACGATTCACTAGGCTGATTCCGGAGATGAGGGGATTACCTTATGATGATAGATTGAGTAAACTGGGTCTTTACTCGTTGAAGTTCAGAAGGATGAGGGATGATCTTGTAGAAACATTTAAAATAATGAAAGGGATAGACAAGATAGAGGCAGAGAGGTTGTTTCCACTGGTCGTGGAGACTAGACCTAGGGGGCACAGCCTCAAAATACGGGGGAGCCAATTTAAAGGAATTTCTTCTCCCAGAGGGTTATGAATCTGTGGAATTCTCTGCCCAGGGAAGCAGTTGAGGCTAGCTCATTGAATGTATTCAAATCACAGATAGATAGATTTTTAGCCAATAAGGGAATTAAGGGTTACGGGGAGCAGGTGGGTAAGTGGAGCTGAGTCCACGGCCAGATCAGCCATGATCTTGTTGAGTGGCGGAGCAGGCTCGAGGGGCTAGATGGCCTACTCCTGTTCCTAATTCTTATGTTGTTATGTTTGCAGCAAGGCTCTGAGGGGGGAAGGAGGTTGGAAGGATGGCTGGCGTAAGAGGTGCAAGGAGAGCCAACAGCTTTACTGATATGGAGCTGGAGACACTGATGGACGATGTGGAAGACAGAAGCATACAGTTTCCTGACGTGGGGAGACCTGGCAGACAGGCAGTACATAATGCATGGAGGGAGATTGCAGGGGAGGTGTCAGGCACCTCCATGTAAGTGAGGACGCACCCTCCCCGGAGGGTGCTGGCCAGTCTGCACCCGGCCCTTCCAGGGTGGTGATGGGTCGACGCCTCCTAGCTCTGGGGCGATGGGGATTCTCCTCCTCCTGCACCTCCTCCTTCTCGGGTGGTACTGCTCGCTTGACCTCCAGTAGCTGTCCGCTCGGGTTGTGCAGCAGGCCACGACGATTATGGAGACCCATTGAGTACTGCAAGGTCCCACCAGAGCGGTCCAGGCACCGGAACCTCTGCTTCAGGATACCTATACACTGCTCGATGATGCACCTGGTGCCACAATGAATGTCACTGTATGCATGCTTTGGCACTGTCCTGGGATCTGCAGAGGAGTGAGCAGCCAAGTGGACAGGGGATATCCCTTGTCCCAAGCAGCCAACCGCAATCCTGATTCGGGCCAGGGAAGATGGCGGGCACATTGGTCTGACACAGAATGAACGAATCATGGCTGCTGCCTCCCTTGCTCACTGCCTGTCTGCACGGTGCTGACAGTGATGCCTTCTCCTGCATGTCGCCCTGCTTCTGACCAGGTATATCAGGTCTCCCATCCTCAGGGTGAACCCTGCCAAGCAGGTCTCTGCAGCCCACAGGACTCCACTAAAGAGTCAGACCAGAAAGTTATACAAAAGTACAGGGGTATGTGCAAACATCTGAGCAGCACTCAGCGAGTTTAATGGAGCCAAAACAATTAATAAAACTTTATCAAAAACTAAATACTGCAGACCATGGAAAATGAAATAAAAACACGAATAATTAATAAAACGATATCAAAAGATAAACACCGCGGATGCGGGAAAATGAAACAAAAACAATAATAAGTAATAAAACTTTTTACCTATCAAAGGGGTGTCGCCTTCAAGCATTGCATGGAAAAGCTCGCGGGAGCACTGCCGAGAAAAGTCCTACCTTTTCCTCGGTGAATTTTGCTGTGATAATCCATTCCTAGCGGCCCGCACGCTGCAGAGCTCACCGCTGGAAATCCTCCTTTAGGGCGGCTTCACCGTGTCGTTTCCGGTGGAAGTGAACACCACTTAAATCCTCCCTGAGCTGAATGTGGCTCGGGGAGGGAAAAGTACCCGACCACAGCGGCCCATCGATTTTGGCGATCGACCGTCCAAACTCCGTGGTAGCCGTCACTTCGGGGACAGTGAATTTCGGGCCCACAGATTACAAGATGGCTCTACAGAAAACTTGTCATGTGGCCTTGTCTCACGATCCTTTTTATTGTTTACTTCATTAACACAGTAGTCCACTAGGTGGACCTGCGTGTGCACTAGGTCCGTGCAGCAGAGCTGGGCTCTCGTCGTCTTGGTTAATCCCTGCCACTGGACCAAGACCTCGCTCTGTCAAGCCCGTGTGGTGGCTGGTGTGCAACGGCCACCACACATTTAAAAAATCCACGCACTGACATCTTCCACCCTTCAATAGTTAGTTCAGGACCTGGAATAACAGGTCCTTCATTGAAATACCTGTGACGTGGAAGCAAGTCATCCTCAATTTGAAGGACTGCCTTTGATGATGATGATGATGATTAGGTGGACCATTAGTCCACTAGGGGGAGCTCTATATTTCACTTCTTCCTCCTTAATGAAGAAGTAATCATAACAAAATCATCATACATAACTTGCATGGTTATACACAACAAAAGGTATGGACTTACTTTGACATATTTACAAATGAAACTTAACCACTGGTTTTCTGTTTCGAACAGGATACCTTCACTTCCTTGAACAGAACCTTCCAAACTTGGTGTTGAACTTAGACTCATTCTAGGCTGAGCCTGAGGAGAGCTTTTCTCCAAGGGCAACCCTTGTTCTACATTTTGACTCTCTACAACTTCAGACGGTTTGTCTGGCTGACTCGGACTCGGACTCGGACTTAAATTCTGACTTTCTCTTGGACTTGTTTCTGGTACATCTGATGTAGGATTTGCTACTGGTACTCTAGTTGTAACAAGACTTATCTGATTCCTCAGAAATCATTGAATCATTCCAACTTTCAACTCCATCCACATCTATCGGTAAAATATGATAAATGTGAACAAACCTAAACTTTCCATGATCAAACATCTTGACCAAATATGTGAGAGGATCACCTATCTTCACTATTCTTCCTGGTGCATATAGGTACCAATGATATAGGTAAAGAAATGGGGTGAGGTCCTACAAGCTGAGTTTAGGGAGCACGGAGTTAAGTTAAAAAGTAGGACCTTAAAGGTAGTAATCTCAGGATTGTTACCAGTGCCACGTGCTAGTCAGAACAGGAATCGCAGGATAGCTCAGATGAATACATGGCTTGAAGCGTGGTGCAGAAGGGAGGGATTCCAATTCCTGGAACATTGGAACCGGTTCTGGGGGAGGTGGGACCAGTACAAACCGGACAGTCTGCACCTGGGCAGGACCGGAGCCAATGTCCGAGGAGGAGTGTTTGCTAGTGCTGTTGGGGAGGGGGTAAACTAATATGGCAGGGGATGGAAACCTATGCAGGGAGACAGAGGGAAGTAGAATGGAGGCAGAAGCAAAAGATAGAAAGAAGAAAAGTAAAAGTGGAGGGCAGAGAAACCCAAGGCAAAAATCAAAAAGGGCACATTACAGCAAAATTCTAAAGGGGCAAAGTGTGTTAGAAAGACAAGCCTGAAGGCTCTGTGCCTCAATGCGAGGAGTATTCATAACAAGGTGGACGAATTAACTACACAGGCAGCAATTAATGAATATGATATAATTGGCATCACGGAGACATGGCTCCAGGGTGACCAAGGCTGGGAACTCAACATCCAGGGGTATTCAACATTCACAAAGGATAGACAGAAAGGAAAATCAGGTGGGGTAGCGTTGCTGGTTATAGAGGAAATTAACGCAATAGTAAGCTTGGATGATGTGGAATCTGGATGAGTGGAGCTACGGAATACAAAAGGGCAGAAAATGCTAGTGGGAGTTGTGTACAGACCACCAAACAATAGTAGTGAGGTTGGGGACACCATTAAACAAGAAATTGGGGATGCATGCAATAAAGGTATAGCAGTTACCTTGGGCGACTTTAATCGACATATAGATTGGGCTAACCAAACTGCTAGCATTACACTGGTGGAGGATTTCCTGGAGTGTAGTAGGGATGGTTTTCTAGACCAATATTTCGAGGAACCAACTAGAGGGCTGGCCATCCTAGACTGGGTGATGTGTAATTAATTAGCAATCTTGTGCGAGACCCCTTGGGGAAGTGTGACCATAATATGATAGAATTCTTTATTAAGATGGAGAGTGACAGTTAATTCAGAGACTAGGGTCCTGAACTTAAGGAAAGCTAACTTCGATGGTATGAGACGTGAATTGGCTAGAATAGACTGGCAAATGATATTTAAAGGGTTGATGGTGGATGGGCAATGGCAAACATTGAAAGATCACATGGATGAACTTCAACAATTGTACATCCCTGTCTGGAGTAAACTTAAAACGGGGAAGGTGGCTCAACCGTGGCTAACAAGGGAAATTAAGGATAGTGTTAGATCCAAGGAAGAGGCATATAAATTGGCCAGAAAAAGCAGAAAACCTGAGGATTGTGAGAAATTTAGAATTCAGCAGAGGAAGACAAAGGGTTTAATTTGGAGGGGAAAATAGAATATGAGAGGAAACTTGCTGGGAACATAAAAACTGACTGCAAAAGCTTCTATAGATATGTGAAGAGAAAAAGATTAGTGAAAACAAACGAAGGTCCCATGCAGTCAGATTCAGGTGAATTTATAATGGGGAACACAGAAACGGCAGACCAGTTGAACAAATACTTTGGTTCTGTCTTCACGAAGGAAGACACTAAAAAATCTTCCGGAAATACTAGGGGACCGAGGGTCTAGTGAGAAGGAGGAACTGAAGGAAATCCTTATTAGGCATGAAATTGTGTTGGGAAATTGATGGGATTGAAGTCGGATAAATCCCCGGGGCCTGATAGTCTGCATCCCAGAGTACTTAAGGAAGTGGGCCTTGAAATAGTGGATACATTGGTGATCATTTTCCAACAGTCTATCGACTCTGGATCAGTTCCTATGGACTGGAGGGTAGCTAATGTAACACCACTTTTTAAAAAAGGAGAGTGAGAGAAAATGGGTAATTATAGACCAGTTAGCCTGACATCAGTAGTGGGGAAAATGTTGGAATCAATTATTAAAGATAAAATTGCAGCGCATTTGGAAAGCAGTGACAGGATTGGTCCAAGTCAGCATGGATTTATGAAAGGGAAATCAAGTTTGTCAAATCTTCTGGAATTTTTTGAGGATGTAACTATTAGAGTGGACAAGGGCGAACTAGTGGATGTGGTGTATTTAGACTTTCAAAAGGCTTTTGACAAGGTCCCACACAAGAGATTGGTGTGCAAAATTAAAGCAAATGTTATTGGGGATATTGACGTGGAGAACTGGTTGGCAGACAGGAAGCAGAGAGTCGGGATAAATGGGTTCTTCTCAGAATGGCAGGCAGTGACTACTGGAGTGCCGCAGGGCTCAGTGTTGAGACCCCGGCTCAGTGCTGGGACCTCCGCTCTTTACGATATACATTAACGATTTAGATGAAGGAAATGAGTGTAATATCTCCAAGTTTGCAGATGACACTAAACTGGGTGGCGGTGTGAGCTGTGAGGAGGACGCTAAGAGGCTGCAGGGTGACTTGGACAGGTTAGGTGAGTGGGCAAATGCATGGCAGATGAAGTATAATGTGGATAAATGTGAGGTTATCCACTTTGGGGGCAAAAACACGAAAGCAGAATATTATCTGAATGGCAGCAAATTAGGAAAAGGGGAGGTGCAACGAGACCTGGGTGTCATGGTACATCAGTCATTGAAAGTTGGCATACAGGTACAGCAGGTGGTGAAGAAGGCAAATGGTATGTTGGCCTTCATAGCGAGAGGATTTGAATATAGGAGCAGGGAGGTCTTACTTCTCTCTCTTACTCTACCTCCATCTTGATTCTCTTTCCGTCTTGATTGTTTCTCTTCTACTGACTGTGCCAGGTTTGGCTTTAACAACGAGAACCTGGTTTGTGGCTGTCATTTGAGAAACAACTCTGCTGGTGTTCTCCCAGTAGTGGTATGAGGAGTATTGCGATAAGTAATTAGAAAATTTGCTACATTTTGGTCCAATGTCGTTTCTTTGGATTTGGATCCAACATTTGCTTGATGAGGGCATTTTACAATTTGTACTGTGCGCTCTGCTGCACCATTTAAAGTGTGGTATGGTGGAAGTTTGGTATGTTTCACACCATTTCTGCTCATGAACTGTGCAAATTCTTCTGAACAAAACTGTGGCCCATTATCAGACACAATTTCTTCTGGGAGGCTGCAAGAAGAAAACAATCTTTGAAAATTGTCTCGGACGAGACTTTTCCTAAACCCTCCACCGCCAGATTTCTGGCTAAAAATACTGCGAAGATTTTTCAAATAATACTGGTGAAAAAGTGCATAAAACAGGGAAAAATTACCGCCTGGCGAAAAAATGGATCTTACACGTAGATTCTTGGCGGTTAAACACACAACTTGGCACAATGTGTGGTTCTTAGCCAGAATGGGCGGTAAGTAATCAAACTTTAGACCGAGGCTGCGGTTGGGCCCAGGGAGGGGGAAACTCAAAAAATATTTTTTAAATGAAACAAAAAATAAAAATTTAGGAAACATTCTCAAGACCCTTTTCAACTTAATCATCGTGAAGGAATATAAAAAACCTTTAACTTACCTTTCTTTACCGGGTACTTACCTCCCTCTCTGCTCCGGAGCTTGTCATGGGCGTTTTTTTTGATCTTACGTATGGGTCACCGTTGAGGCAAAACTTGGACTGTGCCGGTTTTTTCGGTGGTGCACACAGATGCATGTGGGCCGTCTGCTCCCAGCGGTATTTTGAAAATATCAATGGGATTCTTTAAAAAATGAAGAGGGAACTTTCGCCGGGTTGTTTTCTGCCGAAAAAGAGCTGTACCTCCGAGAGAACCGCCGAAAATGAAGAGGAAAGTCAAGCCCCTAGTGTTTTACTTGTTATTTTCTGCATCGGAAACACTTCTACCCCCTTCAAATGGCTATCAATCACAATGAACAATTTGCTGTCCTTCTCGCTCAGTAAAATCTACATGTAACCTTTGCCACACCCTAGGAGCCCATTTCCATGGCTGTAATGGTACTGATGGTGGTTGCATGCTTACCGATTGACATGTTGTACACTGACTAATGATGTACTCTATATCTTTATCTAGATCTGGCCACCATAAGTAACTGTGTACAAAACTCTTGGTCAAGCACATTCTTAGGTGCCGGTCATTACGATCTCCTAACAATTTGGACCTGAACTTATTTGGAATAACTGGTCTTGCACCCCACAATCATTATCCACTGATAATTCATTCCTACGAATGAAGTATGGATGAATATGTTTCTCTGATACCTGGTTTAGCCATCCATTTGCTATGTGATCATACACCTTTGACATAACTTGGTCACGTTTGGTTACTCTTCCAATCTCTTCCGCTGTGACTGGCAGTTCATCAATGTATAAAAAAATAGAACACTTCTTCCCTATTGGGCATAACTTGTGATGGGGATGGCAACCTGGACATAGCATCGCATTACTGTGATCAACATTACTTAGATCTACCTTCGAGATGTTTTCAGTTTCTAGTCTTGAGTTCTGGCTCAACGTTCTCCTTGAGTGTGTATGGTACGGGACGTGGCTTTCAGTCTAGCATCCTTCTGTTCCCTGACACTCGCCTTGAAACTTTGAATTGGACTGTCTGTTTCACGGAACAACTTCAGATACTGCTTGATGACATTATCCTTCGATGCAAATCTCATTTCAAAACGAAAAATCTCATTCCAATCCAGCTTCAGTGATCTGAACCAATTTCTACCAATTAAGGCAGGCTTGTCTCCTGCCACTACTAAGAGAGGCAAGCTCTGAAACTGATCCTTGTGTTTCACCGGTATGGTGATACGTCCTACAACAAGGATTTGCTCTCCTGAGTAGCCTCACCACTCTATCTTCGACTTCTCCAATGGAAAATCACTCAATGTGTCGACATATAGCGATTCCGGTATTACGCTCACTGATGCTCCAGTGTCGATTTCCATTGGTATCCTGGTTCCTGCAACGTCTACTTGGATGACGATATTTTGTGAATTGCTGTTAGATACCTTTGTGGTCCTGATGACATGCATCTCCAGAACCTGCTCATCCTGTTGCTTCTCTTCAATGCTACGTAGTCTCTGGCGATTCCTACTTCCTCGGTCCAGTCACTCGTACTGTCACACAGGTATGTGTTCAGACACAAGTCCATGGCACAAGTATGTTGGCAGGTTGGTAACCTGTCAAAGGGTGTTGGGCAGGAATCACCAATAGCATCTTTTCTGTTTCTGTACGTGTTGCCCAGGAACCAGTCTCAGCTGTGAGCCCGTGACGAAGCTGCCCCCAGGGGCATGGGCCCCACCTGTGAAGAGATCGCAAAGTTTCTCTTTAAGGAATGGACTCAGTCGAGAATATTTTGTGCATTTTATTTTTGGCTGAGGGTATTTGTCCTGAGCTGGGGTCACCCTGTGCAGATAAGAAAAAGCTGTTTTTTGTTAAAACTCCAGAGACTGCATGGCAGTTAGCTGTGACAAAAGAACTGTCATTCATCCATTGACAAGGGGCCGTCGGCCAGGAAGGGGGGTCATTGACAAGGGGCCATCGGCCAGGAAGGGGGGCCATTGACAAAGAGCCGTCGGCCAGGAAGGGGGGCCATTGACAAAGGGCCGTCGGCCAGGAAGGGGGGCCATTGACAAAGGGCCATCGGCCAGGAAGGGGGGACATTGACAAAGGGCCATCGGCCAGGAAAGGGGGGCCATTGACAAAGGGCCGTCGGCCAGGAAGGGGGGACATTGACAAAGGCCGTCGGCCAGGAAGGGGGGACATTGACAAAGGGCCATCGGCCAGGAATGGGGGACATTGACAAAGGGCCATCGGCCAGGAAGGGGGGACATTGACAAAGGGCCATCGGCCAGGAAGGGGGGACATTGACAAGGGGCCGTCGGCCAGGAAGGGGGGCATTGACAAAGGGCCGTCGGCCAGGAAAGGGGGGCCATTGACAAGGGGCCATCGGCCAGGAAGGGGGGCCATTGACAAAGGGCCGTCGGCCAGGAAGGGGGGCCATTGACAAAGGGCCGTCGGCCAGGAAGGGGGGCCATTGACAAAGGGCCGTCGGCCAGGAAGGGGGGACATTGACAAGGGGCCGTCGGCCAGGAAGGGGGGACATTGACAAGGGGCCGTCGGCCAGGAAGGGGGGCCATTGACAAAGGGCCGTCGGCCAGGAAGGGGGGCCATTGACAAGGGGCCGTCGGCCAGGAAGGGGGGACATTGACAAGGGGCCGTCGGCCAGGAAGGGGGGCCATTGACAAAGGGCCGTCGGCCAGGAAGGGGGGCCATTGACAAGGGGCCGTCGGCCAGGAAGGGGGGACATTGACAAGGGGCCGTCGGCCAGGAAGGGGGGCCATTGACAAAGGGCCGTCGGCCAGGAAGGGGGGACATTGACAAGGGGCCGTCGGCCAGGAAAGGGGGGCCATTGACAAGGGGCCATCGGCCAGGAAAGGGGGGCCATTGACAAGGGGCCATCGGCCAGGAAAGGGGGGCCATTGACAAGGGGCCGTCGGCCAGGAAGGGGGGACATTGACAAAGGGCCATCGGCCAGGAAGGGGGGACATTGACAAAGGCCGTCGGCCAGGAAGGGGGGACATTGACAAAGGGCCGTCGGCCAGGAAGGGGGGCCATTGACAAAGGGCCGTCGGCGAGGAAAGGGGGGCTATTGACAAGGGGCCGTCGGCCAGGAAGGGGGGCCATTGACAAAGGCCGTCGGCCAGGAAGGGGGGACATTGACAAAGGGCCGTCGGCCAGGAAGGGAGGCCATTGACAAGGGGCCGTCGGCCAGGAAGGGGGGCCATTGACAAAGGCCGTCGGCCAGGAAGGGGGGCCATTGACAAAGGGCCGTCGGCCAGGAAGGGGGGACATTGACAAAGGGCCATCGGCCAGGAAGGGGGGCCATTGACAAGGGGCCGTCGGCCAGGAAGGGGGGCCATTGACAAAGGCCGTCGGCCAGGAAGAGGGGACATTGACAAAGGGCCGTCGGCCAGGAAGGGGGGCCATTGACAAAGGGCCGTCGGCCAGGAAGGGGGGCCATTGACAAAGGCCGTCGGCCAGGAAGGGGGGCCATTGACAAAGGGCCATCGGCCAGGAAGGGGGGCCATTGACAAGGGGCTGTCGGCCAGAAAGGGGGCCATTGACAAGGGCTGTCGGCCAGGAAGGGAGGCCATTGACAAAGGGTCATCGGCCAGGAAGGGGGGCCATTGACAAAGGGTCATCGGCCAGGAAGGGGGGCCATTGACAAAGGGCCGTCGGCCAGGAAGGGGGGCCATTGACAAAGGGTCATCGGCCAGGAAGGGGGGCCATTGACAAAGGGCCATCGGCCAGGAAGGGAGGCCATTGACAAGGGGCTGTCGGCCAGGAAGGGGGGCCATTGACAAAGGGCCGTCGGCCAGGAAAGGGGGCCATTGACAAAGGCCGTCGGCCAGGAAAGGGGGCCATTGACAAGGGGCTGTCAGCCAGGAAGGGGGGACATTGACAAAGGGCCGTCGGCCAGGAAGGGGGGCCATTGACAAAGGGCCATCGGCCAGGAATGGGGGCCATTGACAAAGGGCCATCGGCCAGGAAGGGGGGCCATTGACAAAGGGCCATCGGCCAGGAAGGGGGGCCATTGACAAAGCCACTCTAATATGCAAAAGCACTTCTCATCTCCATCTCAGAAGAAGAGCAGAACAATGAACCCACTCGTTGGCCAGCCAAAGAGGAGCCAGGTCTTTCCCAACACAAAGACTGAGAGAAATGCCCAGACTAAGGGCCATTAGTCCAATACACATGGGTTGGATGGCCCATCACTGACTAAGTGCCCGTGCTTAGAAACAAAATGAGTTTAAAGATTGGCGGGAAAGATAGGGGGTAGCATGACTCCAATAGAGACTGGCTCTTTCCACTTTATTTTTAGCTTGTAGCTTGGAGCTTGCAGCTTGTATCTAGAGAGAGCTTTCTCTCTCTCTCTCTCGCTCTCTCTCTCCACCAAGATCGATGGACCAGAGGAAGAAGTCGCAGTGCTGCAGAAGAAACCGCCGAGACTGAAAACCAGGCAGTGACTTCCCACAGCTGAGCTGAGCGAGGACACCAACAGTGTGTGTAGTGGTGAGCATGATCGCGTGTGTCCCAAGCTGGTAACCAGAGATCCCAGGTGAGCTGGGTGAGACTAAGAGCTCAGGGTTTTCTCAGAAGTGAAGCTTTTCAGGGCTATTCTGGGGAGGAAGCTTCGACTGGGTAATTTGTTGGTAGGGGTGGAGTTAGAATCCACCAGGGAATTACTGCATGTTACTAGGTCTCACTTTGTGCTGTATGTATGTTGTTTGTAACCTGGATTTTATTCTCCACAGAGACAGTGATTTTGTTTTAGTGCAGCATGTTTTTAAACAATGTATGTTAGACCAAATAAAATCAATACGATTTTTCACCGAAGTATTCCTGTCCATGATTTATTCCATTTACACTCTGAATAATAATTCCCGGGTACAGAATTCTCGTCCATCCAGCAATTGGGCTAGTATTGAAACCACTTACACCACCTTATCCACCGGCCTGCTACCAGTGCCACATTAAGGATGTTATAGCAGCGCATTTGTAAAGAGGTGACATGATAGGTCCAAGTCAGCATGGATTTGTGAAAGGGAAATCATGCTTGACAAATCTTTGAGGATGTTTCCAGTAGAGTGGTCAAGGGAGAACCAGTTGATGTGGTGTATTTGGACTTTCAGAAGGCTTTCGACAAGGTCCCACACAAGAGATTAATGTGCAAAGTTAAAGCACATGGGATTGGGGGTAGTGTGCTGACGTGGATTGAGAACTGGTTGTCAGACAGGAAGCAAAGAGTAGGAGTAAATGGGGACTTTTCAGAATGGCAGGCAGTGACTAGTGGGGTACCGCAAGGTTCTGTGCTGGGGCCCCAGCTGTTTACATTGTACATTAATGATTGAGACGAGGGGATTAAATGTAGTATCTGCAAATTTGCGGATGACACTAAGTTGGGTGGCAGTGTGAGCTGCGAGGAGGATGCTATGAGGCTGCAGAGTGATTTGGATAGGTTAGGTGAGTGGGCAAATGCATGGCAGATGAAGTATAATGTGGATAAATGTGAGGTTATCCACTTTGGTTGTAAAAACAGAGAGACAGACTATTATCTGAATGGTGACAGATTAGGAAAAGGGAAGGTGCAACGAGACCTGGGTGTCATGGTACATCAGTCATTGAAGGTTGGCATGCAGATACAGCAGGCGGTTAAGAAAGCAAATGGCATGTTGGCCTTCATAGCGAAGGGATTTGAGTACAGGGGCAGGGAGGTGTTACTACAGTTGTACAGGGCCTTGGTGAGGCCACACCTGGAGTATTGTGTACAGTTTTGGTCTCCTAACTTGAGGAAGGACATTCTTGCTATTGAGGGAGTGCAGTGAAGGTTCACCAGACTGATTCCAGGGATGGCGGGACTGACATATCAAGAAAGACAGGATCAGCTGGGCTTATATTCACTGGAGTTCAGAAGAATGAGAGGGGATTTCATAGAAACGTTTAAAATTCTAATGGGTTCAGACAGGTTAGATGCAGGAAGAATGTTCCCAATGTTGGGGAAGTCCAGAACCAGGGGTCACAGTCTAAGGATAAGGGGTAAGCCATTTAGGACCGAGATGAGGAGAAACTTCTTCACCCAGAGAGTGGTGAACCTGTGGAATTCTCCACCACAGAAAGTTGTTGAGGCCAATTCACTAAATATATTCAAAAAGGAGTTAGATGTAAGTCCTTACTACTAGGGGGATCAAGGGGTATGGTGAGAAAGCAGGAATGGGGTACTGAAGTTGCATGTTCAGCCATGAACTCATTGAATGGCGGTGCAGGCTAGAAGGGCCGAATGACCTACTCCTGCACCTATTTTCTATGTTTCTGTTTCTCTTTCACTTGAGGTCATCTTTACCTCCCAAATTGTCTGCAGACATTCACATATGATTAGGCACCATCATTTCATCCTCCCAAAAGTCCCTCTCAGCCTTCCTCCATTGATTCTGAACAGCAATTTACTCTCAACTTCAAATACACTGCTAACATTGACTTCAAATGCACTCCTGATCATCCTTTGTGACACACATTCTCACCCTCAGCCTCACAATGCCCTGCAAAGCTAACACAAATTTCTTCTCTTTGCAAGGAGATCATTTCTTTTGCTTTACGCACCACTTTACACAATTACACAAACAAATACTTTGAAAAAGTTCACCTAACAACTGACACTTTCAATTTGTTCACTGCCGTGCGATGGGTTACTACTTCTGCACCACTCTGCTTGCCAGCATTGTCTTGTTTAAACCTCCACCTGCTTTGTGCAGCACTCACTGCTCCACCTTACAATTTGAAGCAATCACATCACGTAATCTTCCCTTTGTAAATTGATGCAGCCATTACACATACTCTCAGTTGTCATCATATTATCGTGCCACAAGTCCATTTCCACCCTTCACTTTTAGTGCTTGAGACCAATTGTTTCAGTCGACCGCAAATACATTGACAAAATCTTTTGACACACAGTGATGCTGCACTTGTGACCAATTGACCTTGTGAGCCAACACTGCCCCCGAGCTTGCAAACCACCCGCTTGGCCAGCTTTCCCTTCAGAGCCTTCATGTAAGACTGTCTTTACTTTGCAATGGACTGCAGGAATTCCCCCGACTACTGGTGGCCATTACTTGACTATTTACCCAGTGTCTCTCAGCCTCACTGTGTTGATTGTGGGCAGCAATTGAATGAGTTATTTAAAAGTTGATCTTGCTGCTAGCAGAGAATGGTTTCGATCCATTGACCTCTGGGTTATGGGCCCAGCACACTTCTGCTGCACCACTCTGCTCAGCTGCTTCAAACTAATATTCCACTGGATCTGCATTTCAAACTATCCCCAGGTGCCACATTTCTCTTTCACTGGAGGTCATCTTTACAATCATAGAATCATCGAATCACAGAAATTTACAGCACGGAAGGAGGCCATTTCGGCCCATGGTGTCCGCACCGATCAACAAGAGGCTATCCAGCCTAATCCCACTTTCCAGCTCTCGGTCCGTAACCCTGCAGGTCACGGCACTTCAAGTGTACATCCAAGTACTTTTTAAATGTGGTCAGAGTTTCTGCCTCTACCACCCTTTCAGGCAGTGAGTTCCAGATCCCCACTACCCTCTGTGTGAAGAAATTTTCCCTCAAATCCTCTCTAAATATTCTACCAATTACTTTAAATTTATGCCATCCGCTTGTTGACCCTTCTGTTAAGGGAAACAGGACCTTCCTATCCACTATATCTCGTCTCCTCATAATTTTATCCAGCTCAATGAGATCTCCCCTCAGTCTCCTCTGTTCCAAGGAAAACAAACCCAGTCTATCCAATCTGTCCTCATAGCTAAGATTCTCCACTCCCAGCAACATCCTCGTAAATCTCCTCTGTACCCTCTCCAGTGCAATCACACCCTTCCTGTAATGTGGTGACCAGAACTGCACGCAGTACTGCAGGTGTGGCCTAACCAGTGTTCTATACAGTTCAAGCATAACCCCCCTGCTCTTATATTCTATGCCTCGGCTAATAAAGGCAAGCATTCCGTATGCCTTCTTAACCAACCACCTTATCCACCTGGCCTGCTACCAGTGCCACATTTCTCTTTCACTTGAGGTCATCTTTACCTCCCAAATTGTCTGCAGACATTCACATATGATTAGGCACCATCATTTCTGTTGTGTTCAGACTAAATTCACAGGACTGTATCGCAAGGTCAAACTGTTGTGACCTTGGTCTCTTTATTCAGACTCTGGAGTGGAGAAGCAGCATGGTGAATCACCTTTTATACCTGCTTGTCCCAGGGTGCACAGGTGACCTTTTGGTCTCCCACAGGTGAGCCTAGTGGCAAGTCTTACATTTGTGTAAGGGCTACATACATACATAACATCACTCCCCCCCCAAAGTCTTATTGTGCAAGTTATTTGCAAGTTGAGACGATCTGGTGCCCCGTGTCTCCGGGTCGATCGCCTGGGTTGAAGTTCTGACATTGTTCATCCTTGTGGTTGACGGTGAAGTTGATCGTGTTAGTGGGTCACTGGGAGCCAGGTCCTTTCACAGTGGTTCCTGGTTATCTGTTGTTCGCTGTTTGGTCTTGTCCAAATGCTTTACTCGTTAGCCCGGAACATGGTTTCACAATTACACGCTCTGTTTTCATCACACACACTCCATTCAACCCCTTGGCTAATGCAGTATTGGTGGTCCAACTGGGGCCCTGAACATGGTCTACATCACTTATTCTGATGTTGGGTGGAGGGCCGTGAAATCATGGTGCATTCTCTGCTGGTGGCATGTGGAAGGCTCGGTTCTGAGTGATTCTGTCTGGTGATTGTGTAACACCCAGGATAGCCGGGTCTGTCGGGAGACTACCGTGACACGCGTGGTGCTGACCCTGAGGCCTGGCGAGCCCAGGATGGCCGCAATGGCCTTGAGACTTTCGGTCGTGGCGGGAGGCCTAGTGGTCCCAGTGGAGATTGGGCCGTAGTATGGGGACCCCGGACCACCGACTGTGTGTAGCCGCCCTGCCTTACTTTGCAACATTGGGATGGGTCTATTGTCTCTGCGACGGATAGGTTGCCACATCCCGTCTAGCAGTCCACCTTTGGCCGGCGGTAACGTGGGATCCTGGCTGGTCCAGGTCCTAAGCTGGTGGGCCGTTACGGTTAACCCCTCACTTTCTAGCACTTCCACAACTGCGAGTGTGTCTGCAGGCTGCGCTGTTTCCACCCCGGGGGTGGGCAACGGTGGCCAACTGAGAGCATAGGTGCCGCTCTCTGTGCCTGGCCCGTGGCGGATCATGTTACAGTGCACAGACAGTGTTGGACATTCTCCAAACAACACATCGATAATGGTGCCTCTGCTCTCCCAAACTTGTGGGGTGAGCAGCTTGTCTGACTCGAGCACATATTGGGACAGTCTTTGGTACGTCTCTTTAGTCCCGTGATCACAGGCTGCTGCTTTGTTTAACTTATTTGCTCCATGTTCAATCGTTTGTTGCTGCACAACACTCCCGACCCCGTGCGGTAACATCTCACTTGCTACGAATACTTTGTTAGATACATATACAACTGGTTGGGGTTCGCCCGCTACTTTGGCTTGTTGTAAGGTACCCCCATACAATGGTACATCATTGGCCACGAAAGACCGCTCGCAAGGCTTACATGGTGCACACAATTTATTGGAGCGTAGTGGGTTCCTGGCCTTCTAAGCGGCCGCCCCTTTACCTTTGCCCCAAACCCAGTCGTCTTCCCTGCTGGGCGACACATCCCTCCGTTCTGTTGCAGCGAACTCCCGTGGTCTGGACACTCTCTCGTCCCGTGGTCTGGACATTCTCTCGTCCCGTGGTCTGGACACTCTCCCGTCCCGTGGTCTGGACACTCTCCCGTCCCGTGGTCTGGACACTCTCCCGTCCCCTGGTCTGGACACTCTCTCGTCCCGTGGTCTGGACACTCTCCCGTCCCGTGGTCTGGACACTCTCCCGTCCCGTGGTCTGGACACTCTCCCGTCCCGTGGTCTGGACACTCTCCCGTCCCGTGGTCTGGACACTCTCCCGTCCCCTGGTCTGGACACTCTCTCGTCCCGTGGTCTGGTCACTCTCTCGTCCCGTGGTCTGGACACTCTCTCGTCCCGTGGTCTGGACACTCTCTCGTCCCGTGGTCTGGACACTCTCCCGTCCCCTGGTCTGGACACTCTCTCGTCCCGTGGTCTGGTCACTCTCCCGTCCCGTGGTCTGGACACTCTCCCGTCCCGTGGTCTGGACACTCTCTCGTCCCGTGGTCTGGACACTCTCCCGTCCCGTGGTCTGGACACTCTCCCGTCCCATGGTCTGGACACTCTCTCGTCCCGTGGTCTGGACACTCTCTCGTCCCGTGGTCTGGTCACTCTCTCGTCCCGTGGTCTGGACACTCTCTCGTCCCGTGGTCTGGGCGCCCTCTCGTTCCCGTGGTCTGGACACTCTCTCGTCCCGTGGTCTGGACACACTCTCGTCCCGTGGTCTGGACACTCTCCCGTCCCGTGGTCTGGACACTCTCTCGTCCCGTGGTCTGGACACTCTCCCGTCCCGTGGTCTGGACACTCTCCCGTCCCATGGTCTGGACACTCTCTCGTCCCGTGGTCTGGACACTCTCTCGTCCCGTGGTCTGGTCACTCTCTCGTCCCGTGGTCTGGACACTCTCTCGTCCCGTGGTCTGGGTGCCCTCTCGTCCCGTGGTCTGGACACTCTCTCGTCCCGCGGTCTGGACACTCTCTCGTCCCGTGGTTTGGACACTCTCTCGTCCCGTGGTTTGGGCGCTCTCTCGTCCCGTGGTCTCGACACTCTATCGTCCCGTGGTCTGGGTGCCCTCTCGTCCCGTGGTCTGGACACTCTCTCGTCCCGCGGTCTGGACACTCTCTCGTCCCGTGGTCTGGACACTCTCTCGTCCCGTGGTCTGGACACTCGCTCGTCCCGTGGTCTGGTCACTCTCTCATCCCGTGGTCTGGACACTCTCTCGTCCCGTGGTCTGGACACTCTCTCGTCCCGCGGTCTGGACACTCTCTCGTCCCGTGGCCTGGACACTCACGCGTCCCGTGATCTGGGCACTCTCTCGTCCCGTGGTCTGGACACTCACTCGTCCCGTGATCTGGGCACTCTCTCGTCCCGTGGTCTGGGCACTCTCTCGTCCCGTGATCTGGGCACTCTGTCGTCCCGTGGTCTGGGCACTCTCTCGTCCCGTGATCTGGGCACTCTCTCGTCCCGTGGTCTGGACACTCTCTCGTCCCATGGTCTGGACGGTCTCTCATCCCGTGGTCTGGGCGCTCTCTCGTCCTGTGGTCTGGACACTCTCTCGTCCCGTGGTCTGGACGCTCTCTCGTCCCGTGGTCTGGGCACTCTCTCGTCCTGTGGTCTGGACACTCTCTCGTCCCGTGGTCTGGACGCTCTCTCGTCCTGTGGTCTGGACACTCTCTCGTCCCGTGGTCTGGGCGCTCTCTCGTCCTGTGGTCTGGACACTCTCTCGTCCCGTGGTCTGGACGCTCTCTCGTCCCGTGGTCTGGGCACTCTCTCGTCCTGTGGTCTGGACACTCTCTCGTCCCGTGGTCTGGGCGCTCTCTCGTCCTGTGGTCTGGACACTCTCTCGTCCCGTGGTCTGGACGCTCTCTCGTCCTGTGGTCTGGACACTCTCTCGTCCCGTGGTCTGGACGCTCTCTCGTCCCGTGGTCTGGGCGCCCTCTCGTCCGTGTCGTGATGCCTCCTGCCGTGATCTTCCTCACCAGATATTTTGCCTCTGGTGTCAGGAAGACACACTCGGATTGTTTCGGCCGAAGTCCCACTCCGCATAGTCGACCTGGAGCCTCTTCCATCGTGGCGAAGGGGTCGTCGGCTTCGGGTGGTAGGTACCGCGCCTGTCTCGCTGCTCGGTTGAACTTTACCTCCTCGTGGTTGTGAGGAGCAGTCTGTGACTCAGGGATCTGCGAATGGATCTACACTTCGATGCCTGGTTCAGCTGGAAGTGGGGGTATGCTCGGTCTTTGGGAAAGGGAAGCCTCGTTCACCGGAGGAGGTACACAGAGGTCTTCCCAGTTCCATCGGATCTTCCCCGTCCACCTCCTGCCAAGCAACGTTGGCCCATCACCTGAAACAATCCACAGTGGTAAATCGTGCACTGCTCCCTCATGGAATACTCTTATGTCCACACTACCAATAACTGGTATCAGTTCCTTGGTGTGGGTGCACAGCTTTGCCTGAATCAGGATCAGCTTGGGTCGCTGTGCTCTGTCGCCCCATAGCCTCTCGAAAGCCTTCTGGCTCATGACTGATTGACTCGCCCCCGTGTCTAGTTCCATGGAGACTGGAGTGCCGTTAAGTTCAACTTTTAACATTATCGGAGGGCTTTTGGTGGTGGAGGTATGTATCCCATATACTTCCTCTTCATCCTCAGGTTCAGTTGCCTCTCCTGCTCGTTCAGTGTGATCCTCGCTGGATCGGTCGTCCTCTCCTGACTCTGCCACATGGTGAGTCAGAGATAGTTTGTACATTCGCTGGAGGTGCCCCATTGTTCCACAGCCCTTGCACACATAGGGCTTGAGTCGGCATTGATGAGCTCTATGGCTGCCCCTGCAGTGCCAACATGGTGCTAATGGATACGCATTCACGCCCCACGGTGGACTCTGAGTTACTCTAGGCTTAGGTCTGGCCTTTGTAATCGGGTGGGCCCTGCCCTGTACAGGTCTGCCTGCTGCAAACATTATTTTGTGCACGGTGCTTGCCGGTGAACTTCGATTCTGTGAAGATATCTGTTTTGTGTTATCGCTCGTGGATATGAAAGCTTGGGCTATCGTGAGGGCCTTGCTCAGATCCAGGGATACAGCAGACAGCAGTTTGCGAAGGGTGACCTTGTGGCCAATTCCAAGCATGAAAAAGTCCCGCAACATTTCCCCCAAGGATCCTGCAAAGTCTCACTGCCCCAAATTCTGGCCCTCGGAGCGATGGTGTGTGTAAAAGTGATACCTGGCTTGAGGATGCTCTCCTTTGGCTTGAGGTGTTCCTTTGCCAGCGTACACAGCTCTGTGTAAGATTTGTCTGTTATTTTGACCGGTGCCAGCAAATTTTTCAGGAGGCCACAAACCGAAGACCCACATACGGTGAGGAGAATCACACTGAGCTTGGTCGCTGTCTCAGCCTTGTCCAGCTCGTTGGCCACGAAATACTGGTCGAGGTGCTCCACAAAGGCTTCCCAATCATCACCCTCAACAAATCTCTCAAGAATAACAATGTCAGGCATTACCGAGTAAAATTTCCTGATCTGTTACTCGTCGCCAATTTGTTATGTTCAGACTAAATTCACAGGACTATATTGCAAGCTCAAACTGTTGTGACCTTGGTCTCTTTATTCAGACTCCAGAGTGAGGAAGCAGCATGGTGAATCACCTTTTAGACCTGCTTGCCCCAGGGTGCACAGGTGACCTTTAGGTCTCCCACAAGTGTGCCTCCTAGAGGCAAGTCTTACATTTGGGTAAGGTCTACATACATACATAACAATTTCATCCTCCCAAAAGTCACTCTCAGCCTTCCTCCATTGATTCTGAACAGCAATTTACTCTCAACTTCAAATACACTGCTAACACTGACTTCAAATACACTCCTGATCATCCTTTGTGACACACATTCTCACCCTCAGCCTCACAATGCCCTGCAAAGCTAACACAAATTTCTTCTCTTTGCAAGGAGATCATTTCTTTTGCTTTACGCACCACTTTACACAATTACACAAACAAATACTTTGAAAAAGTTCACCTAACAACTGGCACTTTCAATTTGTTCACTGCCGTGCGATGGGTTACTACTTCTGCACCACTCTGCTTGCCAGCATTGTCTTGTTTAAACCTCCACCTGCTTTGTGCAGCACTCACTGCTCCACCTTACAATTTGACGCAATCACATCATAGAAACATAGAAACATAGAAAATAGGTGCAGGAGTAGGCCATTCGGCCCTTCGAGCCTGCACCACCATTCAATATGATCATGGCTGATCATTCCCTCAGTATCCCATTCCTGCTTTCCCTCCATACTCCTTGATCCCTTTAGCCGTAAGGGCCATATCTAACTCCCTTTTGAATATATCTGACAAACTGGCCTCAATCACTTTCTGTTGTAGAGAATTCCACAGGTTCACAACTCTCTGAGTGAAGAAATTTCTCCTCATCTTGGTCCTAAATGGCTTACCCCTTATCCTTAGACTGTGACCCCTGGTTCTGGACTTCTCCAATATCGAGAACATTCGTCCTGCATCTAACCTGTCCAATCCCGTCAGAATGTTATACGTTTCTATGAGATCCCCTCTCATTCGTCTAAATTTCAATGAATAATAAGCCTCGTCAATCCAGTCTTTCTTCACATGTTATTCCTGCCATCCCAGGAATCAGCCTGGTGAACTTTCGCTGTGTTATGGGCATTAGGCACCTGCTGAATATATCAAAACTTATATAGGTTTAAAGTGGCCGCATATAAAATGGCTGCCCAAGCATGATGGGAACTCAGTTAGTCAAGCAATGAACTGTTGACTGAGGCTGACCGAGCAATGACCTAGTGAGGCCCACTACCGGGAATGCCTTGGATCATCTATTTGAGACAAGATAACTATAACGAACCATTATAGTACCTGGTATGGAATGTCTTTAATCAAGGACTTCGCACAGCAGAGCCCCAAGGAACAGAGATAAGGGGGGGCCTACATAACGAGGTTATTAATCAGCCCGAACTGACAAGAACCGAACATACAGCCCCTGAGGTATCAGGGGAATTCTTTTGGGTTAAAGAAACCTATATGTAATCTATAATCATTATGATTGGATTGTGTCCAGCCGAAGTGGGCTGAGTAACTGCAATGAACTATTGTAAAACATATAAATATCGATGAATTTCTTTGTTCGGTGGAGAGAGGTGCCTGGACTTAGATCAGAGGCTTCCTCCCCGCCGGCGTAAATAAAGGCTGTTTTGGCATTGGAACCGATCCCGAGTGTTGAGTGATTCTTGCGTGAAAACATCCACGCTAACAGTGGCGTCACGAACAGGATTTCCCGGAGTCGCTGGACGCCCTTGGAAAAACCCGGGTGAGTATAAAAAATGTTTAATTATGAAGGGTGTGGGAGGTGGAAGCCGGTTGATCGACACGAGGAGACGGTCTAATATCTCAAACGCCTAGCCTGAGCCTGAATTAAGAGGACTTTAGTCCCACGTGACGGCCAGGAACTAAGTAGGCGTAGGGAACACACTTAGACCGTGGGATCGTGATACCAAGCGACACTTCCCAGACCCAGTAGTGTGATTTGAAAATATACCCCGGAGCACAGTGACCAACGAAAACCAAACCTGTGAACAGAGTCGGACCGACAGGCAAAACGGTGGTAGGTAGTCGCTCAGGAGGCGTGGGGCACTGCGGGAATTGCTTAAACACGTTTTAAGAATTGTATAAGTTTGTGTAACAACAGAACTTGTGACCTGACAGTAGCCAGGAGACGGTCTACTACAAGTTACGCGAGGTAGAAAGCGGACCTCTGAGAGTAGATTCCTAACGGTTCTAGTCCTACCCAAGAATGGCCAATAAAGCAAATAACCTCGAGTGGGGACTGGAAGGGTCCCTTACTCGCCACCTGGCGGAAAAACAAAAGAAACTAATTGAGAATATGATTAAGTCAGGATAGGACCTCTAGGACCCGCCAGCAAATCAGCGGGAATGGTGGGAGAAGGAAAAGAAAGATAAAAATGAAAAGGCTGTGGTCTTGATACTGCGAGCCCACGTAAAATTAACAGAGGAAGTAAATCAATATGTCAGAAATAAAAAAAAACCTGATAGTGATTATCTTAAGTGAAGTATGGATCCAAGAATAGAGCCGGCTAAACAATAAACTGTGTTGAATGAAAAGAGACTTTTGTGAATGTCTGTCTAGGAATAAGATAAAGAACAGAGAAGGGAAACTGTAATGCCTTTTTTAAAAAAAAGAAGCCTGTGTGTGTGTGTCGAGGCTGCAGGCTGGGGAAGTAAGGTCCCATTTTTCCTTTGTGTAAAACCTTGACGTGAAAGCTTCTAGCTCAGTAAAGAGATTTTTACATATGCTGCGTCAGAAGCTAAAGCTTAAAAAAAATGTAATTTATGAGATACTGTATCACAAAATTGAAGTTACAGAGCAAAAGGTTAAAGTTTTTGATCAGCTTCTGAAACAGAAGTTAGGCAAAAAAAAACAGTGTTACCATATTTGACATTTTGTAATTCAACAATAAATATAAATTCTGCAAAAGGGGAGCAGAAATTAGGATGGGAACAGTGAAGAATTAATTTTGTTGTGAAGGTTTCAAGTACCACTGGTTAAGAAAAGGCATAACAAAATGCGATACATTTAAAACAAAAAGTTAAATCTGATCTCTTTAAAAAAAAAATAAAACTAAAAGGCTTGAAAAAAGATGTAACGTACTAAATAAGTGCTGAAAAAAATGTGTTTGCGTGGAAATTCATAACCTCGTCGCCAGTTGTAGTATATGTAAGCATTCTAATAATGACTCCATGAGGTAAGGGTATAGTACTTGAACTGTAGTGACCTTAGTCCGTTTATTGCAGCTCCTTGAGTGAGGACACAATGAGGCGAACTCCCTTTTATACTTGGTTACCTGCAGTTTGCAGGTGACCCTTAGGTCTCCACCAGCAGCTCCCTCTGGTGGTACAGGTATGGAGTGTACAGTGTGAAGGTACATTCAGTGGTCTAGTGTTACAGTATATACATTAACATACATAACATTCCCCATGACCGATGTCAGTCTAACCGGTCTATAATTCCATGTTTTCTCTTTCCCTCCACTTTTAAAAGGTGGGGTTACATTAGCTACCCTCCAATCCATACGAACTGATCCAGAGTCTATAGAATGTTGGAAAATGACCACCAATGCATCCATTATTCCAAGGGCCACTTCCTTAAGTACTCTGGAATGCAGCCTATCACGTCCTGGGGATTTATCGGCCTTCAATCCCATCAATTTCCCTTGCACAATTTCCTAACTAATAAGGATTTCCTTCAGTTCCTCCTTCTCACTGGACCCTCGGTCCCCTAGTATTTCCGGAAGGTTATTTGTGTAGTGTATGTAGGCACCTGTAGTAATGACTCCACGAGGCAGGGTATGATACTTAAACAGTGTAGACTGTAGTCCTTTATTTGCAGCTCCTGAGTGAGGACAACAAGCTGCAAGTTCCTTTTTATACTGGGTCACCTGCAGTGTGCCGGTAACCCTTATGTCTCCAGCAACAGCACCCTCTGGTGTACAGGTAAGGTGTGTACAGTATAAGGATACATTCTGTGTGGCATAACAGTGTTACAGACATCACACAGTAAACAGGCATGCATACACAACAATACTCCCCCCTAAGCATTTTTCATGTCCTTATTGTCATGACCAGGGGAGGTGATCAGTGGTGGGCTATGGGAGGTTGTGGTGAGGGTTGTGTGGTCGCCAGGTGTGACCCCTGTGCTTGAGATTGGCCTCGTACGTTTCTCCTCCCTCACACACAGACCAAGTGGGTGTCACTGTTGTGGGATCCCTCGGGGGGGTAGCCACGGCAGCAGTGGGTGGTGTGTATACACTGTGATGTGGGTAGTTGTGGGGTGGTGGGCAGGGCCACAAGACTGGGTGGGCTCCTTGTCCACCAATTGGGATGAGGGTCAGGTTATCCCAGGGTTTGCCAGGGAAGCTGGAGGATATTGGCCTCAAGCTCCTGGTGTTGGCCCTGGTGGCCAGGGATTGTAGGGCTGGTCTGGTGCAGGTTGCCATTGGTGGTGGCTGGGCTGCCTATTGACCACTGTCCCTGTAGTGGGTCTGCTCCCACTGGCTGTGTGTGTGTCCTGCAAGGGGCATCACATTCATGCCAAAGGTCCAGGCTACATGGTCAGGTAGCCTTCTGGACCTGGGGGTCTCCCATAGGGAGATTCCATTGGCATCGGCATGGTCCCTGTAGGACCCAATGTCCTTTGGCAGTGTCCTACCCGTATACATGATCACACATAGTCGAGCCTGCATTATACATTCTAGCATTTGCATCACTTTTGGGTGTCTTGGTTTCAACAGACATGATTACATTAGGCATTTCACATTCTCTATCATTATTGTTAAGCATAATATACTTGTTCATAACCTTACTGATACCTGCATTCATCTCATTAGTCACATTAGTTAAACCAGCATCACAATTCATTGTTACATTGCATACATTTTCATACTTGGAACCTTTAATCATATCTTTAGCTTTAAAGTCCATGTACTCAAATAGTTGAAACTTCCCCTTTAAATTTCTTTGGTTACCAGTCTCCTTTAAGGGAGCCTTCAAATCCGATTGGTTGTTCGGTGTCATGTGATGCTCCTCCATCCTCACTCGTGGTATGGCGGCAGCCATTTTGATGACAAATGTTTCTCCTCGAGGTGCTGGTGCCTGCAGGTGGTCTTTTCTTCCGCAGGGCCACTTCGCCTGATGTGGACCAGGTTCATCCAATTCCTGCCCAGCAACGTGGGACCGTCGCCAGCTACAATCCACAGGGGGAGTTTGTTCAACACGCCGCCCTGGGAGACCTGGACGTCTACGCTGCCAATGATTTGGATTTTACCTTTGGTATCAGTGAGCAGCTTTGCCTGGACCGGAGACAGTTTTGGTCGATTGGCAGGATTTATCCAAATTTCTTCAAAGGTCATTTGGCTCATCACAGACTGTCTCGCCCCTGTGTCGATCTCCATAGAAACTGGGACCCCGTCAATGTCTACTTTTATCATCCACGGAGAACTTTCAGTGGAGCAGGTCCAGGGGTTGAGCAACTTCACCTCCCTCTGTGTCGGAGCCCTGGTGATCAGCCAACTCTTCAGAGACGCGGTGAGTAAAGCTTTCTCTGCACATCCTTTGAAGGTGCCTTTTCTCTTTGCATGCATAGTCTTTGTAGTGGCACTGGTGGGCCCTGTGGTTTCCTCCACAGCGCCAGCATGGGGCTAGCTGGTTTGCCCCATGTGGTGGACTCAGGGTTGTGGGACTCGGGGCAGCATTTCTGCCCTGAGAAGTATCAATGTGGTGCACTGCTCGCGTCGGTTTAGAGTCCCTTAGTGCTTCATTTAGGTGGTCGCCAAAGTCGCACGGTGCAGCCAGTCTCCTTAAGTGTTGCAATCTTTCTACAAAAGCGTCCCAATCTTCCCCATCGGTAAATTGCTGAAAGTTGCTGAGATTCGACATGCTGAGCGTGTGGGTCGTGACCTCGTATTCCCGTCGCCAGTTGTAGTGTATGTAGGCACCTTATGTAATGACTCCACGAGGCAGGGTATGATACTTAAACAGTGTAGACTGTCGTCCTTTATTTGCAGCTCCTGAGTGAGGACAACAAGCTGTGTGTTCCTTTTTATACTAGGTCACCTGCAGTGTGCAGGTAACCCTTAGGTCTCCAGCAGCAGCACCCTCTGGTGTACAGGTAAGGTCTGTACAGTGTAAGGGTACATTCAGTGTGGCATAACAGTGTTACAGACATCACACAGTAAACAGGGATGCATAAACTACAATTTGTATCTTCCTTAGTGAAGACAGAACCAAAGTATTTGTTCAATTGGTCTGCCATTATTTTGTTCCTCATTATAAATTCACCTGATTCTGACTGCAAGGGACCTACATTTGTCTTCACTAATCTATTTCTCTTCACATATCTATAGAAGCTTTTGCAGTCAGTTTTTATGTTGTAAGGGGAATAGATCGGCGTTTCTACAGATTTACAAACCTCTGAGAGAAGAAATTCCTCATCTTAGTTTTAAATGGGCAGCCCCTTATTCTAAGGTTATGACCTCTATTTGTAATCTCCCCCATCAGTGGAAACATCCTCTCTGCATCCACCTTGTCAAGCCCCCTCATAATCTAATACGTTTCGATAAGATCACCTCTCATTCTTCTGAATTCCAATGAGTAGAGGCCCAACCTATTCAACTTTTCCCCCTCATAGAAACATAGAAAATAGGTGCAGGAGTAGGCCATTTGGCCCTTCAAGCCTGCACCGCCATTCAATAAGATCATGGCTGATCATTCACCTCAGTACCCCTTTCCTGCTTTCTCTCCATACCTCTTGATCCCTTCAGCCATAAGGGCCATATTTAACTTCCTCTTGAATATATCCAATGAACTGGCATCAACAACTCTCTGCGGTAGAGAATTCCACAGGTTAACAACTCTCTGAGTGAAGAAGTTTCTCCTCATCTCGGTCCTAAATGGCTTACCCCTTATCCTTAGACTGTGTACCCTGGTTCAGGACTTCCCCAACATCGGGAACATTCTTCCTGCATCTAACCTGTCCAGTCCCGTCAGAATTTTATATGTTTCTATGAGAGCCCCTCTCTTCCTTCGAAACTCCAGTGAATACAGGCCCAGTCGATCCAGTCTCTCCTCATATGTCAGTCCTGCCATCCAGGGAATCAGTCTGGTGAACCTTCGCTGCACTCCCTCAATAGCAAGAATGTCCTTCCTCAGATAAGGAAAAACTTCTTCACTCAGAGAATTGTGAACCTGTAGAATTCTCTACCACAGAAAGTTGTTAAGGCCAGTTCGTTAGATATATTAAAAAGGGAGTTAGATGTGACCCTTACGGCTAAAGGGATCAAGGGGAATGGAGATAAAGCAGGAATGGGATACTGAAGTTGCATAATCAGCCATGATCATATTGAATGGTGGTGCAGGCTCGAAGGGCCGAATGGCACCTATTTTCTGTGTTTCTATCATCCATTGTGAGTGTGCACACATACAGGCCAGCAATCAACAGGCACTTCAGCTCCTGTATCGTGTTGGTGAGGAACAAGTTAAGGTGAAAGAGAGTGTGGCAGATGTAATGTGAGGAGTTAGGGGAACATGTTCTCAATTTCATCACTCGAGTAAGGTCGGTTAGCCTTTTCCTGCATTGGTTGGGGGTCCGCTGGTGAATGGAGGTCCCTGAAACCTCCTCCACAATTTCCCTCCAGGCTTCGGTGAAGACGCTCCGAGTTTGTCTCCCACCACTTTCAGGGAAGAGTAGCCACCTCCTTCCCTCCACAACTTCCATTCGAGTCTCCAGCTCTGTGTCGCTGAAGCGGCTGGCCCTCCTCAAACCTCCCCTTGCAGCCATCGCCTCAGATGTAAGTCAGAACGGACTCAAGACACAGCTGCAAAACCTGCCCTTTAAGGTTAGCATCAAAGGGCAGGGAGGGGAATGTCGCGCTCCAAACACCACTCCGCTGCCACACCGCTGAAAGCAGCATTACTGCTCCGCTCCGTTTCGGGCCCAAAAAGACCAATTTCCCTCCTAACACCACCCCATCCATCTCGAGGTAAGGGACACTCAAATGCAGTGCATGTGACCCGTTTCGGGCAGATGGAAATTTTGGCCCCTTGGTTTCCCAATATTTCCAGAAGTTTTTTGTGTCTTCTACTGTGAAGACAGAGACAATGTATTTGTTTAATGTCCCTGCCATGTCCTTATTCCCCATTATAAGTTCTCCTCTAAGGGACCCACGTTTACTTTTGCTGCTCCCTTCCTTTTTACACCCTACAGAAACTTTTACAATCGGTTTTTACATCCGACAGAAACTTTTACAATCGGTTTTTACATCCTATAGAAACTTTTACAATCGGTTTTTACATCCTACAGAAACTTTTACAATCGGTTTTTACATCCGACAGAAACTTTTACAATCGGTTTTTACATCCTACAGAAACTTTTACAATCTGTTTTTACACCCTACAGAAACGTTTACAATCTGTTTTTATGTCTCTTGCTATTTTACTCTCATATTCTTTTTTCCCTCTCTTGATCAATTTCTTGGTCATCCTTTGCTGAATTCTAAAATCCTCCCAATCCTCAGTCTTACTACTCCTTTTGCCAACATTATAAGCCTCTTCATTTAATCTAATAACCTCATATTATCTTTATCTTCTTTTGTTAGCACCGGTTGGATCATTTTTCCCGTGGGGTTTTTATTCCTTAAGCGAATGTATATCTATTGTGAAATATAACATTTTTCTTTAAATGTTTGCCATTGCTTAGCTATTGATATCTTTTAATCTAGTTTCTTTTAATGCAGTTTCCCAACCTACCTTAGCCAATGGTCCTCTCATACCCACGTAGTTTGCTTTGTTCAGATTGAAGACCCTGGTTTTAGATGTGACTGAGTCACTCTCAAACGCAACATAAAATTCTGTCATACTATAAAGATTTGCATTTATATAGCCTTTCATGACCACCAGACAATGAAGTATTTTTTGAAGTGTAGTCATTATTGTAATGTGGGAAATGCGGCAGCCAATTTTCACACAGCAAGCTCCCACAAACAGCAATGTGATAATGACCAGCTAATCTGTTTTTTGTTAAGTTGATTGAGGGATAAATATTGGGCAGGACACCAGGAACAACTTCCCGACTCTTCTTCAAAATAGTGCCATGGGATCTTTTACATCCACCTGAGTGCAGATGGCGCCTCAGTTTAACGTCTCATCCGAAAGATGGCACCTGCGACAGCAGTGAACTGGAGTGTCAGCCTAGATTTATGTGCTCAAGTGCCATGGAGTAGGGCTTGAACTCAGAACTTTCTGACCCACTGAGCCACAGCTGACACTATGGACATTATGGTGAAAAAGGCCCCTTTACTACAAGGTTATTAATGAACCCTGTCTCATTGCACAGTACTAGATCTAAAATAGCCTGTTCTCTCATTGGTTCCTCGACATACTGATCTAGAAAACTATCTTGAGTACTTTCCATGAACACGTCCCTCTGTCCTCACCAAACATGCACTTTCCAGCAGGTGTCGCTGGTTAGCACAGGATAATTAAAGATAATCCAGGATAATTAAAGCAGTTACCACAAGTACTCTGGCTGAGATCACTTCATTCAACATGGAGCAAGGATCCAAAGTGAGACACTTTTCACGTGAAGCCACATCAAAGAGCCACTGGAGCTTTGGGAAGAAACACATTCTGAAATGTGTATGTGAGTGGGAAGGAGGGTCTCAAGTCTACGAAGCAACGTTGGTTTGGAGTTGCGCTCTTCAGGATAAACTGACATGGGGTCAGGGGTTACGATGCAGCTCGTGTGGAGGATAAGTTCTCCTCCAATTTGCACACCATCCTGACTTGGAAATATATCGCTGTTCCTTCATCGTCGCTGGGTCAAAATCCTGGAACTCCCTCGGGAACAGCACTGTGGGAGAACCTTCACCACACGGACTGCAGCGGTGCAAGAAGGCAGCTCACCACCACCATCTCCAGGGCAATTTGGGATGGGCAATAAATGCTGGCCTTGCCAGCGACGCCCACATCGCAGTACAAAAATAATCCCTTTTTTCATTTAATCACTCCTGCCTCCCACCCTATCATAGACCTTTCTTATTGTTCTTTCCTCCACTCCCTCTTTCCCTGCCTCTGGACTTGTCTAAAACCTGTTAGATCTCTAACTTTTTCCAGTTCAGATGAAAGGCCAACAAGCTGAAACATTAACTCTGTTTCTCTCTCCACGGATCCTGCCCGACCTGCTGAGTATTTCCCAGTGTTTTCTGTTGTATTTCAGATTTCCAGCATCCAATATTTTGCTTTGGTTAAAAAAGCATACGAGATCCTGGGCTTTATAAATAGAGGCAGAGTACAAAAGCCAGGAAGTTATGCTGAACATATATAAATCACTAGTCCGGCCCCAGCTGGAGTACTGTGTCCAAATCTGGGCACCAGACTTTAGGAAGGACGTGAAGGCTTTGGAGACTGATTGCGAGCTGGATACAGATTCAATAGTAACCTTCAAAAGGGAATTGGATAAATACTTGGAGAACAAATTTCAGGGATATGGGGAAAGAGCGGGAGTGCGACTAACTGGATTACTCTTCGAAAGCACCAGCACAGCCCGAATGGCCTCTTTCTCGGCTGTACTACTCCAGGATTCTATTTAGAATTATAGATTTGAAGTAATTGGTAAAAGAGCCAGAAGTGAGATGAGGAGAATTATTTTTACACAGGAGTTGTGACCTGACCTGCACGGCCTGAAAGGGAGGTGGAAGCAGATTCAATAACTTTCTGAAGGGAGTTGTATAAATACTTAATGGGGAAAATACAGGGCTATGGGGAAAGAGCAGGAGAGGGGGACTAATTGGATAGCTCTATCAAAGAGCCAGCACAGGCACGGTGGGCCGAATGGTCTCCTTCTGTGCCGTACGGTTCGATGATTTAACGTGTTCCCTACTTTATCAGTTTCCTGTCACATTGTCACGTCTCTTCACTTCATTATTTTACTTCTCAGAAGTCTCACTTTTGCAGATATATTTACTCTATTGATGTGTCTGTAGATTGGGGAGAGAGGGTGTCTGTTGTTGTGGGTTTTTAATGTAAAAGGCCAGAGAGCGGTTTGTCTAAACAGACTCTCCCTCCTCCGAACTGAGACCTGAGCCCTTACTCTCAGGCAGCCCAGTTAACCACAAGCACGGTCGGTTACTGGAGAACACGTGATGCCTACTACATTAGGGTGTAAATATCACACTAGGCCTCGTGCAGAGGCTAAACCACTGATCACATTTATGTATAATTAAAAATTATTCACAAAAGCAAAAAACCGCAAGCAGAATACTAAACAGAGCAATAGTTATAGAATTATTTGACAGCAAAGAATGAGGCTTTGAGGCTGATTTTAATCCTTCCCGCCCAGTGAAACTGGGCAGGTGGACAGTTAAGGCATAGAAACATAGACATAGAAAATAGGTGCAGGAGTAGGCCTTTCGGCCCTTCGGGCCTGCACCACCATTCAATAAGATCATGGCTGATCATTCCCTCAGTACCCCTTTCCTGCTTTCTCTCCATACTCCTTGATCCCCTTAGCCGTAAGGCCATATCTAACTCCCTCTTGAATATATCCAATGAACTGGCATCAACAACTCTCTGCGGCAGGGAATTCCATAGGTTAACAACTCTCTGAGTGAAGAAGTTTCTCCTCATCTCAGTCCCAAATAGCCTACCCCTTATCCTAAGACTGTGTTCCCTGGTTCTGGGCTTCCCCAACATCGGGAACATTCGTCCCGCATCTAACCTGTCCCGTCCTGTCAGAATCTTATACATTTCTATGAGATCCCCTCTCATCCTTCTAAACTCCAGTATATAAAGGCCCAGTTGATCCAGTCTCTCCTCATATGTCAGTCCAGCCATCCCTGGAATCAGTCTGGTGAACCTTCGCTGCACTCCCTCAATAGCAAGAACGTCCTTCCTCAGATTAGGAGACCAAAACTGAACACAATATTCCAGGTGAGGCTTCACCAAGGCCCTGTACAACTGCAGAAAGACCTCCCTGCTCCTATACTCAAATCCCCTCGCTATGAAGGCCAACATACCATTTGCCTTCTTCACCGCCTGCTGTACTTGTATGCCAACTTTCAATGACTGATGAACCATGACATCCAGGTCTCGTTGCACCTCCCCTTTTCCTAATCTGCCGCCATTCAGATAATATTCTGTCTTCGCGTTTTTGCCCCCAAAGTAGATAACCTCATATTTATCCACATTATACTGCATCTGCCATGCATTTGCCCACTCACCTAACCTGTCCAAGTTCCCCTGCAGCCTCTTAAGAGTCCCCCTCACAGCTCACACCGCCACCCAGTTTAGTGTCATCTGCAAACTTAGAGATTTTACACTCAATTCCTTCATGTAAATCATTGATGTATATTGTAAAGAGCTGGGGTTCCAGCACTGAGCCTTGCGGCACTCCACCAGTCACTGCCTCCCATTCTGAGAAGGACCCGTTTATCCTGACTCTCTGCTTCCTGTCTGCCAACCAGGTCTCTATCCACGTCAGTATATTACCCCCAATACCATGTGCTTTGATTTTGCACACCAATCTCTTGTGTGGGACCTTGTCAAGAGCCTATTGAAAGTCCAAATACACCACATCTACTGGTTCTCCCTTGTCCACTCTACTTGTTACATCCTCAAAAAATTCCAGAAGATTTGTCAAGCAAGATTTCCCTTTCATAAATCCATGCTGACTTGGACTGATCCTGTCACTGCTTTCCAAATGCATTGCTATTTCATCCTTAATAATTGATTCCAACATTTTCCCCACTACTGATGTCAGGCTAAACGGTCTGTAATTACCCATTTCTCTCTCCCTCCCTTTTTAAAAAGTGGGGTTACATTTGCTACCCTCCAGTCCATAGGAACTGATCCAGAGTCGATAGACTGTTGGAAAATGATCACCAATGCATCCACTATTTCTAGGGCCACTTCCTTAAGTACTCTGGGATGCAGACTACCAGGCTCTGGGGATTTATCAGCCTTCAATCCCATCAATTTCCCTAACACAATTTCCAGCCTAATAAGGATATCCTTCAGTTCCTCCTTCTCACTAGATCCTCGGTCCCCGAGTACTTCTGGAAGGTTATTTGTGTCTTCCTTCATGAAGACAGAACCAAAGTATTTGTTCATTGGTCTGCCATTTCTTTGTTCCCCATTATAAATTCACTCGAATCCGACTGCAAGGGACCTACGTTTGTCTTCACTAATCTTTTTCTCTTCACATATCTATAGAAGCTTTTGCAGTCAGTTTTTATCTTCCCGGCAAGCTTCCTCTCGTACTCTATTTTCCCCTCTTACTTAAACCCTTTGTCCTCCGCTGCTGAATTCTAAATTTCTCCCAGTCCTCAGGTTTGCTGCTTTTTCTGGCCAGTTTATATGCCTCTTCCTTGGATTTAACACTATCCTTAATTTCCCTTGTTAGCCACGGTTGAGCTACCTTCCCCATTTTATTTTTACTCCAGACAGGGATGTACAATTGCTGAAGTTCATCCATGTGATCTTTAAATGTTTGCCATTGCCTATCCACCGTCAATCCTTTAAGTATCCTTCGCCAGTCTATTCTAGCCGATTCACGCTTCAAACCATCGGGATCGGATGGAATCCCTGCTGAAACACTGAAGTATGGCGGAGAGGTACTACCGGCGCGAATACATGACATCATCTCTCTCATCTGGAGGGAGGAGAACATGCCGGGAGATCTCAGAGATGCAGTGATCATGACCATCTTTAAAAAAGAGGACAAATCCGACTGCGGCAACCAGAGGAATCTCTCTGCTATCAGCCACTGGGAAAGTCGTCACTGGAGTCCTCCTCAATCGCTTTCTCCCTGTGGTCGAAGAACTCCTCCCGCAGTCACAGTTCGGATTTCCTCACCTGCGGGGCACAACGGACATGATTTTTGCAGTGCGACAGTTGCAGGGAACAGCAGCAGCCCTTATACATGACCTTCTTCAATCTTACAAAGGCCTTTCGCACTGTCAGCCGTGAGGGTCTATGGAGCATCCTCCTCCGTTTCGGATGCCCCCAAAAATTCATCAACATCCTCCGCCGGCTCCACAAAGACATGCAGGCTGTGATCCTTACCAATGGATCCATTACAGACCCAATCCACGCACGGACCGGGGTCAAACAGGGCTGCGTCATCGCCCCAACCCTTTTCTCAATCTTCCTCGCTGCCATGCTCCACCTCACAGTCAACAAGCTCCCCGCTGAGTGGAACTAAACTACAGAACCAGTGGGAACCTGTTCAACTTTCGCTGTCTCCAGGCCAGGTCCAAGATCATCCCAACCTCTGTCGTCGAGCTACAGTCTGCGGACGACGCCTGCGTCTGCGCACATACAGAGGCTGAACTCCAGAACATAGTCGACGTATTTACTGAGGCGTACAAAAGCATGGGCCTTACGCTAAACATCCGTAAGACAAAGGTCCTCCACCAGACTAGATACAGCAAGCTAAAAGTAAGGTGTGACCATAGTCCTTTATTACAGGTCTCAGAGTGCCTCTCCAACCTGTGAGGCCCCCTTATATACAGCTGCTCCCAAGGGATTGTGGGACCCCTTGGGACTCCAGGGGATAAGCCCTCTGGTGGTTAGACATAGTATTTACAGGTTTACATACATAACCCCCACCCCCGCCCACCAAAAGTTAATAGTGCAACTATTTACAATCTGAGTCGATCTGGGGCCTTCCTTTCCCTGGTTGATCGTCTTGGTGCAAATGCTGGTTTTGGTGAGTCCTTTGTTGGGCCCTCGCTGGCCTTGCTGGGCTGCTGGAGGTGGCGAGTCCTGCTGGGCTGCTGCTGGTGATGGGTTCTGCATCGTGGTCACCCGCTGTGTCGGTTGCTACTTGTGTGTGTTTGGAGGGTCGAAAAAGGTGGAGTCTATTGTGGGTTGTTCTGGATAGTCCGTGAATCTGAGTTTGGTTTGGTCCAAGTGTTTCCTGCAGGTGAGTCCATTTGAGAGTTTGACCACAAACACCCTACTCCCCTCTTTGGCCAAAACAATGCCAGGGAGCCACTTGGGACCTTGTCCATAGTTCAACACAAATACAGGATCATTTATCTCAATTTCACAGGAGACATTTGCGCGATCATGATATGTATTCTGTTGAAGCTGCCTGCTCTCTACCTGTTCATATAGATCAGGGTGTACTAACGAGAGCCTTGTCTTAAGTGCCCTTTTCATGAGCAGTTCAGCGGGAGGGAACCCAGTGAGTGAGTGGGGTCTTGTGCGGTAACTAAGCAGGACTCGGGATAAGCGAGTCTGCAGTGAGCCTCCAGTTACCCTTTTCAAGCTCTGCTTGATTGTTTGAACTGCTCGTTCTGCCTGACCGTTGGGCGCTGGTTTAAACGGGGCAGATGTGACATGTTTGATCCCATTGCGGGTCATGAACTTATTGAACTTGGCACTGGGAAACATGGCCCATTGTCACTTACAAGGACATCAGGCAGGCCATGTGTGGCAAACATGGCCCGTAGACTTTCAATGCTGGCAGCGGACGTGCTTGCCGACATTATCACACATTCAATCCATTTGGAGTACGCATTGACAACCACTAAGAACATTTTTCCCAAGAATGGGCCTGCATAGTCGACATGGACTCTGGACCACGGTTTGGAGGGCCAGGACCATAAACTTAATGGCGCCTCCCTGGGTGCATTGCTTAACTGGGAACATGTATTACATTTGTGCACACAGGACTCTAAGTCTGCATCGATACCGGGCCACCACACGTGGGATCTGGCTATCGCTTTCATCATTACGATGCCTGGGTGGGTGCTGTGGAGATCACTAATGAAAGTGTCCCTGCCCTTTTTTGTCACCACTACCCGATTACCCCATCGGAGGCAGTCTGCCTGTGTGGACATTTTATCTCTGCGCCGCTGGTACGGCTTTATTTCTTCCTGCATCTCTAACAGGACACTAGACCAACTCCCGTGGAGCACACAGTTTTTTACTAAGGACAGTAAGGAGTCCTGGCTCATCCAGGTTCTAATCTGTCGGGCGGTAACAAGTGATTGCTCACTCTCGAATGCTTCCATTACCATAACTAAATCTGCGGGCTGTGTCATCTCCACCCCTGTGGTGGGCAATGGCAGCCTACTGAGAGCATCAGCACAGTTTTCTGTGCCTGGCCTGTGGCGGATGGTGTAGTTGTATGCGGACAATGTGAGCGCCCATCTCTGGATGCGGGCCGATGCATTCGTATTTATCCCCTTGCTTTTAGAAAAGAGGGATATAAGCAGCTTATGGTCGGTGTCAGATTCAAGTTTGAGCCCGAACAGATATTGATGCATTTTCTTTACCCCTTAAACACATGCTAAGGTTTCTTTTTCGATCAAACTATAGGCCCTCTCGGCCTTAGACAGACTCATGGATGCATAAGCAACTGGTTGCAATTTCCCAAATTCATTAGCTTGTTGCAATACACACCCTACCCCGTACGACGACGCATCACATGCTAGTACCAAACGCTAACATGGATCATACAACACAAGCAATTTGTTTGAACATAACAGCTTCCTAGCTTTCTCAAAAGGCATTTTCTTGGCTTTTACCCCATACCCATTCATCTCCTTTACGCAGTAAAGAGTGCAGGGGTTCTAACAATGTGCAAAGACCCAGTAAGAAGTTACCAAATTAGTTCAGGAGTCCTAGAAATGACCGCAGCTCCGTCACGTTCTGTGGTCTCGTTGCGTTCTTGATTGCCTCCGTCTTCGAATCGGTGGGCCTGATGCCATCCGCCGTGATTCTTCTCCCCAGGATCTCCACTTCAGGCGCCAGGAAAACGCACTTCGAGCGTTTTAGCCTGAGCCCCACACGATTAAGCCGACTAAGAACCTCCTCCAGGTTCTGCAGGTGCTCGACGGTGTCCCGACCTGTAACCAAGATGTCGTCCTGGAAGACCACGGTGCGCAGGACTGACTTCAGCAAGCTTTCCATGTTCCTCTGGAATATCGCCATGGCCGATCGAATCCAAAATGAGCATCTGTTGCGTGTTGATGCAGGTGCGGTCTTTCGATGCAGGAGGCCTCCAGCTCCTGCATCATGTAGGCCGAGGTCAAATCCAGCTTCGTGAACATTTTTCCTCCCACCAGCGTCGCAAATAGGTCGTCTGCTTTCAGTAGTGAGTATTGATCCTGCAGTGAGAAACGATTGATAGTTACTTTGTAATCACCACAGATTCTGACGGTGCCGTCTCCCTTGAGGACAGGAACATTCGGACTGGCCCACTCATTGAATTCAATCGGCAAGATGATGCCCTCTCATTGCAGCCTGTCCAGTTCGATCTCCACCCTCTCTCTTATCACGTAAGGTACCGCTCTCACCTTGTGATGGATGGGTCGTGCCCCGGAATCAAATGGATCTGCACTTTTGTTCCTTGGAACTTCCCTATGCCTGGTTCAACAGTGAGGGGAACTTGTTTAGGACCTGGGCACATGAGATGTCATCGACGGATGAAAGCGCTCGGACGTCGTCCCAGTTCCAGCGTATCTTCCCCAGCCAGCTCCTGCCGAACAGTGTGGGACCATCGCCCGGTACCACCCAGAATGATAACTCGTGCACCGCTCCATCGTAGGAAACCTTTCCGGTAGCACTGCCGATTACAGGAATCAGTGCCTTGAGGCCTTGCTGCACCACAACTTATCGAAAGTCTTTTTGCTCATTATGGACTGGCTTGCACCAGTGTCCAGTTCCATGGACACCCGGAGTCCATTTAATTCAACCTTCAGCATTATCAGGGGACACTTTGTGGTAAATGTGTGCACCCCATATACCTCTGCCTCCTCGTTCTGAGTCTCTGGTTCATCGTGGTCCACCGTGGATCTGTCATCCTCTGCAACATGGTGGCTTGCAGGATTAGCAGGGTTTGCAGCTTGCCTGCACATGCGTTGGAGGTACCCATTGTTCCACATCCCTTGGAAACGTACCCTTTGAAGCAGCATGAATGGAAACGATGATCACCCTCGCAGCGCCAACAAGGTGTTAATGGCCTTGCATTCATCACCCTTGATGGTGGACTCAGTCATCTGCGGTCATGCAGTTGCAGGCGTGTAAGTCCAGCCCTGTACATTTCGATTCAAAAACAATGTTACCTTGTTCACAGTACTTGCAGCAGCACTCGTGTGCTGAGAAATGTGTTTGGTATTGTCACTGGTGGCGATAAATGCCTGGGCTATCACGATGGCTTTACTCAAGGTTGGGGTCTGTACAGTTAAAAGTTTGCAAAGTATTACTTCATGGCCAATGCCAAGTACAAAGAAGTCCCGGAACATGTGCTCCAAGTGTCCTTCAAATTTGGAATGTCCTGCAAGGCGCCTTAGCTCGGCGACTTAGCTCGCCACTTCCTGGCCTTCAGACCTCTTGTACGTGTAGAACCGATACCTCGCCATCAGAACGCTTTCCTACCGGTTTAGATGCTCCCGGACCAGTGTGCACAATTCATCGTACGACTTCTCTGTGGGTTTCGCTGGAGCGAGCAGATTTTTCATGAGGCCGTACGTTGGTGCCCCGCAAACGGTGAGGAGGATCGCCCTTCGTTTGGTAGTGTTCGCTTCTCCTTCCAGCTCGTTGGCCACGAAGTATTGGTCGAGTCGCTCCACGGAGGTTTCCCAATCATCTCCCTCCGAAAATTTCTCCAGGATGCCCACGGTTCTCTGCATTGTTGCGATGGGGTTCGCCGTTTGTATCTCGTCGCCAGTTGTTACGTCTTGAATAAAGAGTCAGACTCGATACTGCAAGCTCAAAGTAAGGTGTGACCATAGTCCTTTGTTACAGATCTCAGAGTGCCTCTCCAATCTGTGAGGCCTCCTTCTATACAGGTGCTCCCAAGGGATTGTGGGATCCCTTAGGACTCCAGGGGATAAGCCCTCTGGTGGTTAGACATGGTATTTACAGGTTTATACCTCCTACATGCGCTACTGCGCAAGGGAGACGACTGGGTATGGGGGAATTCACAAGAGGCTGCCTTTAAGAAAGCCAGAAACTTATTGTGTTCTAACAAACTGCTTGTCCTGTATAACCCATGTAAATGATTGGTGTTAGCTTGCGATGTGTCATCATACAGGGTCAGGTGTGTGTTACAACAAGCTCATGAATCGGGAATTTTGCAACCATTTGCATATGCATCGAGGAGTTTGTCCAAGGCCGAAAGGGCCTACAGCATGGTTGAAAAAGAGGCTCTGGCGTGCATTTAAGGGGTAAAAAAAAATGCACCAGTACTTATTGGCCTCAAGTTCGAGCTTGAAACTGACCACAAGCTGCTCATATCGCTATTCTCGGACAGCAAAGGGATTAATATCAATGCCTCTGCCCGCATCCAAAGATGGGCGCTCACGCTGTCGGCATACAACATGTAATCTGCCACAGACCGGGCACAGAGAACTGCACAGATGCTCTCAGTCGGCTACCATTGCCCACCACCAGGGTGGAAATGGCACAGCCAGCGGATTTGCTCATGGTCATGACGAGAAGTCCCCCGTTATGGCGCCCCAGATCAGGACCTGGAACATCCAGGATCCTTTACTGTCCTTGGTAAAAAACTGTGTCCTCCATGGGAGCTGGTCCAGTGTCCCAGTGGAGCTGTCCCTGTAGGCGGACTGCCTTTTGAGGGGCAATTGTGTAGTCTTGCCCAAGAAAGACAGAGACACATTTATTTGCGAACTGCTAAACACCCACCCAGGCATCGTAATGATGAAAGCCATAGACAGATCCCACGTGTGGTGGCCCGGTATCGACTCAGATTTAGAGTATGCGTGCGCCAGTGCAACACTTGCTCTCAGCTGAGCAATGCACCCAGAGAGGCACCGCTAAGTTTGTGGTCATGGCCCTCCAAACCGTGGTCGAGGATCCATGTAGACTATGCGGGCCCATTCCTCGGCAAAATGTTTTTGGTTGTCGTAGACGCTTACTCAAAATGGATTGTGCAATAATGTCTGTAAGCACATCCACGGCCACCATTGAAAGCCTACGAGCTATGTTTGCCACGCACGGCCTGCCTGATGTCCTAGTCAGCGACAATGGGCCGTGCTTCACCAGTGCTGAATTCAAGGAATTCATGACCCGTAATGGGATCAAACATGTCACACCTGCCCCGTTCTCGCCCACATCCAATGGCCAGGCAGAACGGGCAGTTCAGACCATCAAGCAAAGCTTGAAACACGTGTCAGAAGGCTCCCTGCAGACCCGGTTATCCCGAGTACTGCTCAGCTATGGCACCAGACCCCACTCACTCACCGGAATTCCCCCAGCTGAGCTGCTCATGAAAAGGGTGCTTAAAATAAGCCTCTCTCTTGTCCACCCTGATCATCCAAATGGCTCACTGGCACGGTCACAGCCAAAGAGGGGAGTAGGGTGTTTCAGGTCAAACTGACCAATGGACAAACACACAGAAAACACTTGGACCAAATCAAATTGCGGTTCACCAACAGCTACGTACAACCTGAAGAGGACACCACCAACTGTGACCCTCCAACACACACACACAAGTGGCAACTGACATCACAGTTGACCACAAAACCGAACTCATCATCCCCAGCCGCCCGGCAAGGCCGGCTGCCCAACAGCCCAGTGATGAACTGACCAACCCACCCACACCAGCATTGGTACCGAGACGATCGACAAGGGAGCGGAAAGCCCCAGATAATCTCACCTTGTAAATAAGTGTAGTGTTGACTTCATGGGGGAGTGATGTTATGTATTTAACCCTTTGTAATCTGCATCACACCTGACCACCAGAGGCCCACCTGTTGGAGTCCCAAGGGATCCCAGCATCCCTTGGGATCACAGTATATAAGCAGGCCTCCCACGAGGTACCTGTACTCTGGAATCTTAATAAAGGAGCGAAGGTCACACTTGCTCATTACACTCAGTACTCAGTCTGACCATTTATTATGAGTGTAACACTGGCCATTTTTCCACAGTGAGGATTTGGAAAAGTTACATTAAAATATTAGAATTTTACAAAAATGAAGTGTGTTGACAGACGGTTAACGATGGACTGAGATGGAAAGTGACTAACATGCTAATTGGGCTGGATGTTGAAATCGTTTCCCCAAAGCCTGATCAATAAGACATTGCTTGTCCTGTCTCAGTATCTACTCCCTGCTGCTGCTGGGCTTCACTGACAGCCCTTCCCTGCCACTTGTTTTTCTGAAGCTGTTCCTGGGGTTGCTGATGTCATTGGTCAGGCCACATCGATTTTATTGCATTTACAGAAATCACTTACAGCATGTTCAGGTGTTTTGCTAAAATAATTCGACAGTGCTCTTTATGTGGTGCAGAGATTCACAGCCAATCAGTATTTTGCATTTTTAACACAAAATACAAACAATGAGGAAAGCAGAATACAAACAGCGACGAGCACAATTGTCAGGGTGCAGACTGTGGCACTGCTTCACAGTGAGTGATGTGAGGGGGTCTCACCCATTGTGGTGTGGACCACACTATCTACAACACTAAGGGGCTGAAATTGGCCCTTTCTATAAGGCTTCTGGCCATGTGAAAGTGTCGGCCACGGGTCGGTGCGGAATGGCACCGAGTCTCTGCAGAGGGGCCACCATTTTAAAAATTGTTCTTCCTCGAGTTTGGAGCGGTGTAGGGGACGGTTCCGCCTGTTTTCCTGCCGCGGCGTGCACCCGCTGACCCCTTACCGACCGGCAGTGACCCCTTCCCGGAATTACCCCTCGGGAGCAGCCCCACCGCCGATCGGTGCCCCAACAGCTTTTGCTGTCGGTACATTCTCTGTGACTTGGCCACACAGCTGCCCTTAAAGGGGAGGTGGCACTGCCCACGATGCAATCTTATTTTTTTGTCAGCCCGACCCGGCAATTGGGTGTCAAGCCGCTGGCCCGGCCGAAACCCTCCCTGGTGGCCCAGTGTTTGCACTAAAGTGGCTGCAGAGTTCGCGGGCCCTCCCCTTTAACTGATGGGGGAGGGACATTGTGACACGCCAGCGCGATGACATCATCAGCACGGCACTGAAGGCTTGCAGCGTCGGTCACTCTGCCCCGCCCCCATTCCACCCCCTCCAGTAATGGTCACTTCGCTCCGCCCCCACTCCACCCCACCAGTGATAGTCACTCCTCCCCGCCAGGGATGGTTACTCCTCCCCGCCAGTGATGGTCACTCCGTCCCGCTAGTGATGGTCACTCCTCCCTGCCCCCACTCCGCCCCACCAGTGATTGTCACTCTGCCCTGCCCCCACTCCACCCCACCAGTGATAGTCACTCCTCCCCGCCAGGGATGGTTACTCCTCCCCGCCAGTGATGGTCATTCCTCCCCGCCAGGGATGGCACTCCTCCCCGCCAGTGATGGTCACTCCTTCCCGCTAGTGATGGTCACTCCTCCCTGCCCCCACTCCGCCCCACCAGTGATTGTCACTCTGCCCTGCCCCCACTCCGCCCCGCCAGTGATGGTCACTCCTCCCCGCCAGTGATGGTCACTCCTCCCCGCCAGTGATGGTCACTCCTCCCCGCCAGTGATGGTCACTCCTCCCCGCCAGTGATGGTCACTCCTCCCAGTTAGTGATGGTCACTCCGCCCTGCCCCCACTCCGCCCCGCCAGTGATGGTCACTCCTCCCCACCAGTGATGGTCACTCCGCCCCGCCAGTGATGGTCACTCCGCCCCGCCAGTGATGGTCACTCCTCCCCGCCAGTGATGGTCACTCCGCCCCGCCAGTGATGGTCACTCCTCCCCGCCAGTGATGGTCACTCCTCCCCACCAGTGATGGTCACTCCGCCCTGCCAGTGATGGTCACTCCTTCCCACCAGTGATGGTCACTTCTCCCCGCCAGTGATGGTCACTCCTCCCCGTTAGTGATGGTCACTCCGCCCTGCCGCCACTCCGCCCCGCCAGTGATGGTCACTCCTCCCCACCAGTGATGGTCACTCCGCCCCGCCAGTGATGGTCACTCCGCCCCGCCAGTGATGGTCACTCCTCCCCACCAGTGATGGTCACTCCTACCTTGGGGGTAATATATTAGTATGAATAGAGGATTGGCTAACGAACAGAAAACAGAGAGTTGGGATAAATGGTTCAGTCTCGGGTTGGCAATCAGTAATTAATGGGGTGCTGTAGGGTTCAGTGCTGGGACCCCAACTATTTACAATCTAGTTTAACGACTTGGAAGAAGGGACTGAGTGTAACGTAGCCAAGTTTGCTGATGATACAAAGATGGGAGGAAAAGCAATGTGTGAGGAGGACACAAAAAATCTGCAAAAGGACATAGACAGGCTAAGTGAGTGGGCAAACATTTGGCAGATGGATTATAATGTTGGAAAGTGTGAGGTCATGCACTTTGGCAGAAAAAAAATCAAAGAGCAAGTTCTTATTTAAATGGAGTAAGATTGCGAAGTGCTGCAGTACAGCGGGACCTGGGGGAACTTGTGCATGAAATACAAAAGGATAGTATGTAGGTACAGCAAGTGATCAGGAACGCCAATGTAATCTTGGCCTTTATTGCAAAAGGGATGGAGCATAAAAGCAGGGAAGTCTTGCGACAGTTATACAGAGTATTGGTGAGGCCACACCTAGAATATTGCGTGCAGTTTTGGTTTCCATATTTACGAACGGTTATACTTGCTTTGGAGGAAATTTAGAGAAGGTTCACTCGGTTGATTCCGGAGGTGAGGGGGTTGACTTATGAGCAAAGGTTGAGTAGGTTGGGCCTCCACTCATTGGAATTCAGAGGTGATCTTATCGAAACGTATAAGATTATGAGGGGGCTTGACAAAGTGTGGATGTTTCTACTGATAGGGGAGACTAGAACTAGAGGGCATGATAGTAGAATAAGGGGCCGCGCATTTAAAACTGAGATGAGAAATTTCTTCTCTGAGGGTTGTGAATCTGTGGAATTCACTGCCTCAGAGAGCTGTGGAAGCTGGGACATTGAATAAATTTAAGACCATGATCGGATCAGCCATGATCGTATTAAATGGCAGAGCAGGCTCGAGGGGCCGTATGGCCAACTCCTGCTCCTATTTCTTATGTTCCCTGCCCCCACTCCGCCCCGCTGGTGATGGTCACTCCTCCCTGCCCCCACTCCGCCCCTCTAGTGATGGTCACTCCTCCCTGCCCCCACTCCGCCCCTCTAGTGATGGTCACTCCTCCCTGCCCCCACTCCGCCCCTCCAGTGATGGTCACTCCTCCTTGCTTCCACTCCGTCCCTCCAGTGATGGTCACTCCTCCCTGCCCCCACTCAGCCTCTCCAGTGATGGTCACTCCTCCCTGCCCCCACTCCACCCCTCCAATGACGGTCACTCCTCCCTGCCCCCACTCCATCCCTCTAGTGATGGTCACTCCTCCCTGCCCCCACTCCGCCCCGCTAGTGATGGTCACTTCTCCCTGCCCCCACTCCGCCCCTCCAGTGATGGTCACTCCTCCCTGCCCCCACTCCGCCCCTCCAGTGATGGTCACTCCTCCTTGCTTCCACTCCGTCCCTCCAGTGATGGTCACGCCTCCCTGCCCCCACTCAGCCTCTCCAGTGATGGTCACTCCTCTCTGCCCCCACTCCACCCCTCCAATGACGGTCACTCCTCCCTGCCCCCAATCCATCCCTCTAGTGATGGTCACTCCTCCCTGCCCCCACTCCGCCCCGCTAGTGATGGTCACTCCTCCCTGCCCCCACGCCGCCCCTCCAGTGATGGTCACTCCTCCCTGCCCCCACTCCGCCCCTCCAGTGATGGTCACTCCTCCTTGCTTCCACTCCGTCCCTCCAGTGATGGTCACTCCTCCCTGCCCCCACTCAGCCTCTCCAGTGATGGTCACTCCTCTCTGCCCCCACTCCACCCCTCCAATGACGGTCACTCCTCCCTGTCCCCACTCCATCCCTCGAGTGATGGTCACTCCTCCCTGCTCCCACTCCACCCCTCCAGTGATGGTCACTCCTCCCCGCCCCTCCAGTGATGGTCACTCCCCCCTGCCCCCACTCCGCCCCTCCAGTGATGGTCACTCTTCCCTGCCCCCACTCCGCCCCGCTAGTGACGGTCACTCCTCCCTGCCCCCAATCCGCCCCTCCAGTGATGGTCACTCTTCCCTGCCCCCACTCCGCCCCGCTAGTGATGGTCACTCCTCCCCGCCCCCACTCCCACCCTCCAGTGATGGTCACTGCTCCCCGCCCCTCCAGTGATGGTCACTCCTCCCTGCCCCCACTCTGCCCCTCCAGTGATGGTCACTCCTCCCTGCCCCCACTCTGCCCCTCCAGTGATGGTCACTCCACCCTGCCCCCACTCCGCCCCGCTAGTGATGCCCACTGTGCCCCGATGATGAGGCCACTTGAGCCCCACTCCAAAAGACGGCACCAAGTGCTGAATTTCTCCGGTTTACCCGCCCCGTCCATTGGGGCAGCCAGAACACATTGAAAACAGGACAAGAAAGAAAAGAAAGGCTTATTGGGTTTGGATGAAGACAACTCTTCAGCCCACTTGGACTCATCCCTCCGGAACACCAGCCCTCATGTCCCATCCAGCTGTTCCTTAAATGAATCCAGTGGCCTGGGAAAACATTCCAGCTGTTACATAAGAACATTAGAAATAGGAGCAGGAGTCGGCCATTCGGCCCCTCGAGCCTGCTCCGCCATTTAATGTCATGGCTGATCTGATCATGGGCTCAGCTCCATTTCCCCGCCTGCTCCCCATAACCCTTTATATTCCTTTATCGCTCAAAAATCTGTCTATCTCCACCTTAAATATATTCAATAACCCAGCCTCCACAGCTCTCTGGGGCAGAGAATTCCACAGATTTATAACCCTCTGAGAGAAGGTCACCTTCTGTGTGAAGAAGCAGATCCCAATGTCTGTCCTAAGGTTCTCCTCTTTTCCTGGTGTATCTGAAAGTGTTGTTCCGGTGTTTATACAGCTCCTCTAATGGCCTCAGGATGTTCCAAACTGCTTTACAGCCAATGAAGTAGTTTTGAAGTGTAGTCACTGTTGTAATGTAGGAAACATAGCAGCCAATTTACACACAGGAAGCTCCCACACACAACAATATGATAATGACCAGATAATCTTTTTAGTGATGTTGGTTGAGGGATAAATATTGGCCAGGATACCGTGGATAACTCCCCTGCTCTTCGAAATAGTGCCATGGGACTGTTTACATACAACGGCCTTATGGTGAGAGATTGTGTAGAATGGGCCGATACTCTCTGGTGTTTAGAAGAATGAGAAATGATCTCATTAAAACATAAAAGACTTTGAAGGGGATTAACAGGGCAGATGCTGAGAGGTTGTTTCCCGTGGCTGGAGAGTGTGGAAGTTGGGTCATTGAATATATTTAAGACAGAGATCGACAGTTTCTTCACCGATAAGGGAAGAAGGGGTTATGGGAAGCGGGCGGGGAAGTGGAGCCGAGTCCATGATCAGATCAGCCATGATCTTATTCAATGGCGGAGCAGGCTCGAGGGGCCTACTCCTGCTCCTATTTCTTATGTTCTTCAGAGGACAGACGGGGCCTCCGTTTAACATCTCATCCAAAAGACAGCACCTCTGACAGTGCAGCACTCCCACAGTACTGGGAGTGCCAGCCTCCATTATGTGCTCAAGTCTCTGGAGTGGGGCTTGAACCCACAACCTGCTGACACAGAGGCGAGAGAGCTGCCCATTGATCCACGGCTGACACTGGAAATGTGTCTGATTTGAGGTCGCTCGTTGGAAGCCGATGAGCTGAGCTATCCTTACACTCATTATTTTAACTTTTATTTGCCATTTGATAAATGCATCGCTTTAAGCTTTTTATTGTAAATTTAAATAACCTTTCTCCCAGATGCTTTAAACCAGTCTCTGATTGGCTCAAATCCTGCATCAAATTAATGTTTTATTTATTCCGGACACTAAACATCAGCCCATTGAAGTGACCAGATATCGCTATTTGGCAAAACTCAGGTCATTTCTCTCTCCGTTAACACAAGACCTGGGCGATGTGGATATAGCAATTCATTGCCGTAAAGCCAATTGAATCACAACCAGACTCGTACTCCCAGATTCTAGTCAAGAAGCATGTTATTGCTCACTGGCACAGTTAGAGAACATTCAATTTTATTTATTCAATTTTAGTAACAGAGAATCACCCCTGATGGTTTGGTGGGAAAGTGCACTGTGTGGTACTGAGGCAAACAGACCAGGGAGATCCCAGTGGTGTATGTGGGTCTCACTATCTATCCTGAGACAGGGTCCCAGTGGTGTGTGTGGGTCTCTCTATCCTGAGACAGGGTCCCAGTGGTGTGTGTGTGGGTCTCACTATCTATCCTGAGACAGGGTCCCAGTGGTGTGTGTGGGTCTCACTATCTATCCTGAGACAGGGTCCCAGTGGTGTGTGTGGGTCTCACTATCTATCCTGAAACAGGGTCCCAGTGGTGTGTGTGGGTCTCTCTATCTATCCTGAGACAGGGTCCCAGTGGTGTGTGTGGGTCTCACTATCTATCCTGAGACAGGGTCCCAGTGGTGTGTGTGGGTCTCTCTATCTATCCTGAGACAGGGTCCCAGTGGTGTGTGTGGGTCTCACTATCTATCCTGAGACAGGGTCCCAGTGGTGTGTGTGGGTCTCACTATCTATCCTGAGACAGGGTCCCAGTGGTGTGTGTGGGTCTTACTATCTATCCTGAGACAGGGTCCCAGTGATGTGTGTGGGTCTCTCTATCTATCCTGAGACAGGGTCCCAGTGGTGTGTGTGGGTCTCACTATCTATCCTGAGACAGGGTCCCAGTGGTGTGTGTGGGTCTCACTATCTATCCTGAGACAGGGTCCCAGTGGTGTGTGTGGGTCTCACTATCTATCCTGAGACAGGGTCCCAGTGGTGTGTGTGGGTCTCTCTATCTATCCTGAGACAGGGTCCCAGTGGTGTGTGTGGGTCTCACTATCTATCCTGAGACAGGGTCCCAGTGGAAACACATACATTTACCTCAGTGTAGCTGAGTCAGGGAGCGGGTGAGGATTCCTGTTTCTAACCACAGCCTAGTGACCCCTGACAGAAAGTGTGGGCAGTGAGTGAGGATAGAATGATGCCCCAAAGGCTCACGTGTGAAGAATGGTCACTTGGGGCGAGGGAGGGATGGGCCCCGGGACCTATGGGACTTCAGTCCGACAGGGCTCTGCACCTTTGGGTGAGGAAATTCGACAATAATTATTGAGCAGAAATACCAATATACCCCAGTGAACACCTCTCTACCACTCTTTCCTCCTTTAAGATGCTCCTTAAAACCTACCTCTTTAACCAGCTTTTGTTCATCTGCCGCAATTTCTTCGAATGTGGCTCAGTGTCAAATTTATCTGTTTTGTCTTATAACGCGCTGGGAAGTGCCTGGGACGTTTTACTACGTTAAAGGTGCTATATAAATAAAAGCTGTTGTTGTTGTTGAGGTCCTGTGGGATCGGAGGTACCGGCCACAAACACTGTCCTTCACCAAACCACTTGTAGGTGCTAAAGAATGTATTCCCAGTCACTATGGGCGTTTGATGGCAGCATATTCGGTTGTCTCCTCACTGATTATTAATGTCGGGCCCACGGTTTTCTGTCGCAGGAACTGAGTATCGGCGTAATACAGCTCTCCTTCCTCCGACTGAAACACAGTGACATACATAAATACACAGATTACCACACGGAAACAGGCCTCTCCCCCAACCCACGCACTTACTTAAAGCACAAACCCATCAACCCACATCAGAGGCAGAGCCGGGATCCCCTCTCATTTATACATAAGCTGAGGTTCCGTCAGTGTCCTGCTAAAGGCACTGGCCCTCAGTAACGTTCCTGGGGCCTCTGGTACCTGGTCTCAGTGGCCTTTGCTCACGTCTGACCCTCGACATTAACTCGAGGCGGGAGTAGTGAGAGCTGGGGGCTGGGCCGTACGGCAGACCATCAGGCCCTTCACACCGTGAGGCCCGGGAGATTCTAACTCTCAGGCCTGCTCTGCACAGGCCCCGTCGCTGTCCTGCCCAAACACGGCGGGAGGGTGAGCTGGCAGGCGGGAGGGGGGGAGGGGATTACTGGTGGGAGGGAGGGGAGGGGGGGGGGAATTACTGGCGGAGGGAGGGAGGGGGAATACTTAGAGGGAGGGGAGGGAGGGGGATTACTGGAAGAGGGAGGGAGGGAGGGAGCGGGATTACTGGCGGAGGGAGGGAGGGAGGGGGATTACTGGCAGAGGGAGGGAGGGAGGGAGGGGGATTACTGGCAGGAGGGAGGAAGGGAGTGGGATTACTGGCGGAGGGAGGGAGGGGGGGAGGGGGATTACTGGCGGAGGGAGGGAGGGGGAATACTGACAGAGGGAGGGGAGGGAGGGGGATTACTGGAAGAGGGAGGGAGGGAGGGAGCGGGATTACTGGCGGAGGGAGGGAGGGAGGGGGATTACTGGCAGAGGGAGGGAGGGAGGGTGATTACTGGCGGAGGGAGGGAGAATACTGGCAGGAGGAAGGGAGGGAGTCGGATTACTGGCGGAGAGTGGGAGAGAGGGGGTTTACGGAGGGAGGGAGGGAGGGGGTTTACGGAGGGAGGGAGGGAGGGGAATACGGAGGGAGGGAGGGAGAGAGGGGGGATTACTGGCGGAGGGAGGGAGGTAGGGAGATTACTGGCGGAGGGAGGGAGGTAGGGAGATTACTGGCAGAGGGAGGGAGCGGGGAGGGAGATTACTGGTGGAGGGAGGGAGGGAGGGGGATTATTGGCGGAGGGAGGGAGGGAGAGGGATTACTGGTGGAGGGAAGGAGGGAGGGAGGGGGATGACTGGCGGAGGGAGGGAGGGGGATTACTGGTGGAGGGAGGAGGGGAGGGGGATTACTGCCGGAGCGGGGGAGGGGGATTACTGGCAGAGGGAGGGAGGGAGGGGGATTACTGGCGGAGGGAGGGAGATTACTGGCAGAGGGAGGGAGGGAGGGAGATTACTGGCGGAATGGGGGAGGGGGATTATTGGCGGTGCGGGGGGAGGGAAATTACTGGCAGAGGGAGGGAGGGAGGGGGATTACTGGCGGAGGGAGGGAGATTACTGGTAGAGGGAGGGAGGGAGATTACTGGCGGAGGGATGGAGGGAGCGCGTTTACTGGCAGAGGGAGGGAGGGTGATTACTGGCAGAGGGAGAGAGGGAGGGGGTTTACTGGCAGAGGGAGGGAGGGGGATTACTGCCGGAGGTAGGGGGGGAGGTGGATTACTGGCAGAGGGAGGGAGGGAGGGGGTTTATTGGCAGAGGGAGGGAGAATACTGGCAGGAGGAAGGTAGGGAGGGGGATTACTGGCGGAGAGAGGGAGGGAGGGGGTTTATGGAGGGAGGGAGGGGGTTTATGGAGGGAGGGAGGGAGGGGGTATACGGAGGGAGGGAGGGAGGGAGGGGGGATTACTGGCGGAGGGAGGGAGGTAGGGAGATTACTGGCGGAGGGAGGGAGCGGGGAGGGAGATTACTGGTGGAGGGAGGGAGGGAGGGGGATTACTGGCGGAGGGAGGGAGGGGGATTACTGGCGGAGGGAGGGAGAGAGGGGGATTACTGGCGGAAGGAGGGGGAGGGGGATTACTGGCGGAGGGAGGGAGGGAGGGAGATTACTGGCGGAGGGAGGGGGATTATTGGCGGAGAGAGGGGGATTACTGGTGGAGGGAAGGAGGGAGGGAGGGGGATGACTCGCGGAGGGAGGGAGGGGGATTACTGGCGGAGGGACGAGGGGAGGGGGATTACTGGCGGAGAGAGGGTGGAGGGACCTTCCTGTTCCTCCGGCCCCACAAGTCAAATTTATAGCACGTCCCTTTCTCACTTTAAACCCTTGATTAAATCATCCCTCAACCTTCGAAACCCCAGACAATACAAGCCAAGTTCATGCAACATATCCTCATAATTGCACTGTGACAAAGCACTCAGACCGGTTCCTGCTCTTTTAAAGCTTCCTGTCCGAGGCCTCACTGCAACACGCACAGACTCTGGCTGCTGTCTGTCACTGGCACTGAGACACACACAAACACTCTCCACAAACACATACACATACACTCCCCACCCACCCACACACACACTCCCCACCCTCACACACATACACACACACACTCCCCACCCACACGCACTCCCCACCCACCCACACACACACTCCCCACCCTCACACACATACACACACACACTCCCCACCCACACGCACTCCCCACCCACCCACACACACACTCCCCACCCTCACACACATACACACACACACTCCCCACCTACACGCACTGCCCACCCACCCACACACACACTCCCCACCCACACACTCCCCACCCACATACACACACACACTCCCCACACACACACACACTCCCCACCCACACACACACTCCCCACCCACACACACACTCACCACACACACACACACTCACCACACACACTCCCCACCCACACACACACACACTCCCCACCCAAACACACACACTCCCCACCCACACACACACACACTCCCCACACACACTCCCCACCGACACACACACACACTCCCCACCCACACACACACAAACACCCTCCCCACCCACACACACACACACACACACTCCCCACACACACACACACACACACACACACTCACCTTCCCCACCCACACACACACTCCCCACCCACACACACACGCACACTCCCCCCCCCCCCCACACATACACACACACACTCCCCCCACACACACACATTCCCCACACACACGTACACACATAAGAACATAAGAACATAAGAATTAGGAACAGGAGTAGGCCATCTAGCCCCTCGAGCCTGCTCCGCCATTCAACAAGATCATGGCTGAGCCAGATCGAGCCAGTTCTATTTCCATGCTAATACATTTCCTCTGACTCCGCGTACCTTTATCTTCTGCAGTCACCTTTTGTGTGGCACCTTATCGAATGCCTTTTGGAAATCTAAATATACCACAACCATCGGTACACCTTTATCCACCATGCTCGTTATATCCTCAAAGAATTCCAGTAAATTAGTTAAACATGATTTCCCCTTCATGAATCCATGCTGTGTCTGCTTGATTGCACTATTCCTATCTAGATGTCCCGCTATTTCTTCCTTAATGATAGTTTCAAGCATTTTTCCCACTACAGATGTTAAACTAATCGGCCTATAGTTTCCTGCCTTTTGTCTGCCCCCTTTTTTAAACAGAGGCGTTACATTAGCTGTTTTCCAATCCGCTGGTACCTCCCCAGAGTCCAGAGAATTTTGGTAGATTATAACGAATGCATCTGCTATAACTTCCGACATCTCTTTTAATACCCTGGGATGCATTTCATCAGGACCAGGGGACTTGTCTACCTTGAGTCCCATTAGCCTGTCCAGCACTACCCCCCTAGTGTTAGTGATTGTCTCAAGGTCCTCCCTTCCCACATTCCCGTGACCAGCAATTTTTGGCATAGTTTTTGTGTCTTCCACTGTGAAGACCGAAACAAAATAATTGTTTAAGGTCTCAGCCATTTCCACATTTCCCATTATTAAATCCCCCTTTTCATCTTCTAAGGGACCAACATTTACTTTAGTCACTCTTTTCCGTTTTATATATCGGTAAAAGCTTTTACTATCTGTTTTTATGTTTTGCGCAAGTTTACCTTCGTAATCTATCTTTCCTTTCTTTATTGTTTTCTTCGTTATCCTTTGCTGTCGTTTAATATTTTCCCAATCTTCTAGTTTCCCACTAACCTTGGCCACCTTATACGCATTGGTGGCCAAGGTTAGTGGGAAACTAGTAGATTGGGAAACACACAAAGGGTTTCACAGAGACAATCCCTTTGAACAAATCCCAGCCTCGTGTCGGGTGCCCACACACACCGATAATCTGCGGCACCTGCTCCTGACCCTTCCAGCAGCTCACCGTCCCTCTGCCTGCACAATAAGGTGCGACTTAACAGGAGAGAGGAGGCCGGGACAGGAGGGCCCACAGACAAAACCCCGAGAGCCTTTGGAGGGGAGCCGCTTGGAAATGATTGTGCCTGGGAGCAGAGGGATTGGGACAGGCTGAAGCCGGAGGCTTCGCCCTCACTCAGGGACAGGAGCACCTTACGTTATCCCTTCTCTCCCTACTGACATCCTGACCCACCATCACCCAGGGTCCAGTCACACCCAGCGGGCTCAGAGTATTCCCACCGCAGTAATAGTCACAATGTCATTGGGACCCCGATTGCCATTTCGGGTGGGAGCGGGCAGGAGCCTGGGCTGTGCTCACACCGACCCGACCCGACCCACGGGCCATGGAACGACAGATTTAAATGAGGCCGGTGGCTCACAATCGCAGGGAGGAGGGGGAGCTCGGCACCACTGGAACGGTCACCTGACCATCGCTCCCTCAGTCAGTCACCTGACCATCACTCCCCCAGTCAGTCACCTGACCATCACTCCCCCAGTCAGTCACCTGACCATCACTCCCTTAGTCGGTCACCTGACCATCACTCCCCCAGTCAGTCACCTGACCATCGCTCCCCCAGTCAGTCACCTGACCATCACTCCCCCAGTCAGTCACCTGACCATCGCTCCCCCAGTCAGTCACCTGACCATCACTCCCCCAGTCAGTCACCTGACCATCACTCCCCCAGTCAGTCACCTGACCATCACTCCCCCAGTCAGTCACCTGACCATCACTCCCCCAGTCAGCCACCTGACCATCACTCCCCCAGTCAGTCACCTGACCATCACTCCCTCAGTCAGTCACCTGACCATCACTCCCTCAGTCGGTCATCTGACCATTAGTCCCCGGCCCGGGAGTCAAACTAGACCCCAACCTGTGAAAGTCACGTGAGTTCAGGATCAGGCTGGGCCTATTATTAGGGAGGGTCGCTGAGCACTTGGACAATATGAGCTGGTCAGAGAGAGCCAGCATGGATTTGTAAAACAGAACTCATGTCTAACGAACTTAGTTGAATTTTTTGAGGTGGTAGCTAAGGTGCTCGATAAGGGAGAGTCTGTAGATGTTGTTTATATGGACCCAGGCATTGAAAAAGCTTCCACTTTCGAACGGCTGGAGCTGGTCAGTGACATTATCAGAGTCGCCTAGTGACCCAGATGACAGGCTTTGCTACAGCAGGAAATTCAATATTAGTTTTTGTAAATGACAACGAATTCAATGCTTGTTCAGAGTCACACGATCACACTGATGAATTTCTGTTTCCGTGAACAAGGTATGGCAATTCGACCTTATGGCTTTAAAGGGATGCACCACGTGTTACTCAGCTCCACCCGAGCTCCACCTGAGATAGATCAGAATATCTTTAAATGGCGAGAAGCTAGGAACTGTGGAGGAGCGAGAGATTTAAGGGTCCATGCACAGAAATCATAAAACCCAGGGGACTGGTACAAACAATAATTACAAAGGCTGATGGAATGTTGGCCTTTATCTCAGGGGAGCTGGAATACAAAGGGCGGAAGTTATTCTACACTTGGATAAAACTCTGGTTACAACACATCAGGGGCACTGCGTTCAGTTCTAGGCACCACACCCCAGGAAGGATATTGGCCTCGGAGGGGGTGCAGTGGAGATTCACCAGAATGATTCGGGGACTAAAAGGGTTAGATTATGAGAACAGGTTGCACTGACCAGGCTTGTATACCCGAGTATAGAAGATTAAGGGGTGATGGAATTCAGGTGTTTAAGATGATCCGAGGAATTGATAGGGAAGGTACTGTGGGAAACTATTTCCTCTGGATGGTGGAGTCCGGACATGACCTTAACATTAGAGCTCGGCCGTTCAGGGTGAAATCAGGAAACACTTCTTCACACAGAGGGCAGTGGGAATCTGGAACTTACCCAAAAAAGCTGAGGCTGGGGGGGTCAATTAAACATTTCAAAACTGAGATTGATAGATTTTCGTTAGGCAAGGGTATTAAGGGTTACGGAACCAAGGCGGGTAGCTGGAGTTGAGATACAGATCAGCCCTGGTCTAATTGAATGGCGGAACAGTTCGAGGAGCTGAATGGCCTGCTCCTGTTCCTATGTTCCCTCACTCACTGCCATGGTTACTGGTACTGTCCAAGCTACACATGATAAACAGTTGCTTGGTGTGATATCGGGAGGGGCTGTTGCCATTTGTAAACTGTTTCCCAGCAAGAGTCAGCTCCTTCAGAAGAACACTGGTCATAAGTAAAAGAAACACACTATAACGTCCAGGGCTGGAGAGGAAGTGATGAGGTGTATTTAACAGCAGGATATCGGTATAAAAGCTGTTGCTCAGTACTCACCACAGTCGAGGATGCGGCTGCCTGTTTATTAGTCTGGGTTGCAGCTGAAATATAAGAACCTGTGTGAGTTTATTATAGCTGCCACATGTATGACTGATAATCACAGTGAAACCAGTGTGGTCAAATACTCTTCGACTGTATCCCACTCAGCAACCTGCAGCAAACCATGCAGCATACATGTGGTGATAAGCCACACACTCTGTCAGTGCTCTACACTGTACACCACGGGAGTCAGGTGTGGCTCAGTGGGTAGCACTCTCACCTCGGGGTCAGAAGATGGTGGGTTCAAGCCCCACTCCAGGGACTTGAGCCCATAATCCAGGCTGTCACTCCAGGCTGGACTGGTGCACATTCCCCTGAATGATCCTGTACTTGTGGTCTGACACCACCTGTACAATGATGGATAGAAGCCTTTGCTATAGATGCCCACCTTGGGATAGTCATTATGGGTCTTGTTGGCTGTGTATGTGCCATCGATGAGACCCTGCACTTTACAGAAACTGCAACAGGTAAAAGTGCTGTGGCCACTCGAGCTGTTGTCTCCTTTCAATGGACAAAGTGACGAAGGTGTTTCCCCTGCAAACCTCGGCTCCCAGGGCCTGCTTGCGGCATCAGCGGACTGAAGTAATACTAATGTTACAAATGTCTCCAGTGGTGGCTTGAAAGGATCTGATTGCACAAAAGCTCAATGTTGTGATGTTCACCCACAATGGCCATGTCTGTCCCTGTGCTCGGCCCACTCTGGATTCCTGGCTTCAGCACGTGGCATAACTCTGTCACAGACTGCTTCGTGAGTGGAGACAGAAAAGACGGGTCTCCTCAGGTATGGCCAAGTAGGTGTGAAAGTGTAGTAGCTGGGCAGAGTCAGAGTGGGTGCCAGACTCGAGATATAAGCACATCTGTGCTTTTCCTCTCTGTGACACCCTCCACCTCCTCGATCTCCAGGCCAGCCGCTGACAGACCCAATGCAACGTCCATGTTTATCACCAAAATGGCCCAAGCCAAAGTCATCACCAGCATTCTGTGTGACTGTGTCCATGCTGCATTCTCCCTCCTCGGCCTCTATGCAGCCTTTGACACAGTCGACCCACACAATCATCGTCCAACATCTCTCCTCCAGCTCAGTGCTTCCACTTATCTGCATCAATGGCTTCTCTTCTCAAACCTCCCCCAAAGCTGGATCCTTGGCCCCCTCCTTTCTCCCATCTACATGTTACTCCTTAGCAACATTACCCAGACGTTGTACCTCACTACCACTTCGCTCGAGCCCTCCTCGGTCTCTAAATTGTCAGACTGCTTGTCCCACATCCAGCTCTGGATGAGCAGAAATTTTATCCAATTGAATATTGTTTTCGGTCCCCGCCACAAATTCCGTTCCCCCCTCTCCTCTCCCCCCCCTTCCTGACCCCTCTCCCCCTCCCTCCCCCTCTCCCTTCCCCCTCTCTCCCTCCCCTTCCCCATCCCTCTCCCCCCTCCCCCTCCTCTTCCCCCCTCCATCCCTCTCCACAATTCCTGTCTGAGGCTGAACCAGACTGTCATGTATTCAACTATCATTGTAACCCATATATAAGCTGACCTAAGTTGTACACCTTGAGAACATTGACCACAAAGGGGTGAACTTGTGGGAGACACTCCTAACCTGGACTTTCAGGTATAAAAGGGGAAGCTCCACCCACCTTCATCACTTGAGGTCTTGGTAATAAAGGTAACTGGTCACAGAATGACCTTCTCTCAATTATGTGCATTTATACTGTATAGTAAAGATATATCATTGGCGACGAGAAACTGGGATTTAAACCATTTGAGCATGGCAGCACAGAAGAGAGGTACTGTGTTGGTGATGATTGGGATGACTTTATTGAGAGACTACAGCAAAGTTTTGTCACTAAGGAATGGTTGGGACAGGATTCGGCCGACAAACGCAGGGCTCATCTCCTGATGGTTTGTGGATCCAGGACGTACTCCCTGATGAAGGACCTTCTAGCGCCAGAGAAGCTGGCAGACAAGATGTTCGAAGAGCTCAGTAAGTTAATCGGGTTACACTTTAAACCGGCGAGCAGCATGCACATGGCGAGACACTGGTTTTACATGCACCGGTGGCGAGAATGGCAAAGCGTTCCAGACTTCGTGGCAGACCTCCGGCGACTGGCGAGCCTATGTAAGTTCCCAGATGCATGCAGAGCAGAGATGCTGCGAGACATTTTTATTGAGGGCATCAGGCACGCTGGGGTTTTCAGGAAACTGATTGAGACCAAAGACCTGAGCTTGGAAGCGGCGGCTCTGATAGCCCAGACAATTATCTCAGGGGAGGAAGAGACAGGAATGATGTATGACAAAAATCTTAGCTCAAATGCGGCAAACGACCAGGGAATCAACATTGTTAACGCGGCACACAGTTCTCCAGGCAGACAGGAGCAATCCAACATGCCCGAGCATGTAGTCGAACCCAAAGGGGGCATTCAACAGAGACAATGGCTAGCTGAACGGCGATTCCATCGCAATGGACAATGTGGCAGTAATGGGGCCATCAACACCTGTTAATGGTACGCTTAAGGACAGTTGCAGAGACAGTCAGAGACAATCGACTGGTAATGGACCTTTTGTTTCCAACAACAGGGCCTCCAGCTCATGCTGGAGGTGTGGAAGCAAACACCCAGCCAGAGCTTGCAGGTATCAGCAATATACCTGCAGAAACTGCAACGTCAGCGGTCACGGCGCATATGTGCAGGAAGCCTGCAGCAGGTTGATGTACAAGAAGGACAGGTCCAATGTAAGCCCTACGAGGCCAAATTAATACTGGGGGAAATCGCTGGAAGCTGAAGTTCAGCGAGTTCATGTGGAGCACATATACAGTTCATATACCAGGACGCCACCAATAATGATGAAAGTGCTCCTCAATGGCATCCCAGTATTAATGGAGCTAGACACAGGGGCCAGCCAATCCCTGATGAGTATCAAACAGTTCGAAAGGTTGTGGGTGCCCAAGGGCAGGAGGCCAAAATTATTGCCGATTGACGCACAGTTACGGACATAAACAAAGGAGATCATTCCGGTGCTCGGCAGCGCCACGGTAAACGTGACCCACAAAGATTTGGAGAACAGGTTGCCACTCTGGATTGTCCCGGGGGACGGTCCCGCACTGCTGGGGAGGAGTTGGCTTGCTGTCATGAACTGGAAATGGGGCGATGTCAATGCAATTTCTTCTGTGGAGCGAGTATCATGCTCACAGGTCCTGGACAAATTTGACTCATTATTTCAACCCGGAATCGACACTTTCATTGGGGCCAATGTAGTGATTCACATAAACCCGGACGTCAGGCCAGTACACCACAAGGCCAGAGCGGTGCCGTACGTGATGCGGGAAAAGATAGAATGCGAATTGGACCGCCTGCTGAGGGAAGGCACCATCTCGCCAGTTGAATTCAGGGACTGGGTGAGCCCGATCGTGCCGGTGCTCAAGGCAGATGAGTCGGTCAGGATATGTGGCGATTACAAGGCCACCATCAATCGGGTGTCACTCCAAGACCAGTACCCGCTACCGATAGCGGAGGACCTCTTTGCGACGCTATCCGGTGGCAAACTTTTTTCAAAATTGGATCTAACCTCAGCTTACATGACCCAGGAGCTGGCGAGTGAGTTGAAGAAGCTGACCACCATCACGACACACAAGGGGTTGTTTGAGTATAACAGATGTCCGTTCGGGATTCATTCGGCCGCCGCGATCTTTCAGCGAAATATGGAAAGCCTCCTCAAGTCGATTCCAAGGACGGTGGTTTTTCAAGACGACATCCTCATCACGGGTCGCAATACTGAAGAACACCTCCACAACCTGGAGGAGGTGCTACGCAGACTGAACCGGGTAGGGCTGTGACTGAAAAAGGCGAAGTGCGCCTTCTTAGCTCCAGAAGTAGAATTCCTGGGGAGGAGGGTAGCAGCAGACGGGGATCAGACCTACTGCGTCCAAAACAGAAGCAATCCAGAGAGCACCCAGACCCCGTAACACGACGGAGCTGCTTTCGTTCCTGGGGCTCCTGAACTATTTTGGTAACTTTCTTCTCAAATTGAGCACGCTATTAGAGCCGTTACATGTGCTCCTACGCAAAGGTTGCGATTGGGTCTGGGGGGACAGCCAGGAAAGGGCTTTTGATGGAGCATAACAAATTGCGTGCTCTAAAAAACTGTTAACGTTATATGACCCGTGTAAGAAACTTGTTTTAACGTGCGATGCGTCGTCCTATGGTGTCAGGTGTGTGTTGCAGCATGTCAATGCCAATGGGCAGTTACAGCCAGTAGCTTATGCCTCCAGAAGTCTGTCCCAGGCAGAAAGAGGCTACGGGATGGTAGAAAAGGAAGCGCTAGCATGTGTATATGCAGTAAAAAAAATGCACCAGTACCTGTTTGGCAGCAAATTTGAGCTGAAGACAGATCACAAACCACCAATGTCCCTTTTGGTCGACAACAAGGCCAAAAATGCGAATGCATCGGCCCGCATACAGAGGTGGGCACTCACGTTAGCCGCCTATGACTACACAATTCGGCACAGACCGGGCACTGAAAACTGCGCCGATACACTGAGCAGGCTCCCACTAGCCACCACTGAGGGGACAACTGAGCATGATGCTGAGATGGTCATGGCTGTTGAAGCTTTCGAAAGCGAAGGCTCACCTGTGACAGCCCGTCAGATCAAAGTCTGGACAAATAAAGACCCGCTACTGTCCTTAGTTAAGAAATGTGTCCTGAATGGGGACTGGGCAGCCATGTACGGGACATGCCCTGAGGAATTTAAACCGTTTGATAGGCGCAAGGATGAACTCTCGATTCAGGTTGATTGCCTACTGTGGGGAAACCAAGTAGTCATGCCCCAGAAGGGCAGAGAGGTGTTTATCAGAGAACTTCACAATAGCACCCAGGCATTGTCATGATGAAGGCAATTGCCAGGTCACACGTTTGGTGGCCAGGAATCGATGCAGACCTGGAACTTCGTGTTCGCAAGTGCAACAGGTGTGCTCAGCTGGGCAATGCACCCAGGGAAGCCCCCCTTAGCCCCTGGTCCTGGCCCGCCAAGCCATGGTCATGCATCCATGTGGACTACGCAGGTCCTTTCATGGGAAAAATGTTTTTGGTTGTCGTTGACGCCTACTCCAAATGGATTGAGTGTGCCATTTTAAATTCAAGCACATCCTCTGCCACGGTAGAAAGTCTACGGGCAATGTTCGCCGCCCATGGTCTACCGGATGTCTTGGTCAGCAACAATGGCCCGTGCTTCACAAGCACTGAATTCCAGGACTTCATGGCAGGCAATGGAATTAACCATGTCAGAACGGCACTGTTCAAGCCGGCCTCAAACAGCCAGGCGGAACGAGCAGTGCAGATAATCAAACAGGGGATGCTCAGAATCTAAGGGGGTTCCCTACAAAGCCGCTTGTCATGCCTCCTGTTGGCCAATAGATCCCGACCACACTCGCTCACAGGGATTCCACCCGCAGAGCTGCTAATGAAAAGGACGCTCAAAACCAGGTTATCCCTTATACACCCCACCATGAAAGAAATTGTTGAGAGCAGGCGTCAGTTACAATGTGACTACCATGACAGGAATGTGAGGGCGCGATGTATTGATGTCAATGACCCTGTTTTTGTCCTTGATTACGGTGCAGGTCCCAAATGGCTCGCAGGCACTGTGATTGCCCAAGAGGGGATTAGGGTTTTGGTAGTTAAACTTACCAATGGACAAATCTGCCGCAAACACGTGCATCAAACTAAAAGGAGGTTCAGCAACCTCATAGAAGAAGCAGAGGAAGAACATGACGTAGAGTTTACTCCACCACAGGTGACCGAACACCGGAACCAAGTGGAGGAGAGCCCAGTCACTGTGGGCAGTCCGGACAGGCCTGAGGCACCGCAAACAGCAGACACTCAGGCCAGCGCCCAACAACCGGAGCCCCAACTCAGGTGCTCTACAGGGGAGCGTTAACCACCAGAGAGACTTAATCTGTGATCCCAACAAGACTGTGAGGGGGTGGTGATGTCATGTATTCAACTATCATTGTAACCCATGTATAAGCTGACCTAAGTTGTACACCTGGAGAACATTGACCACAAGGGGGTGAACTTACGGGAGACGCTCCTAACCTGGACTTTCAGGTATAAAAGGGGAAGCTCCGCCCACCTTCATCACTTGAGGCTTGGTAATAAAGGTAACTGGTCACAGAGTGACCTTCTCTCAAGTATGGGCCTCGTGTGCAGTTATACTGTATAGTAAGGACATATCACAGACTGTTCGCAACCTTGGTGTCATATTTGGCCCTGAAATGAGCTTTCGACCACATATCCACAGCATAACTAACACCGCCTATTTCCATCTCCGTAACATCACCCGTCTCCACTCTTGCCTCAGCTTATCTGCTGCTGAAGCCCTCATCCATGCCTTTGTTACCTCTAGGCTTGACTATTCCAACGCACTCCTGGCTGGCCTCCCACATTCTACCATACGTAAACGAGAGGTGATCCAAAACTCGACTGCCCGTGTCCTAACTCGCACCAAGTCCCTCACACACTCTCCCCCTCACACACACACACACACACACACACACACTCTCCCCCTCACACACACACACACTCTCCCCCTCACACACACACACACTCTCCCCCTCACACACACACACACTCTCCCCCTCACACACACACACACTCTCCCCCTCACACACACACACACACTCTCCCCCTCACACACACACACACTCCCCCTCACACTCTCCCCCTCACACATACACACTCACTCTCCCCCTCACACACACACACTCTCCCCCTCACACACACACACACACACACACACTCTCCCCCTCACACACACACACACACACTCTCCCTCACACTCTCCCCCTCACACATACACACTCACTCTCCCCCTCACACACACACACTCTCCCCCTCACACACACACACACACTCCCCCTCACACTCTCCCCCTCACACATACACACTCATTCTCCCCCTCACACATACACACTCACTCTCCCCCTCACACACACACACACTCTCCCCCTCTCACACACACACACACACACACACACACACACACACACTCTCCCCCTCACACACACACTCTCCCCCTCACACATACACACTCTCCCCCTCTCACACACACACACACACACACACACACACACACTCTCCCCCTCACACACACACTCTCCCCCTCACACACACACACTCTCCCCCTCACACACACACACTCTCCCCCTCTCACACACACACTCTCCCCCTCTCACACACACACACACACACACACACACACACACACACACACTCACTCTCCCCCTCACACACACACACACACACACACACACACACACACACTCTCCCCCTCTCACACACACACACACACACGCGCACACACACACACACACACACACTCTCCCCCTCACACACTCACTCTCCCCCTCACACACACACACACACACACACACACACACTCTCCCCCTCACACACACACACACACACACACACACACACACACACTCTCCCCCTCTCACACACACACACACACACGCACACACACACACACACACACACTCTCCCCCTCACACACACACTCTCCCCCTCACACACACACACACACACACACACACACACTCTCCCCCTCACCCCTGTGCTCATTGACCTACATTGGCTTCCGGTTAATCATGGCCCCGATTTCAAAATTCTAATCCTTATTTTCAAATCCCTCCATAGCCTCATCTCTCCCTCTATCTGTCAAACGTCCCGTGGTTGCATGGATATGAAATTGGTTAAGTGACAGGAAAAAGAGCGCATCAGAGAGTCATAGGGGTACACAATGCCCCCCGCACGCACCCCGTTTTTTACCATCGGTATGTCACGTGTCACCACAACTGTCCCCTTCAACTTCAGTCCACAGGGGCACCAGGGGGGGTCTCGACCGGGCCAGCGGCCCCCATGCTGCCTGTTGGTGGCCCGGCCGAACCCGCGGTATAATTGTCGGGCTGACCTGGCAGTCGGCCGACAAGAAAAACATGGCGGCAGCGGCAGTGGGTCCTCCCCTTTAAGGGAAGCTGCACGGCCGCTGCAAAAGACCACAGCCTCACCGGGCCACCGGGAAAAGGTTGTTTTGGCACCGCCGAGTGGGCCGAAGATTTTCCCAGGGGAATGTCGCTATCGGGGGGTTGGATCGGCAGTGTGCACGGTGATGATGTGTTTAACACCGATCGGCAGCAGAGGGGTGGTAAGGGTGGGATCGGGGCACCGCCGGGAAAACTCGGGAGAGCAATTGGGCTAGCAGCAGTCATTCCAGCAAAAGTCCCCGGCCACTCCACTCCGCAGTGGGGCCGCTGATTTACGGTGGTAACAGGCCTTCAGGAGAGGGGCGAATTTCAGCCCCATAGAATCATCAAAATTTACAGCACAGAAGGAGGCCATTCGGCCCATCGTGTTGGCGATGGCCGACAAAGAGCTATCAGCCTAATCCCACTTTCCAGCTCGAGGTCCGTAGCCCTGTAGGTTACAGCACTTCAAGTGTACATCCAAGTACTTTTTAAATGTGGTGAGGGTTTCTGCATCGCCCGCCCTTTCAGGCAGTGAGTTCCAGACCTGTTATGTATGCAATAAAGGTTCAAGCTGAGTATTGTTTTACTAAGCAAGGTCCAACCTTGGCTCTGCTTTATTTAGGCCCAAAGTGCCTGACTCGCAAAATGGCTGGCCTTTTATACCTGAGCAGCACCATGAGCGTGCTGCTCAGTGTCCTCCAATAGTGACAATAGAATGTACATACATGACAATACCCACCTCTGAGATCTTATCACAGACTTTCACAGGTTGAGACGGTCCGATGCTTTGTGCTTCCAGGTTGACCGTCTCAGTTCAATTCCAGCCTTGGGTGAGTGTGCGGGGTCTGTTGTGGCTGATGGCTGGATGACTGACTTGTTGGGGGTGGCAGTGGCCATGTCAGGAATTGCAAGTCCATTTTTATTGAACATGTCTGTGATGGAAATTCCAGGTTCACTGATGACCCTTGAACCCACTGAAGGCTGCTGGTAGGTTGGTTGGTCGTCGATGGTTTCTTCGTCCGACTGCTCTGGCTCGTCTGTGTGCCTCAGCTTTGTCTGATCCATGTGGTTCCTGCAAGTTTGCCCATTCTTGAGCTTAATAACAAATACTCTGTTGCCCTCCTTGGCCATGAGCGTGCCAGCGATCCATTTGGGACCCTGACCATAGTTCAACACATGTACAGGATCATTAGCAGAAATCTCGCGTGACACAGTTGCGCGATCGTGGTAACCTTGTTGACTTTGTCTTCTGTATTCAACATGATTATTTAAATCCAGGTGTACCAGAGATAGCTTGGTCTTAAGATCTCTTTTCATCATGAGTTCAGCAGGCGAGACCCCTGTGAGTGTGTGGGGTCTTGTCCTGTAACCAGCAGTATGCAGGACAAGTGGGTCTGCAGTGACCCTTAGGTTACTCTCCTCATGCTTTGCTTGATAATTTGTACTCCATGTTCAGCTTGCCCGTTGGACACAAGCTTGAACGGTGCTGACTTTACATGTTTTATGCTGTTAAGTTTCACAAACTCCTGAAACTCCTGACTGGTGAAACACGACCCATTGTCGCTCATCACTATGTCAGACAGATCACGTGTCGCGAACATGACATTGAGATTCTCTATGGTTTCCGTGGACGTGCTGGATGACATGATTATGCATTCTATCCACTTCGAATAAGTGTCCACCACCACTAAAAACATCTTGCCCAAAGGGACCTACAAGATCTACATGGATCCTGGACCAAGGTTTGGATGGCCGTGACCACAGACTCAGCGGCGATTCCGCTGGTGCTTTGCTGAGCTGCATGCAGATGTTGCACTTATGCATGCATGCTTCCAGCTCAGAATCAATTCCTGGCCACTATACGTGGGACCTGGCGATGGCCTTCATCATCACTCTACCAGGATGTGTGCTGTGTAACTCATGCACAAACTTCTCTCTCCCTTTTTTGGGCATTACAATGCGACTGCCTCACCATATGCAATCTGCTTGAATAGACAGTTCGTCCTTGCGATGAATGTACGGTTTGGCCTCCTCGCACATTTGCTTAGGTATGGCAGACCAATCCCCTTTGAGGATGCAACCCTTTACCACCAATAAAATTGGGAAATGGCTGTTCCAGGTCTTAACTTGTTGAGCCGTGACAGGGGTTCCTTCACACTCAAAAGCATCCATGATTAACATTAGATCCGCCGGTTGTGGCGTTTCCACCTCCGGTGTGGGCAACGGCAACCGGCTCAAAGCATCGGCACAATTCTCTGTGCCAGGTCTGGGGCGAATGATATAATCATAGGCAGATAATGTCAGCGCCCACCTTTGGATGCAGGATGAAGCATTGGTATTGATATCTTTGCTCTCGGAAAACAACGAAATGGGCGGCTTGTGATCGATCTCTAATTCGAACCTCAGACCAAACAGGTATTGATGCATCTTTTTAACACTGTACAACACGCTAAAGCTTCTTTTTCCACCATGCCGTAGGCTCTTTTTGCTTTGGACAAACTTTTGGATGCATATGCGACAGGTTGAAGTTTCCCCGACTCATTGGCTTGTTGGAGTACGCAACCAATTCCATATGACGATGCGTCACAGGCCAAAACTAAACGCTTACATGGGTCATAATGTACCAGCAGCTTGTTCGAGCAAAGCAGATTGGTGGCTTTCTCACAAGCTCTGTCTTGCGATGTGCCCCACACCCAGTTGTTGCCTTTTCTCAATAGCACGTGCAGTGGTTCCAGTACTGTGCTCAATTTAGGTGGGAAGTTACCAAAGTAGTTGAGTAGGCCCCGGAACAACGCAACTCCATCACATTCTGCGACTTGGGTACATTCTTGATGGCCTTGGTTTTCACGTCAGTAGGTCTGATGCCATCAACAGCGATTTTCCTCCGAGGAATTCGACCTCCGGTGTCATGAAGACGCACTTCGAGCATTTCAGTCTGAGTACCACTCTATCCAAATGCAATAGAACCTCTTCCAGGTTGTTCAGATGTTCCTTGGAGTCACGACCGGTGATCAGGATGTCATCTTGGAACACGACGGTTCTGGGAACGGACTTCAGTGGACTTTCCATATTCCTCTAGAATGTTGCTGCAGCCGAGTGAATTCCAAACGGGCACCTGTGGTAAATAAACAGTCCTTTGTGCGTGTTAATGCACATCAGTCTCTTCGGTGTCTCGACCAACTCCTGCATCATATCGGCCGACGTCAAGTCCAGTTTTGTGAACGACTTCCCTCCAGCTAGCATCGCAAACAAGTCATCAGCCTTTGGTAACGGGTACTGATCTTGTTTCAAAACCCTGTTGATCGCAGCCTTGTAGTCTCCACAGATTCTGACTGTGCCATCACTTTTCAGCTCAGGAACAATGGGGCTGGCCCATTCATTAAATTTGACCGGTGATATGATCCCTTCACGCCGGAGTCTGTCCAGTTCAATTTCGACCTTCTCCCTCATCAGATACGGCACTGCCCGAGCTTTATGATGGACGGGTATTGCATCTGAGTCCAGGGGGATCTGCACCTTGGCTCCTGTGAAGTTACCGATACCCGGTTCAAACAGCGAGGGGAACTAGCTCAATACTTGGTCACATGTATCTTCCTCCGATGACAACGCCTTTATGTCATTCCAGTCGCATCTGATTTTCTCCAACCAGCTCCTGCCGAGCAGCATTGGGCCATTGCCTGGAACAATCCACAGCGGTATCTCGTGAACCACACCGTTATATGACACGTTAATTTGTGCACTGCCAATCATCTTTATCAGTTCTTTGGTGTACGTGTGCAGCTTGGTGTTAACAGGGCTCAGCTTGGGCCTCACAGTCTTAGTATCTCACAGCTAATTACATGCCCTCTCGTTCATGATCGATTGACTCGCCCCCGTGTCCAGTTCCATCGATACCGGTATCCCGTTAAACTTCAGATTAATCAACATTGGTTTACTCTTGGTTATGAAAGAGTACAGTCCATACACTTCCTCCTCTGGCATCTTGGATTGTGTATCCGGATCAGCGCTAGTCTGACTCTCATCCTCCACATGGTGTGTCGCAGCTCACTTGCTCATCTGCGGACACTTGCGCTGGAGATGCCCCACTCTCAGACAGCCTTTGCAACTATATTGCTTAAATCGGCACTGCTGGTGCCGATGATTTCCCCCACAACGCTAACACGGAGAAGTCGGATAAATTCCCGCTGGCGGACTTTGGGCAGCCACAGGTTTCGTGAACGCAGCCAGATAGGCCCTGCCATGTGCCGCTCTGCCGAACACCGAATCAATCACATTTACAGTACCTGAGGAGGTTTCGTTCTTCACCGATATTTGCTTTAGACTCCTGTCCATCATCGACTGCGTCGGCGGCAGTCGGGAGCAGCGTCGGAGGTGCGTGGAGAGGCCTATAAAAGGCACAGCAGGGAGTCCGGGGCCCAGCGTCAGAGGTGCGTGGAGAGGCCTATAAAAGGCACAGCAGGGAGTCCGGGGCCCAGCGTCGAGGAGGTGCATGGAGAGGCCTATAAAAGGCACAGCAGGGAGTCCGGGGCCCAGCGTCGAGGAGGTGCGTGGAGAGGCCTATAAAAGGCACAGCAGGGAGTCCGGGGCCCAGCCTCGAGGAGGTGCGTGGAGAGGCCTATAAAAGGCGGGACTTGTGCAGCGACAGGGAGAAGGCAAAAAAGAAGTAGAAAGAAATCAAAAGGTGACGTCACAGCCAAGAGGGTAAGTGATTGGCTGGTGATTGGTGAGTAGTTTTTCTTTTTTCTCTTCTATATCAGTCAGTAACTTTTAACATTGTTGTTGCCAATTTAAGTGTATCTAAGGGTTAAGTCATGGCAGGAGAGCTCGGTCGGGTGTTATGCTCCTCCTGTACCATGTGGGAACTCAGGGACGACACCAGTGTCCCTGACGACTATATCTACAGGAAGTGTGTCCACCTCCAGCTCCTGACGGTCCGCGTTGCGGAGTTGGAGCTGAGGGTGGATTCACTCTGGAGCATCCACGATGCTGAGAATGACGTGAGTATCACGTGTAGCGAGTTGGTCGTACCGCAGGGAAAGGGTCCACAGCCAGATAGGGAATGGAAGACCAACAGGAAGAGCAGTGCAAGGAAGGTAGTGCAGGAGTCCCCTGTGGTCATCCCCCTGCAAAACAGATACACTGCTTTGGGTACTGTTGAGGGGGATGACTCATCAGGGGAGGGCAGCAGCAGCCAAGTTCATGGCACCATGGCTGGCTCTGCTGCACAGGAGGGCAGGAAAAAGAGTGGGAGAGCTATAGTGATTGGGGATTCAATGGTGAGGGGAATAGATAGGCGTTTCTGCGGCCGCAACCGAGACTCCAGGATGGTATGTTGCCTCCCTGGTGCAAGGGTCAAGGATGTCTCGGAGCGGGTGCAGGACATTCTAAAAAGGGAGGGAGAACAGCCAGTTGTCGTGGTGCACATTGGTACCAACGACATAGGTAAAAAAAGGGATGAGGTCCTACGAAACGAATTTAAGGAGCTAGGAGCTAAATTAAAAAGTAGGACCTCAAAAGTAGTAATCTCGGGATTGCTACCAGTGCCACGTGATAGTCAGAGTAGGAATCGCAGGATAGCGCAGATGAATACGTGGCTTGAGCAGTGGTGCAACAGGGAGGGATTCAAATTCCTGGGGCATTGGAACCGGTTCTGGTGGAGGTGGGACCAGTACAAACCGGACAGTCTGCACCTGGGCAGGACCGGAACCAATGTCCTAGGGGGAGTGTTTGCTAGTGCTGTTGGGGAGGATTTAAACTGATATGGCAGGAGGATGGGAACCAATGCAGGGAGACAGAGGGAAACAAAAAGGAGGCAAAAGCAAAACACAGAAAGGAGATGAGGAAAAGTGGAGGGCAGAGAAACCCAAGGCAAAGAACAAAAAGGGCCACTGTACAGCAAAATTCTAAAAGGACAAAGGGTGTTAAAAGAACAAGCCTGAAGGCTTTGTGTCTTAATGCAAGGAGTATCCGCAATAAAGTGGATGAATTAACTGTGCAAATAGATGTTAACAAAAATGATGTGATTGGGATTACGGAGACGTGGCTCCAGGATGATCAGGGCTGGGAACTCAACATCCAGGGGTATTCAACATTCAGGAAAGATAGAATAAAAGGAAAAGGAGGTGGGGTAGCATTGCTGGTTAAGGAGCAAATTAAGGCAATAGTTCGGAAGGACATTAGCTTGGATGATGTGGAATCTATATGGGTAGAGCTGCAGAATACCAAAGGACAAATAACGTTAGTGGGAGTTGTGTACAGACCTCCAAACAGTAGTAGTGATGTTGGGGAGGGCATCAAACATGAAATTATGGGTGCGTGCAATAAAGGTGCAGCAGTTATAATGGGTGACTTTAATATGCACATAGATTGGGTTAACCAAACTGGAAGCAATACGGGAGAGGAGGATTTCCTGGAGTGCATAAGGGATGGTTTTTTAGACCAATATGTCGAGGTACCAACTAGGGGGGAGGCCATCTTAGACTGGGTGTTGTGTAATGAGAGAGGATTAATTAGCAATCTCGTTGTGCGAGGCCCCTTGGGGAAGAGTGACCATAATATGGTGGAATTCTGCATTAGGATGGAGAATGAAACAGTTAATTCAGAGACCATGGTCCAGAACTTAAAGAAGGGTAACTTTGAAGGTATGAGGCGTGAATTGGCTAGGATAGATTGGCGAATGATACTGAAGGGGTTGACTGTGGATGGGCAATGGCAGACATTTAGAGACCGCATGGATGAACTACAACAATTGTACATTCCTGTCTGTCGTAAAAATAAAGAAGGGAAGGTGGCTCAACCGTGGCTATCAAGGGAAATCAGGGATAGCATTAAAGCCAAGGAAGTGGCATACAAATTGGCCAGAAATAGCAGCGAACCCGGGGACTGGGAGAAATTTAGAACTCAGCAGAGGAGGACAAAGGGTTTGATTAGGGCAGGGAAAATGGAGTACGAGAAGAAGCTTGCAGGGAACATTAAGACGGATTGCAAAAGTTTCTATAGATATGTAAAGAGAAAAAGGTTAGTAAAGACAAACGTAGGTCCCCTGCAGTCAGAATCAGGGGAAGTCATAACGGGGAACAAAGAAATGGCGGACCAATTGAACAAGTACTTTGGTTCGGTATTCACTGAGGAGGACACAAACAACCTTCCGGATATAAAAGGGATCGGAGGGTCTAGTAAAGAGGAGGAACTGAGGGAAATCCTTATTAGTCGGGAAATTGTTTTGGGGAAATTGATGGGATTAAATCCCCAGGGCCTGATGGACTGCATCCCAGAGTACTTAAGGAGGTGGCCTTGGAAATAGTGGATGCATTGACAGTCATTTTCCAACATTCCATTGACTCTGGATCAGTTCCTATGGAGTGGAGGGTAGCCAATGTAACCCCACTTTTTAAAAAAGGAGGGAAAGAGAAAACAGGGAATTACAGACCGGTCAGCCTGACATCGGTAGTGGGTAAAATGATGGAATCAATTATTAAGGATGTCATAGCAGCGCATTTGGAAAGAGGTAATATGATAGGTCCAAGTCAGCATGGATTTGGAAAGGGAAATCATGCTTGACAAATTTTCTGGAATTTGTTGAGGATGTTTCCAGTAGAGTGGACAAGGGAGAACCAGTTGATGTGGTATATTTGGACTTTCAGAAGGCTTTCGACAAGGTCCCACACAAGAGATTAATGTGCAACGTTAAAGAACATGGGATTGGGGGTAGTGTGCTGACATGGATTGAGAACTGGTTGTCAGACAGGAAGCAAAGAGTAGGAGTAAATGGGTACTTTTCAGAATGGCAGGCAGTGACTAGTGGGGTACCGCAAGGTTCTGTGCTGGGACCCCAGCTGTTTACACTGTACATTAATGATTTAGACGAGGGGATTAAATGTAGTATCTCCAAATGACACTAAGTTGGGTGGCAGTGTGAGCTGCAAGGAGGATTCTATGAGGCTGCAGAGCGACTTGGATAGGTTAGGTGAGTGGGCAAATGCATGGCAGATGAAGTATAATGTCGATAAATGTGAGGTTATCCACTTTGGTGGTAAAAACAGAGAGACAGACTATTATCTGAATGGTGACAGATTAGGAAAAGGGGAGGTGCAAAGAGACCTGGGTGTCATGGTACATCAGTCATTGAAGGTTGGCATGCAGGTACAGCAGGCGGTTAAGAAAGCAAATGGCATGTTGGCCTTCATAGCGAGGGGATTTGAGTACAAGGGCAGGGAGGTGTTGCTACAATTGTACAGGGCCTTGGTGAGGCCACACCTGGAGTATTGTGTACAGTTTTGGTCTCCTAACCTGAGGAAGGACATTCTTGCTATGGAGTGCAGCGAAGGTTCACCAGACTGATTCCCGGGATGGCGGGACTGACCTATCAAGAAAGACTGGATCAACTGGGCTTGTATTCACTGGAGTTCAGAAGAATGAGAGGGGACCTCATAGAAACATTTAAAATTCTGACGGGGTTAGACAGGTTAGATGCAGGAAGAATGTTCCCAATGTTGGGGAAGTCCAGAACCAGGGGACACAGTCTAAGGATAAGGGGGAAGCCATTTAGGACCGAGATGAGGAGGAATTTCTTCACCCAGAGAGTGGTGAACCTGTGGAATTCTCTACCACAGAAAGTTGTTGAGGCCAATTCACTAAATATATTCAAAAAGGAGTTAGATGAAATCCTTACTACTAGGGAAATCAAGGGGTATGGTGAGAAAGCAGGAATGGGGTACTGAAGTTGCATGTTCAGCCATGAACTCATTGAATGGCGGTGCAGGCTAGAAGGGCCGAATGGCCTACTCCTGCACCTATTTTCTATGTTTCTATGTTTCTATCATACATGATTGAGCGATCTGGATGGCCCTTTTTAAATCCAACTCCTCCACCGCCAGAAGTTTGTGCAGGATCACATCGTAGTTGATACTGAGAACAAAGAAGTCCCGCAGCATGTCTGCCAACACCTTCCTGAACTTACACGGTCCCGCTAGACGTCTCAGGTCAGCAACGAATTCCGCCGTGCTCTGGCCCTCCGATCGAACGTGTGTATAAAACCTGTATCTCGAGATGATGATGCTGTCGTCTGGCTTGAGGTGCTCCCGTACCAATGTACGCAACTACTCGTACGTTTTCTCTGTTGGATCACTAGGCATGAGTAGATTCTTTATCAGACCACAGATCTTTGAACCGTACACAGTGAGGAACACAGCTAGGCGCCGATCTGCATCGTTGACCCACTTCATTTTGTTGGCCATGAAGTACTGGTTCAAATGGCTCACAAAGTCTGCCCAATCTTCTCCCTCCACGACTTGCTCTAAAAATCCAATCGTGTTCATTTTGCAAACAAAGGTTCTTGTATTCTCGTCGCCAAATGTAATGTATGGAATAAAGGTTCAAGCTGAGTACTGTTTAACTAAGCAAGGTACAACCTTGGCTCTGTCTTATTTCGGCTCAAAGTGCCTGACTCTCAAAATGGCTGGCCTTTTATACCTGAGCAGCACCATGAGCGTGCTGCTCAGTGGTCTCCAACAATGACGCCATCTGGTGGCTACAAACAGAATGACTTGGACGTGGGTGCACAGGGCACAATTTCAAAATGTACAGATGACACAATATCTGGAAGTACAGTGAACAGTGAGGAGGATAGTGACAGACCAGGAAGACATAGACAGGCTGGTGAAATGGGCGGACAGGTCGCTGATTAAATTTAACACAGAAAAGTGTGAAGTGATACATTTTGATCAGAAGAATGAGGAGAGGAAATATAAACTAAAGGGTACAATCCTGAAGTGGGTGCATGAACAGAGAGACCTGGGGGTACATGAGCACAAATCGTTGAAGGTGGCAGGATGAGAAAGTGGTTAAAAAAGTATTTGGCATCCTGGGCTTCATAAATAGAGGCATAGAGTACAAAAGCAGGGAAGTTATGGTGAACCTTTATAAAACACTGGTTCGGCCTAAACTGGAGTATTGTGTCCAATTCTGGGCACCACACTTTAGGAAGGATGTGAAGGCCTTAGAGAGGTGCAGAAAATATTTACAAGAATGGTTCCAGGGATGAGGGACTTCAGTTACATGGACAGACTGGAGAAACTGGGGTTGTTCTCCTTGGAGCAGAGAAGATTGAGAGGAGATCTGAGAGAGGTGATCAAAATCATGAGGGGTCCAGACAGAGTAGATAGAGAGAAACTGTTCCCATTGGTGGAAGGGTCGGGAACCAGAGGTCACAGATTTAAGGTGATTGTCAGAAGAACCAATGAGGTAAAACCTTTTGACGCAGCGAGTGGTTATGATCTGGAATGCAGTGCCTGAAAGCTTGGTGGAGGCAGATTCAATCGTAGCTTTCAGAAGGGAATAGGTCAGTCCCCGAAGGGAACAGGTTTACAGAGCTACGGGGAGAGGGCGGGAGAGAGGGACTCACTGAAGTGCTCTTACAGAGAGCCAGTACGGGCTCGACGGGCCGAATGGCCTCCCTCTGTGCTGTAACCATTCCAGGATTCTATTCTATGGTTCTAATTAAATAAATCTGGAATAAAAATCTAGTATCAGTAATGGTGACCATGAAATTACCAGATTCTGGTTCCCCAATGTCCTTTGGGGAATGAAATCTGGCCTATATGTGACTCCAGACCACAGCAATGTGGTTGAGTTCTAACTGCCCTCTGACATGACCGAGCAAGACACACAGTTGTAACAAACTGCGGCCAAGAAATATACTCACTGTGGGAGTAGCATCACCTCACGGGCTGCACCTTCCCAAGGGCAATAAATGCTCTTTGTGAACGATTAAAAAATTCATCGGCCATCTCGGGCCACCTGCTGCAGACACTCTCACCCTGACTTTATCACTTCAAGACTCAACTATTGCAGTGCTCTCCTGGTTGGCCTCACATCCTCCGCCGAACATAAACTTTAGCTCATCCATAACTCTGCTTGCCTATCCTACACTGCAGCACTCCCCACATACACTGCGTCACTCCCCACATACACTGTGTCACTCCCCACACACACTCACACTCCCCACACACATACACCCCATACACACACACACACTCCCCGCACACACACACACACTCCCCGCACACACACACACACTCCCCGCACACACACACCCCATACACACACACACACACACTCTCCACACACACACACTCCCCGCACACACACACCCCATACACACACACACACACTCCCCACATACACTGCGTCACTCCCCACATACACTGCGTCACTCCCCACATACACACACACACTGCGTCACTCCCCACACACACTCACACTGCGTCACTCCCCACACACACACACACACACAATCCCCACACACATACACCCCATACACATACACACACTCCCCACACACACACACTCCCCACGCGCGTGCACACTCCCCAAACATACATTCCCCCCCCACGCACACACACACACTCCCCGCACACACACACACTCCCCGCACACACACACCCCATACACACACACACACACTCTCCACACACACACACTCCCCACTCGCGTGCACACTCCCCAAACATACACTCCCCCCCTCCCCCCACACACACACACACACCCACACACACTGTGTCGCTCCCCATACACACTGTGTCACCCCCCACACACACACTCCCCACACACACTGCGTCACTCCCCACGTGTACTACATCATGAGTCCGGTTTGTGTGGTATAAATGCAGCATTAAATGTTTACATATGAAGTAGCTTGACCCTGTGTCCGTTGCTTCACCTGGGAGCAGTGAGCTGCAACACATCTACACAGCACCAACTCCAAGGTTAACGTTCCAATGGGGGTAACTGAACTCTGTCTGCTCACCAGTGGGAGTGGGTTTGAAATCGGCCGCGGCTGGAGGGATGGAGATTGTGTCTGTGTGTCCGTCTCCACGTGGCTCTTACAGATCTCAGTACAACACGTCCCTCACTGGACACTAAACATCAACATTGCTGAGAGAGGTGGCAAGAATTGAAGTAGAAATTGTTCCAGTGGTGAGCTCTGTTCCAAGTCTGAGGGTGAGGCACATTAGTGATGCCCGACAGAGGGAGCTTTACTCCACAGCTGACTCTCCTATATCTTCACCAGCTTGATGCAGCTATTGAGTGCTTGAAATGGGAAAGTGTTCCATTTTTCAGAGATAACAATAAGTAGAAGATTCATCCGATTGATTTTTAGAAACATCACAAAACAATAAATATTATTCGGACTAATCAGCGGAATGAGTAATGAATTGGGTTTCTTACCACTGACTGTTGCATACACCGTGTTAAGCTCTCCAGCGGGGGGCCTAGGGAGATGGTGCAGAAACAGAAAGTCAATGATTCATTTACAGCATAAATATCAGTGAATGTTTCTGTACAAGAACTTCACACTGGCACTGCTGTGAGCATAAATATCAGTGAATGTTTCTGTACAACTTCACACTGGCACTGCTGTGAGCATAAATATCAGTGAATGTTTCAGTACAACAACTTCACACTGGCACTGCTGTGAGCATAAATATCAGTGAATGTTTCTGTACAACAACTTCACACTGGCACTGCTGTGAGCATAAATATCAGTGAATGTTTCTGTACAACTTCACACTGGCACTGCTGTGAGCATAAATATCAGTGAATGTTTCTGTACAACTTCACACTGGCACTGCTGTGAGCATAAATATCAGTGAATGTCTCTGTACAACTTCACACTGGCACTGCTGTGAGCATAAATATCAGTGAATGTTTCTGTACAACAACTTCACACTGGCACTGCTGTGAGCATAAATATCAGTGAATGTTTCTGTACAACTTCACACTGGCACTGCTGGGAGCATAAATATCAGTGAATGTTTCTGTAGATCAACTTCACACTGGCACTGCTGTGAGCATAAATATCAGTGAATGTTTCTGTACAACTTCACACTGGCACTGCTGTGAGCATAAATATCAGTGAATGTCTCTGTACAACAACTTCACACTGGCACTGCTGTGAGCATAAATATCAGTGAATGTTTCTGTACAACTTCACACTGGCACTGCTATGAGCATAAATATCAGTGAATGTTTCTGTACAACTTCACACTGGCACTGCTGTGAGCATAAATATCAGTGAATGTCTCTGTACAATTTCATACTGGCACTGCTGTGAGCATAAATATCAGTGAATGTTTCTGTACAACAACTTCACACTGGCACTGCTGTGAGCATAAATATCAGTGAATGTTTCTGTACAACAACTTCACACTGGCACTGCTATGAGCATAAATATCAGTGAATGTCTCTGTACAACAACTTCACACTGGCACTGCTGTGAGCATAAATATCAGTGAATGTTTCTGTACAACAACATGACACTGGCACTGCTGTGAGCATAAATATCAGTGAATGTTTCTGTACAACAACTTCACACTGGCACTGCTGTGAGCATAAATATCAGTGAATGTTTCTGTACAACTTCACACTGGCACTGCTGTGAGCATAAATATCAGTGAATGTTTCTGTACAACAACATGACACTGGCACTGCTGTGAGCATAAATATCAGTGAATGTTTCTGTACAACAACTTCACACTGGCACTGCTGTGAGCATAAATATCAGTGAATGTTTCTGTCCAACTTCACACTGGCACTGCTGTGAGCATAAATATCAGTGAATGTTTCTGTACAACTTCACACTGGCACTGCTATTAGCATAAATATCAGTGAATGTTTCTGTACAACTTCACACTGGCACTGCTGTGAGCATAAATATCAGTGAATGTTTCTGTACAACTTCACACTGGCACTGCTGTGAGCATAAATATCAGTGAATGTTTCTGTACAACTTCACACTGGCACTGCTGTGAGCATAAATATCAGTGAATGTTTCTGTACAACTTCACACTGGCACTGCTGGGAGCATAAATATCAGTGAATGTCTCTGTACAACTTCACACTGGCACTGCTGTGAGCATAAATATCAGTGAATGTTTCTGTACAACTTCACACTGGCACTGCTGTGAGCATAAATATCAGTGAATGTTTCTGTACAACAACTTCACACTGGCACTGCTGTGAGCATAAATATCAGTGAATGTCTCTGTACAACTTCACACTGGCACTGCTGTGAGCATAAATATCAGTGAATGTCTCTGTACAACTTCACACTGGCACTGCTGTGAGCATAAATATCAGTGAATGTTTCTGTACAACTTCACACTGGCACTGCTGTGAGCATAAATATCAGTGAATGTTTCTGTACAACTTCACACTGGCACTGCTGTGAGCATAAATATCAGTGAATGTTTCTGTACAACAACTTCACACTGGCACTGCTGTGAGCATAAATATCAGTGAATGTTTCTGTACAACTTCACACTGGCACTGCTGTGAGCATAAATATCAGTGAATGTTTCTGTACAACAACTTCACACTGGCACTGCTGTGAGCATAAATATCAGTGAATGTTTCTGTACAACTTCACACTGGCACTGCTGTGAGCATAAATATCAGTGAATGTTTCTGTACAACAACTTCACACTGGCACTGCTGTGAGCATAAATATCAGTGAATGTCTCTGTACAACTTCACACTGGCACTGCTGTGAGCATAAATATCAGTGAATGTCTCTGTACAACTTCACACTGGCACTGCTGTGAGCATAAATATCAGTGAATGTTTCTGTACAACTTCACACTGGCACTGCTGTGAGCATAAATATCAGTGAATGTCTCTGTACAACTTCACACTGGCACTGCTGTGAGCATAAATATCAGTGAATGTTTCTGTACAACTTCACACTGGCACTGCTGTGAGCATAAATATCAGTGAATGTTTCTGTACAACTTCACACTGGCACTGCTGTGAGCATAAATATCAGTGAATGTTTCTGTACAACTTCACACTGGCACTGCTGTGAGCATAAATATCAGTGAATGTCTCTGTACAACTTCACACTGGCACTGCTGTGAGCATAAATATCAGTGAATGTTTCTGTACAACTTCACACTGGCACTGCTGTGAGCATAAATATCAGTGAATGTCTCTGTACAACTTCACACTGGCACTGCTGTGAGCATAAATATCAGTGAATGTTTCTGTACAACTTCACACTGGCACTGCTGTGAGCATAAATATCAGTGAATGTTTCTGTACAACTTCACACTGGCACTGCTGTGAGCATAAATATCAGTGAATGTTTCTGTACAACTTCACACTGGCACTGCTGTGAGCATAAATATCAGTGAATGTTTCTGTACAACTTCACACTGGGACTGCTGTGAGCATAAATATCAGTGAATGTCTCTGTACAACTTCACACTGGCACTGCTGTGAGCATAAATATCAGTGAATGTCTCTGTACAACTTCACACTGGCACTGCTGTGAGCATAAATATCAGTGAATGTTTCTGTACAACTTCACACTGGCACTGCTGTGAGCATAAATATCAGTGAATGTTTCTGTACAACTTCACACTGGCACTGCTGTGAGCATAAATATCAGTGAATGTTTCTGTACAACTTCACACTGGCACTGCTGTGAGCATAAATATCAGTGAATGTTTCTGTACAACTTCACACTGACACTGCTGTGAGCATAAATATCAGTGAATGTCTCTGTACAACTTCACACTGGCACTGCTGTGAGCATAAATATCAGTGAATGTTTCTGTACAACAACTTCACACTGGCACTGCTGTGAGCATAAATATCAGTGAATGTCTCTGTACAACTTCACACTGGCACTGCTGTGAGCATAAATATCAGTGAATGTTTCTGTACAACTTCACACTGGCACTGCTGTGAGCATAAATATCAGTGAATGTCTCTGTGCAACAACTTCACACTGGCACTGCTGTGAGCATAAATATCAGTGAATGTTTCTGTACAACTTCACACTGGCACTGCTGTGAGCATAAATATCAGTGAATGTTTCTGTACAACAACTTCACACTGGCACTGCTGTGAGCATAAATATCAGTGAATGTCTCTGTACAACTTCACACTGGCACTGCTGTGAGCATAAATATCAGTGAATGTTTCTGTACAACTTCACACTGGCACTGCTGTGAGCATAAATATCAGTGAATGTCTCTGTACAACTTCACACTGGCACTGCTGTGAGCATAAATATCAGTGAATGTTTCTGTACAACTTCACACTGGCACTGCTGTGAGCATAAATATCAGTGAATGTTTCTGTACAACTTCACACTGGCACTGCTGTGAGCATAAATATCAGTGAATGTTTCTGTACAACTTCACACTGGCACTGCTGTGAGCATAAATATCAGTGAATGTTTCTGTACAACTTCACACTGGGACTGCTGTGAGCAGGAAAGAGCACAGAAGCTTCAAAGAACGTCTCTCTCTTAAAATGAAATTCTGCACAAGTCATGACCGTTTGGTTGATGTTCGATCGACTCCTGATTGAAGTGGGTTATGTTTGTCTCCTATACATAACAACAACAACTTGTATTTATATAGTGCCTTTAACGTAGTGAATGTCCCAAGGTGCTTCACAGGAGTATTATTTGAGATAAAGAATTTGACACTGAGCCACATAAGTAGAAATTGGTGCAGGTGACCAAAAGCTTGTTCAAAGAGTTAGGTTTTAAGGAGCGTCTTGAAGGAGGAAGGAGAGGTAGAGAGGTCTAGGCAGGGAGTTCCAGAGCTTGGGGCCCAGGCAACAGAAGGTCAGCGAGCACAGGGGTGATGAGTGAGCAGGACTTGGTGCGAGTTCGGACACGGGCTGCCGAGTTTTGGATCACCTCTAGTTTACGTAGGGTATAATATGGGAGATCAGCCAGGAGTGCTTTGGAATAGTCAAGTCTAGAGGTAACAAAGGCATGGATGAGGGTTTCAGCAGCGGATGAGCTGAGGCAAGGGCGGAGATGGGTGATGTTACGGAGGTGGAAATAGGCGGTTGTAGTTATGCTGTGGCTATGTGGTCGAAAGCTCATTTCAGGGTCAAATATGACACCAAGGTTGTGAACAGTCTGGTTCAACCTCAGGCAGAAGTTGGAGAGTGGGATGGAGTCAGTGGCTAGGGAACGGAGTTTGTGGCAGGGACCGAAAACAATGAACATAAGAACATAAGAAATAGGAGCAGGAGTAGGCCATACAACCCCTCGAGCCTGCTCCGCCATTTAATATGATCATGGCTGATCCGATCATGGACTCAGGTCCACTTCCCTGTCCGTTCCCCATAACCCCTTATGCCCTTATCAGTGAAGAAACTGTCTATCTCTGTCTTAAATATATTCAATGCCCCAGCTTCCACAGCTCTCTGAGGCAGCGAAGTCCACAGATTTACAACCCTCTGAGGGAAGAAATTCCTCCTCATCTCAGTTTTAAATGGGCGGTCCCTTATACTAAGATTATGCCTCCTAGTTCTCGTCTCCTGTATCAGTGGAAACATCCTCTCTGCATCCACCTTGTCATAGAAAAACATAGAAACATAGAAAATAGGTGCAAGAGTAGGCCATTCGGCCCTTCGAGCCTGCACCACCATTCAATGAGTTCATGGCTGAACATGCAACTTCAGTACCCCATTCCTGCTTTCTCGCCATACCCCTTGATCCCCCTAGTAGTAAGGACTACATCTAACTCCTTTTTGAATATAGTTAGTGAATTGGCCTCAACAACTTTCTGTGGTAGAGAATTCCACAGGTTCACCACTCTCTGGGTGAAGAAACTTCTCCTCATCTCGGTCCTAAATGGCTTACCCCTTATCCTTAGACTGTGGCTTACCCCTTATCCTTAGACTATGCCGAAGAAAGGCAGAGAGAAATTTGTACATGATCTACATAGCACTCATCCCGGTATTGTCATGATGAAAGCCATTGCCAGGTCTCATGTATGATGACCTGGAATTGACTCTGATCTGGAATCATGTGTGCATCAGTGCAACACTTGCATGCAGCTAATTAAAGCATCAGCGAAATCGCCGCTGAGTCTGTGGTTGTGGCCATCTAAACCACGGTCCAGGATCCACATTGACTTTGCAGGTCTCTTCCTGGGAAAGATGTTTTTAGTTGTGGTGGATGCATATTCCAAGTGGATATGGTGTATAATCATGTCATCCAGTACATCCACAGCTACCATTGAAACATAGCAACATAGAAAATAGGTGCTGGAGTAGGCCATTCGCCCCCTCGAGCCCGTACTGCCATTCAACGAGTTCATGGCCGAACATGCAACTCCAGCACCCCACTCCCGCTCCCCCGCCACACCCCCCAATAGCGAGGACCACATCTAACTCCTTCCCGAACACATTTAGTGAATTGGCCTCAACAACTTTCCGTGGTAGAGAATTCCACAGGTCCACCACCCCCCGGGCGAAGAAGTTTCCCCCCCATCTCGGCCCCAAATGGCCCACCCCCATCCCTAGACCGTGACCCCCGGTCCCGGACCCCCCTAACACCAGGAACATCCCTCCCGCATCCAACCTGTCCAAACCCGCCAGAACCCTAAACATTTCCATGAGATTCCCTCTCACTCCTCCGAACTCCAGCGAATACAAGCCCAGTCGATCCAGCTCCCCCCCCTCACCCAGACACGTCAGTCCCACCATCCCGGGAATCAATCCGGTGAACCCTCGCTGTACCCTCTCAACAGCAAGAGTGTCCCCCCTCAAGTCAGGAGACCAAAACTGCACACAACACTCCAGGCACAGCCTCACCAGGGCCCTGCACAACCGCAGCAACACCTCCCCACCCCTGCACTCAAATCCCCCCGCCATGAAGGCCAACACGCCACCCGCCCTCCCAACCGCCTGCCGTACCTGCATGCCAACCCCCAGTGACCGATGTCCCACGACACCCAGGTCTCGTTGCACCTCCCCTTTTCCTAATCTGTCACCATTCAGATAATAGTCTATCACTCTGTTTTTACCACCAAAGTGGATAACCTCACATTTATCCACATTATACTTCATCTGCCATGCATTTGCCCACTTACCTAACCTATCCAAGTTCGCAGCAGCCCACCAAACTGTGCTCCAGCAAATTGTTGGGGATGTTGAGGTGCTGCCCCGGGGGAGTGGCACTGGGTCAGTGGAGCAGGAACCTGCTGTCCTTTCTCAGTATGACAGCTATCCTGATCCCACCACTGCCACTCCGCCATTGCACTTGTCGCTGGCCGTCATCCAGCCAGCCCAGACTGCTGCTGCCCAGCCTGAGGTGGTGGAGTCTACAGCCAAGCCTTCCAGGCCCAGAGCTGGTCGAGGGTGTCCTGCAAGGCCTTCTGTAGTATCTGGCCCTGACACGCAGCAGTCTTCCACCAGCCGTGCCTCAGCGGAGGAACGCTAGACTAGTTAAAGCAAAAAGGGGATAGAAGGAAATGCACAAGGGTGATTAGTAAATATATTATGTTGTTCTGATATAAATTTGGATTGGAATTTTTAATCTTTGCTGTTGTCTCTCATTTCAGTTTTGGGGCTTTGGAATGGAAGGGAAAATGGATGTGGTCATGGGGACGTCCAAAGGAACCGGGAAGTGGGATGGAACTCTGATGAGACGGTCACGGATCTCAGAATCTTATACGTATCGAAACGATCACCTCTCATTCTTCTGAATGCCAATGAGTAGAGGCCCAACCTGTGATGCAGACAGTTTCCATCTGACAGTGCAGAATTAGGTATTAGCAGGCAATAGGCTGGGCCGCTGTGGTAGTTGAGTTAGTGCAGAGGTCTATGTTGGTCAGGGTGTATTAGGCCAGTGTATTTTGTAGATGGGGTCAGGACTAGAAAAGCATTGGTGCATCTTGGAGATTAATGATCCCGGTGACTGCGTGCATCATGTTGTGTCTTTGATCCCGCTTGTCACAATGATGTCAGGAACCAGAGCTCAGAGGATAGCCTTTGTCTCTCAGGAGCCATGATCCCAGTCTGCCTTCTCCTTGAAAGAGTTTAGGCACAGTGGACGGTCTTAAAATGGAGGGATCAGTACATTCACCGCATGATGAGCTGGTCACTGAACTGCACATTGAGGGGGTTAGAAACCCCTGGAGTTCAGGAAGACCGTGGTGTAATGTGTAGGGTCCAAGGTGGGCACGGATACCAACAACAATGCCTTGGACTTTGGCGAATCCTGTGATATGGAATAATTCCAATGCAGTGCATCACAACTAATAAAACAAAACTGCACTTTAAAAAATACAATCACCAGCCGCAGCTCTCAAATCCCACGTCCATCATCAAAAACGCTGCTGTGGAAAAGCCAGAAGCCCTTTGCGTACCGACCTGCTGAAAGCACTGGCTCACTTTATGTGGGTGAGCAGAGCACAATGGACATTGATCCTGGGAAAACTGGGGAATGCTGCTAGCCATCATTAGCATTCATTTCCACAGATTACAAGATGTAAAATGGGCTCCTGCACGTTTTCCACACGTGCGTTAGAGCGGTCTAACAGGATTCCCCGCACTATTTCCTGGCCCAGGTGCCATTCCGTTATGACCCACTGACTGGGAAGTATGGCACCAGATATTCCCAGAGTTACCAAGGATGAGGGGGTCTGTGTTACAAGGATAGGCTAGAGCGCCTGAGATGGAATTTTCTTCAAACAGGAAGATTGAGGGAGGATTTGATCGAGATGTTCAAAGTGATAAAAGGAGTAGATGAGTTACAGACAGATAGACGCTTTACATTGGCAGTTATATGGAAGACACAAGGCCGTGAGCACATGGACCCCCGGCTGAGCGCACAGCCTGAAGCAGCGCTCCCACCTGGAAAATTCCAGCCGTAAAATTTCAAAGGTGCAGAAGGAGGGAAGGGCAGAAAGAGAAAACACAACAACGAGAGCACGGGACAGAGATACAGAAGGACAATAAGAGAAAGGGAGGGAAAGGTTGAGATACAGTCACATGGAGAAAACAGGTGGGACAATGAGAGTGTGTGGCAGCGAGAGAGAGAGAGAGAGAGAGAGAGCGGGCGATACAGATGGATAGAGAGAGGCAGAAGGAGAAGGAGAGAAACACTGAAAGAGAGAGGGTGTAAAACACAAAACTCCTTTAATCACCTGAGAAGTTGCAGTGTATTTTCTAACTGGGTGATTTAATGCTGTTTATGTTTGCATTTATTTATCCGTACAGGAAGAGAAAACCCTCAGTCCCCAGCTAGTCTGCCCCCATTCTTGGGCTGATTCCATCCCCTGCACCAATCAATATCAGACTGAAATGAGACGGGAAATGAAACTGTATTTACCCTTCCGCTTTTAATCTGCTTTGAAAACATGCCCATTTTTTCACGTAGAATACTGCGGCTATGATGATGCAGAGTAAGGCGGCCAATACCAGGGCACAGACTGCAATGCTGATGATGATATTCAGAGACCGCTTTTCAGATAACTCTGTAAAATATCAAAAGGTGACGTATAGTTCAATAGCAGTAAGGTGAATCGAGTAAAGACTCGGATTCCTGTCCTTCAGAAAACCAGGTTTAATATAAGCACAACCGAGACAGGCAGCTCCCCCTCGGTATAACATTAAAACCAGGTTTAATATAAGTACAACCTAGACAGACAGCTCCCCCTCGGTATAACATTAAAACCAGGTTTAATATAAGTACAACCGAGACAGACAGCTCTCCCTCGGTATAACATTAAAACCAGGTTTAATATAAGTACAACCTAGACAGACAGCTCCCCCTCGGTATAACATTAAAACCAGGTTTAATATAAGTACAACCTAGACAGACAGCTCCCCCTCGGTATAACATTAAAACCAGGTTTAATATAAGTACAACCTAGACAGACAGCTTCCCCTCGGTATAACATTAAAACCAGGTTTAATATAAGCACAACCGAGACAGGCAGCTCCCCGTCGGTATAACATTAAAACCAGGTTTAATATAAGCACAACCGAGACAGACAACTCTCCCTCGGTATAACATTAAAACCAGGTTCAATACAAGTACAACCGAGACAGACAGCTCTCTCTCGGTATAACATTAAAACCAGGTTTAATATAAGTACAACCGAGACAGACAGCTCTCTCTCGGTATAACATTAAAACCAGGTTTAATATAAGTACAACCGAGACAGACAGCTCTCTCTCGGTAGAACATTAAAACCAGGTTTAATATAAGCACAACCGTTAAGTTCCCTCAGTAACCTTTTCCTGCTTTCTCTCCATACCCCTTGGTCTCTTTAGCCGTAAGGGCCATATCTAACTCCCTCTTGAATATATCCAATGAACTGGCATCAACAACTCTCTGCGGCAGGGAATTCCACAGGTTAACAACTCTCTGAGTGAAGAAGTTTCTCTTCATCTCAGTCCTAAATGGCCTAGCCCTTATCCTAAGACTATGTCCCCTGGTTCTGGACTTCCACAACATCGAGAACATTCTTCCCACATCTAACCTGTCCAGTCCCGTCAGAATCTTATACGTCTCTATGAGATCCCCTCTCATCCTTCTAAACTCCAGTGAATTAAGGCCCAGTTGATCCAGTCTCTCCTCATATGTCAGTCCAGCCATCCCTGGAATCAGTCTGGTGAACCTTCGCTGCACTCCCTCAATAGCAAGAATGTCCTTCCTCAGATTAGGAGACCAAAACTGAACACAATATTCCAGGTGAGGCCTCACCAATGCCCTGACCAATTGCAGTGAGACCTCCCTGCTCCGATACTCAAATCCCCTAGCTATGAAGGCCAACATACCATTTGCCTTCTTCACCGCCTACTTTGGCTGGGGGAGAGATGTACTTGGTCTGGGGTAAGGTACTTTGGCTGGGGGAGGGATGTACTTGGACTGGGGTAAGGTACTTTGACTGGGGGAGGGATGTACTTGGTCTGGGGTAAGGTACTTTGACTGGGGGAGGGATGTACTTGGACTGGGGTAAGGTACTTTGACTGGGGGAGGGATGTACTTGGACTGGGGTAAGGTACTTTGACTGGGGGAGGTATGTACTTGGACTGGGGTAAGGTACTTTGACTGGGCGAGGGAAGTACTTGGTCTGGGGTAAGGTACTTTGACTGGGGGAGGGATGTACTTGGACTGGGGTAAGGTATTTTGACTGGGGGAGGGATGTACTTGGACTGGGGTAGGTACTTTGACTGGGGGAGGGATGTACTTGGACTGGGGTAAGGTACTTTGACTGGGGGAGGGATGTACTTGGACTGGGGTAAGGTACTTTGACTGGGGGAGGGATGTACTTGGTCTGGGGTAGGTACTTTGACTGGGGGAGGGATGTACTTGGACTGGGGTAAGGAACTTTGACTGGGGGAGGGATGTACTTGGACTGGGGTAAGGTACTTTGACTGGGGGAGGGATGTACTTGGTCTGGGGTAAGGTACTTTGACTGGGGGAGGTATGTACTTGGTCTGGGGTAAGGTACTTTGACTGGGGGAGGGATATACTTGTACTGGGGTAAGGTATTTTGACTGGGGGAGGGATGTACTTGGACTGGGGTAAGGTACTTTGACTGGGGGAGGGATGTACTTGGTCTGGGGTAAGGTACTTTGACTGGGGGAGGGATGTACTTGGTCTGGGGTAAGGTATTTTGACTGGGGGAGGGATGTACTTGGACTGGGGTAAGGTACTTTGACTGGGGGAGGGATGTACTTGGTCTGGGGTAAGGTACTTTGACTGGGGGAGGGATATACTTGGATTGGGGTAAGGTACTTTGACTGGGGGAGGGATGTACTTGGACTGGGGTAAGGTACTTTGACTGGGGGAGGGATGTACTTGGTCTGGGGTAAGGTACTTTGACTGGGGGAGGGATATACTTGGATTGGGGTAAGGTACTTTGACTGGGGGAGGGATGTACTTGAACTGGGGTAAGGTACTTTGACTGGGGGAGAGATGTACTTGGACTGGGGTAAGGTACTTTGACTGGGGGAGGGATGTACTTGGACTGGGGTAAGGTACTTTGGCTGGGGGAGGGATGTACTTGGTCTGGGGTAAGGTACTTTGACTGGGGGAGGGATGTACTTGGACTGGGGTAAGGTACTTTGACTGGGGGAGGGATGTACCTGGACTGGGGTAAGGTACTTTGACTGGGGGAGGGATGTACCTGGACTGGGGTAAGGTACTTTGGCTCGGGGAGGTATGTACTTGGACTGGGGTAAAGTACTTTGCCTGGGGGAGGGATATACTTGGACTGGGGTAAGGTACTTTGGCTCGGGGAGGTATGTACTTGGACTGGGGTAAAGTACTTTGCCTGGGGGAGGGATATACTTGGACTGGGGTAAGGTACTTTGGCTGGGGGAGGAATGTACCTGGACTGGGGTAAGGCCCTTGCTGTCTTCTGGGGATCTCTGTCCTCTGTCGCTTCACGAAGTCAAAGTGGATCGAATTACAATGTGCAAAGTCAGTGAGACCTTGGGATGGGCGGTTCCAGTTACACATTCCAGTGAAACTTCAGGGTGTGGCTTATCCTCCACAAGGACCAATCATTGACAAAGGGTGGAGCATGGCGGCCATTTTTGCAGTACAAATTTGTGTGCCCATTTCTTTTCCCATGTCTGTTTTCCCCTCTCCCTTCCCTTTTGTTCTGAGTGGCCCACACCCAAAATGTCAACTCCTCAGTTTTCTCTACAAAAAACAGACTTGCCGAGACATTCCGTATGTTCTGTTGTTGTTCCAGAGTTTTGATCCATTCTTACATCGCCACTATTCAACTCTGGCATTTCGCACATCACTAACAACATTCCCACTCTCTGTTCCACAGCACGACAGTAACCACTGTGTCTGACGGTATATTTCCACTGGTCCACCCCACTGTGTGAAGGTTACATATGTTCCCAGTAAGGAGCTGTTACTGTGACCCTGCCAGTGTGAGTTAACATTGACTTGCCGGTTACATTGAGCTGGGTTCCTGCTCCATAGATGTAGCTCCACACACTGCAGCTGTAGGCAGCAGTATCACTGAGGGACACATTCACGATGGTCAGAATGTAACTGTTACTGGTGATGTTCCTGGAAGGCAGAAAACGGTCGTGGATGCCCCGGGACTTGGTAATGGTGCCATTCACAAACTGGCTCATCACCCACTCGCTGTTGTTCCCGGGTCGCTGGCAGTGCCAGTGGACATCAGCGTTACTCACACTGGCATTGTACATGGCACATTGTAACTGCACGGTTTCACCCTCTGGGACCTTGCTGACTGTTGGATGCTGAACAAGGACCGGATCAGCCAATGGATCTGTACATGGGAAATATATGGAGCTTAACACAAAGAAATATATTTCTCCAGCGTTCAAAGTTTAACAATTTATAACATTTGGAGTTAGAAGGTTATGGGTTCATGTCCCACTCCAGAGACTTCAGCACATATCTAGACATTCCAGTGCAGTATGGAGTGCAGTAGGCTGACACTCCCAGTGCAGTGCTGAGGGAGTGCTGCACTGTCCGAGGTGCCAGCTTTTGAATGAGTTGTTAAACCGAGGCCCCGTCTGCTCTCTCAAGTGGATGTAAAAGATCCCACGGCACTATTTTGAAGAAGCGCAGGGGAGTTATCCCCAGTGCCCTAGTCAATATTTATCCCTCAATCAACATCACTAAAACAGATTATGTGGCCATTATCACATTGCTGTTTATGGGAGCTTGTTGTGTGCAAAGTGGCTGCCGTGTTTCCTACATTACAACAGTGTCTACATTTGAACAAGTACTTCATTGGCTGTAAAGTGCCTTGGGACATCATGAGGTCATGAAAAGCACTTTAGAAATTCAAATCTTTCTTTCTCAGAGTCACAGTGTCGTGGGTTCAAGTCCCACTCCAGAGATCCCAGCACATATCTAGACACTCCAGTGTAGTATGGAGGGTGTGCTGCACTGTTGGAGGTGCTGTTATTGAAATGAGATGTCAAACCAAGATTGCCATCTCAGTTGGATGTAAAAGATCTCACGGCATTATTCGAAGATTAGCAGGGGAGTTCTCCCAGTGTCCAGGCCAACATTTATACCTAAAACACATGATCTGGCTATTTAATGAATTGCTGTTTGTGGGACCTTGTGTGTTTCCTAAATTACAACAGTGACTACACTTCACATGTACTTCATTGGCTTATGTAAAGTGCTTTGAGACATCCCGAGACTGAAAGGCGCTATAGAAGTGCAGGTTCTTTCTCTTAGTGTCTATCCCTGGCGCCTCCAAAAGGCCAATGGAAGGCTGGGACCAGGCATATCCGGGTCCAGGAATAATTTGCAGCCCTCCCATGCACTCCAGGCAGAGTTATAGCAGCAGAGTGGTCGAGAGCTGTGGATAAGAACATAAGAAGTTACGGACATTGGAACAGGTTCTGGGGGAGGTGGGACCAGTACAAACCGGACGGTCTGCACCTAGGCAGGACCGGAACCAATGTCCTGGGGGGAGTGTTTGCTCGTGCTGTTGGGGAGGAGTTAAACTAATATGGCGGGGGATGGGAACCAATGCAGGGAGACAGAGGGAAACAAAAAGGAGACAAAAGCAAAAGACAGAAAGGAGATGAGTAAAAGTGGAGGGCAGAGAAATCCAAGGCAAAAAACAAAAAGGGCCACTGAATATAAAGGGGCTGGAGGAAGGGTCAAAACTAAAAATCATGGTTTAAAAACTAGTCTTAAAACAGTCTACCTAAAAGCACGCAGCATTCGAAATAAAGTAAATGAGTTGACGGCACAAATCATTACAAATGGGTATGATTTGGTGGCCATTGCAGAAATGTGGTTGCAAGTTGGCCAAGACTGGGAATTAAACATACAGGGGTATCTGACGATTCGAAAAGATAGACAAGAAGGGAAAGGAGGTGGGGTAGCTCTGTTAATAAAGGATGATATCAGGGCAGTTGTGAGAGATGATATTGGCTCTAATGAACAAAATGTTGAATCATTGTGGGTGGAGATTAGAGATAGTAAGGGGAAAAAGTCGCTTATAGGCCCCCAAATAATAACTTCATGGTGGGGCTGGCAATAATCAAGGGAATAATGGAGGCATGTGAAAAAGGAATGGCAGTAATCATGGAGGATTTTAACCTACATATCGATTGGTCAAATCAAATCGCACGGGGTAGTCTGGAGAAGGAATTCATAGAATGCATACAGGATTGTTTCTGAGAACAGTATGTTACAGAACCTACAAGGGAGCAAGCTATCTTAGATCTGGTCCTGTGTAATGAGACAGGAATAATAAACGATCTCCTCGTAAAAGATCCTCTCGGAATGAGTGACCACAGTATGATTGAATTTGTAATACAGATTGAGGGTGAGGAAGTAGTGTCTCAAATGAGCGTACTATGCTTAAACAAAGGCGACTACAGTGGGATGAGGGCAGAGTTGGCTGAAGTAGACTGGAAACACAGACTAAATGGTGGCACAATTGAGGAACAGTGGAGGACTTTTAAGGAGCTCTTTCATAGTGCTCAACAAAAATATATTCCAGTGAAAAAGAAGGGCGGTGAGAGAAGGGATAACCAGCCGTGGATAACCAAGGAAATAAAGGAGAGTATCAAATTAAAAACCAATGCGTATAAGGTGGCCAAGGTTAGTGGGAAACTAGAAGATTGGGAAAATTTTAAACGACAGCAAAGAATGACTAAGAAAGCAATAAAGAAAGGAAAGATAGATTACGAAGGTAAACTTGCGCAAAACATAAAAACGGATAGTAAAAGCTTTTACAGATATATAAAACGGAAAAGAGTGACAAAAGTAAATGCTGGTCCCTTAGAAGATGAGAAGGGGGATTTAATAATGGGAAATGTGGAAATGGCTCAGACTTTAAACAATTATTTTGCTTCGGTCTTCACAGTGGAAGACACAAAACCATGCCAAAAATTGCTGGTCACGGGAATGTGGGAAGGGAGGCCTTGAGACAATCACTATCACTAGGGGGGTAGTGCTGGACAGGCTAATGGGACTCAAGGTAGACAAGTCCCCTGGTCCTGATGAAATGCATCCCAGGGTATTAAAAGAGATGTCGGAAGTTATAGCAGATGCTTTCGTTATAATCTACCAAAATTCTCTGGACTCTGGGGAGGTACCAGCGGATTGGAAAGCAGCTAATGTAACGCCTCTGTTTAAAAAAGGGGGCAGACAAAAGGCAGGTAACTATAGGCCGGTTAGTTTAACATCTGAAGTGGGAAAATGCTTGAAACTATCATTCAGGAAGAAATAGCGGGACATCTAGATAGGAATCGTGCAATCAAGCAGACGCAGCATGGATTCATGAAGGGGAAATCATGTTTAACTAATTTACTGGAATTCTTTGAGGATATAACGAGCATGGTGGATAGAGGTGTACCGATGGATGTGGTGTATTTAGATTTTCAAAAGGCATTCGATAAGGTGTAACACAAAAGGTTACTGTAGAAGATAAAAGTATGCGGAGTGAGATGAAATGTATGAGCATGGATAGAGAATTGGCTGGCTAACAGAAAGCAGAGAGTCGAGATAAATGGGTCCTTTTCAGGTTGGAAATCGGTGTTAGTGGTGTGCCACAGGGATCGGTGCTGGGACCACAACTGTTTACAATATACATAGATGACCTGGAAGAGGGGACAGAGTGTAGCGTAACAAAATTTGCAGATGACACAAAGATTAGTGGGTAAGCGGGTTGTGTCGAGGACACAGAGAGGCTGCAGAGATTTAGTTAGGTTAAGCAAATGGTCTAAGCTTTGGCAGATGGAATACAATGTCGGAAAGTGTGAGGTCATCCACCTTGGGAACAAAAACAGCAAAAGGGAATATTATTTGAATGGGGAGAAATTACAACATGCTGTGGTGCAGAGGGACCTGGGGGTCCTTGTGCATGGATCCCAAAAAGTTAGTTTGCAGGTGCAGCAGGTAATCAGGAAGGCGAATGGAATGTTGGCCTTCATTGCGAGAGGAATGGAGTACAAAAGCAGGGAGGTCCTTCTGCAACTGTATAGGGTATTGGTGAGGCCGCACCTGGAGTACTGCGTGCAGTTTTGGTCACCTTACTAAAGGAAGGATTTACTAGCTTGGAGGGGGTACAGAGACGATTCACTAGGCTGATTCCGGAGATGAGGGGGTTACCTTATGATGATAGATTGAGTAGACTGGGTCTTTACTCGTTGGAGTTCAGAAGGATGAGGGGTGATCTTATAGAAACATTTAAAATAATGAAAGGAATAGACAAGATAGAGGCAGAGAGGTTCGGGGAGACTAGAGCTAGGGGGCACAGCCTCAAAATACGGGGGAGCAAATTTAAAACCGAGTTGAGAAGGAATTTCTTCTCCCAGAGGGTTGTGAATCTGTGGAATTCTCTGCCCAAGGAAGCAGTTGAGGCTAGCTCATTGAATGTATTCAAGTCACAGATGGATAGGTTTTTAACCAATAAGGGAATTAAAGGTTATAGGGAGCGGGCGGGTAAGTGAAGCTGAGTCCACGGCCAGATCAGCCATGATCTTGTTGAATGGCGGAGCAGGCTCGAGGGGCTAGATGGCCTACTCTTGTTCCTAATTCTTATGTTCTTCTGTTCTTATGTAGGAGGAGGAGTAGGCCATTTGGCTCCTCGAGCCTGCTCCGCCATTCAATAAGATCATGGACTCAGCTCCACTTTTCTGCCCATCTCCGGAATCAACCTGGTGAACCTTCTCAGAACAGCCTCCAATGCAAGTATATCCTTCCGTAAATACGAAGACTAAAACTGCATGCAGTGCTCCAGGTGTGGCCTCACCAATACCCTGTGTAGAAGTGTGATGATAGAATTAGATTAATTCTCACTGGAGCAGGGATATTTCATTGAGAGAGGACATGAAGCAGGTTTTTAAAATGCTGAAAATAGACTGGGATATAGAGGGCATAATTTCAAAGTTTGCAGATGAGGAGGAAAGCAGCAGCCTCCAGGAGGACTGGTGAAATGGGCAGATACATGGCAGATGCAATTTAATGCAGAGAAGTGTGAAGTGATGCATTTTGAAAGAAAAAATGAGGAACGGTAATATGAACTAAATGGTGCAATTATAAAGTGGGTGCAAGAACAGGGAGCCCTGGGGGTTCACATACACAAATCTTCATAGTGGCAGGACAAGTTGATGAGGCTTTAAAAGAGCTAAAAACCCTGGGTTTATAAATCGAGGTGTAGTGTACAAAAGCAAGGAAGTGATGCTAAACGTCCATACATCACTGGTTAGGCCTCAGCTGGACTATTGTGTCCAATTCTGGGCACCACACTTTAGGAACGATGTCAAGGCCTTGGCGAGGGTGCAGAGGAGATTTACTAGAATGAGACCAGAGATGAGGGACTTCAGTTATGTGGAGAGACTGAAGAAGTTAGGATTGTTCTCCTTAGAGCAGTGAAGTCACAGGGGAATTTAATCGAGGTGTTTAAAATTCTGAGGGGTTTCGCTGGAGTAAATGAGGATGAAATGTTTCCAGTGTGGGGAGGATCAGTAACCAGAGCACACAGATTGAAGATAATTAACAAAAGTACCAGGGGGGAGGGGGGAAAGAGATGAGAATTCCTTTTTACGCAGCGAGTTGCTGTGATCTGGAATGTGCTGCCTGAAAGGGCGGTGGAAGATTCAATAGTAACTTTCAAAATGGAATTGGATAAATACTTGAAAAGGAATAAAATTGCAGGGCTGTGGGGAAAGAGCAGGGGCAGTGGGACTAATTGGATCGTTCTTTCAAAGAGCCAGCACGGGCATGATGGGCCGAATGGCCTCTTTCTGTGCTGTAAGATTATATAAAAGCTTGGATAAAGTGTAAACTTTATCAAAGTTTGATTCAAATAGAAGGAAGTCGGAGCATAAAACTGGTCAATGGGACTGTGGAGCGAGAACAGCTTGTATTGTGAGACAGCAAGTACCTAAAATATACAGCGCATGGTGTTTGTCTCAATGTTATACCAGTGATGGTCATCCCTGCCCTACTTCAATAACTGCACTTGGTGCGAGGGGGAACACATCCTCTGCCCAGAACATCGCAAATCCCAGCCAAACAATTTTTATAGAATTAACCACAAATCATTATTTCAGGTGAATTTATAAAGAATGAATGGATCCTGTAGGGAGCGGAAAGGAGCTGCATAAAAATCAGTTTAGAAAAATCCAAAGATGTTTTATAAATACATTAAGAGTAAGAGGATAACTAAAGAAAGAGTAGGGTCTCTATAGAGACCATAAAGGTAATCTGTGTGTGGAGGCAGAAGACGTGGGTATGGTTCTTAATGAATACTTTGCGTCTGTTTTCACAAAAGAGAGGGGTGATGCAGACATTGCAATCAGGGAGGAGGAGTGTGAAATATTACTTGAAATAAACATAGTGAGCGAGGAAGTATAATGGGTTTCGCATCTTTGAAAGTGAATAAATTCCCAGGCCTGGAAGAAATGTACCCCAGGCTGCTAAGAGAAGCAAGAAAGGAAATAGCAGAGGCTCTGACCATCATTTTCCAATCCTCTCTGGCTATAAGTATGGTGCCGGAGGACTGCTAACGTTGTACCGTTGTTTAAAAAGGGAGAAAGGGCTAGATCGGTTAGCCTAACCTCGTTGGCAGGAAAATTACTTGATTTACAAATACATGGATTAATCAAGGACAGTCAGCATGGATTTGTTAAGGGAAGGTTGTGTCTGACTAAATTGATTTAATTTTTTGAGGAGGTAACAAGGAAGTTCAATGAGGGTATTGCGATTGATGTAGTGTATATGGATTTTAGCAAAGCTTTTGATAAGGTCCCACATGGCAGACAGGTCACGAAAGTAAAAGCCCATTGGATCCAGGGCAAAGTGGCAAGTTGGATTTAAAATTGGCTCAGAGGCAGGAAGCAAAGGGTCATGGTCTATGGTTTTTGTGACTGGAAGGCTGTTTCCAGTGCGGTTCTGCAGGGCTCAGTGCTGGGTTCCTTGCTTTTTGCGGTATATACCAATGATTTAGACTTGAATACAGGAGGTATGATTAAGAAGTTTGTAGATGATACAAAAATTGGCCGTGTGGTTGATAATGAAGAAGAAAGCTGCGGACTGCAGGAAGATATCAATGGATTGGTCAGGTGGGCAGAACAGTGGCAAATGGAATTCAATGCAGAAGTATGAGGTAATACATTTGGGGAGAGCTAACAAGGTGAAGAGATATGATGGTAAGTACTGCAGGGAATCGAATAAGGCCAGGGTGATCTCCTGGACTGGTTTCGATCACCTGGACGGGTCGGAGAGGAATTTCCCAGATTTTCTTTCTCCAATTGGCCTGGGTTTTTAATCTGGTTTTTGCCTCTCACAGGGGATCACATGGCTCCGGTTGGGGTGGAGTGTAGAATGTTTCGGTGCAAGGGGTGTCACAATTATGTGGGGCAGACTGGTTGGGCTGGGTGCTCTTTACCTTTCCGTCATTGTTCATAGGTTTATTTGTAACCTTCAGGGATGCTGACCGAGGGGCATGTGGCTCTTTGTCATCCAGCGTGGACATGATGGGCCAAAATGGCCTCCTTCTGCGCTGTAGATTTCTATGTTTCTAATAAATGGTAGGACACTGAGAAGTGTAGAGGAACAGGGGGACCTTGGTGTGCATGTCTACAGATCCCTGAAGGTAGCAGGACAGGTAGATAAGGTGGCTAAGGCGGCATACGGGATACTTTACTTTGTTCGCCGAGGCATACAAGAGCAGGGAGGTTATGCTTGAACTGTGTAAAACACTAATTAGGCCACAGCTGGAGTACTGCGTGCAGTTCTGGTCAACACATTACAGGAAAGATGTGATTGCACTAGAGAGGGTAGAGAGGAGATTTACAAGGATGTTGCCTGGAGTGGAGAATTGTAGCTATGAGGAAAGATTGGATAGGCTGGGGTTGTTTTCTTTGGAACAGAGGAGGCCGAGGGGAGACCTAATTGAGGAGTATAAAATTATGAGGAGCCTAGATAGAGTGAAAAGGATGGACCTATTTCTTTTAGCACAGGGTTCAATAACCAGGAGGCATAGATTTAAAGTAATTGGTAGGAGGTTTAGAGGGGATTTGAGGAGAAAGCTTTTCACCCAGAGGTTGGTGGTTATCTGGAACACACTGCCTGAAAGGGTGTTGGAGACAAAAACACTCATAGCATTTAAAAAGTACTTGGATGTGTACTTGAAGTGCCGTAACCTACAGGGCTATGGGCCAAGAGCTGGAAAATGGGATTAGCCTCGAAAGCTCTTTGTCAGCCGGCACAGACACGATGGGCCGAATGGCCTCCTTCTGTGCTGTAAATTTCTATGGATCTATGGTTCTATGGTGAGGGAGGGGAGAGGTGGGTGGGGGAGGGAGGGGATGTAGGTGGGGGACGGGGATGTGGGTGGGGGAGGGGGGATGTTGGTGGGGGAGGGGGATGTTTGTGGGGGAGGGGGATGTGGCTGGGGGAGGGGGATGTTGGTGGGGGAGGGGAAGATGTGGGTGGGGGAGGGGGATGTGGGTGGGGGAGGGTGGATGTGGGTGGGGGAGGGGGATGTGGGTGGGGGAGGGGGGATGTTGGTGGGGGAGGGGGATGTTGGTGGGGGAGGGGGATGTGGCTGGGGGAGGGGGATGTTGGTGGGGGAGGGGAAGATGTGGGTGGGGGAGGGGGATGTGGGTGGTGGAGGAGGGATGTGGGTGGGGGAGGGGGATGTGGGTGGGGGAGGGGAAATGTGGGTGGGGGAGGGGAGATGTGGGTGGGGGAGGGGGAGATGTGGGTGGGGGAGGGGGAGATGTGGGTGGGGGAGGGGATGTGGGTGGGGGAGGGGGAAATGTGGGTGGGGGAGGGGGATGTGGGTGGGGGAGGGGAATGTGGGTGAGGGAGGGGGATGTGGGTGGGGGAGGGGGATGTGGGTCGGGGAGGGGGATGTGGGTCGGGGAGGGGGATGTGGGTGAGGGAGGGGGATGTGGGTGGTGGGGGGAGATGTGGGTGGGGAAGGGGGGATGTGGGTGGGGGAGGGGGATGTGGGTGGGGGAGGGAGATGTGGGTGGGGGAGGGGGAGATGTGGGTGGGGGAGGGGATGTGGGTGGGGGAGGGGGAAATGTGGGTGGGGGAGGGGGATGTGGGTGGGGGAGGGGAATGTGGGTGAGGGAGGGGGATGTGGGTGAGGGAGGGGGATGTGGGTCGGGGAGGGGGATGTGGGTGAGGGAGGGGGATGTGGGTGGGGGAGGGGGATGTGGGTGGGGGAGGGGAGATGTCGGTGGGGAAGGGGGGATGTGGAAGGGGGGATGTGGGTGGGGGAGGGGGGATGTGGGTGGGGGAGGGAGATGTGGGTGGGGGAGGGGGAGATGTGGGTGGGGGAGGGGGGATGTGTGTGGGGGAGGGGGAGATGTGGGTGGTGGAGGGGGTGGGGGTGTGGCGGAGGGGGAAGGGACGTGGGGAGGGGGAGGGGGGATGTGGGTGGGGGAGTGGACGTGGGGGAGGGGGAGGGGTGATGTGGGTGGGGGGGACGTGGGGGAGGGGGAGGGGTGATGTGGGTGGGGGGGACGTGGGGGAGGGGGAGGGGTGATGTGGGTGGGGGGGACGTGGGGAGGGGGAGGGGACGTGGGGGATGGGGGGATGTGGATGGAGGAGGGGACATGGGGAGGGGGGATGTGGGTGGGGTTAGGGGACGAAGGGGAGGGGGGATGTGGGTGGGGGGGGAACGTGGGGGAGGGGTGATGTGGGTGGGGGGTGACGTGGGGGAGGGGGAGGGGTGATGTGGGGGGGGGGGTACGTGGGGGAGGGGTGATGTGGGTGGGGGAGGGGACGTGGGGGGGGGGGACGTGGGGGAGGGGGAGATCAGTACAGCCCGGGTTCAGCTTTCCCGATGTGAAACTTTGAATGGGCCGCGCCGCCCGTTAAAGGGACCACGCATCAAAAAGCAAATGCAGGGTAACACTGATGGGGATATGTGTGGGTGTGAATGGTAACTTGGGCAAGGAGTCAGGGCCTGTGGACTGGACCATCACGAGGAGAAAATAGGCGCAGATAAATGTGAGAAATTATTGCAAAACTATCTGCTGCTGAGTTGCACTGTGACGGATTACTGGCACTTTAACGTTTAGTAATGTTGAATTTTAAAAGAATCAAATCGCCTTAGAATTCCTAATCCCTGTCAGTATAAGTGAAATCATACTTTAGGCGAAACAATATATTTCCATCAAGTTTGGGAAGCTCCTGTGTTCTATTGAGAAGTGAAGTGTGTATAAGAGGGATCCCACAATGCCGTGCTCCCAGTGAGAAGCCACAGTCCCATGGAATGTGGGTCAGATATAGGGCCACAACATCACAGCCCCAATTCTCCAGTCCATGCTCCCAGTGTGTGTGTGCCTCTCGACTGGGAGTGTATTGTTGTAAAATTACCCTCTATGTAGTAACGCTGTTATAAATAAAACCAAATGTAACTTATACTTACTGGTTACATTGAGCTGGGTTCCGCTCCCGCTGATATCGCCCCACACTTTACAGTAATAGGCGGCAGTGTCACTGGGCTGCACGTCTGTGACTGTCAGAATGAAGCTGTTATTGGAGGTGTCTCTGGAAGGCTGGAGACGGTCAGTGGAACCTGGGCTCCCTCGTGTGCTGCCACTTGCCTCATGTGTTAAAACCCACTCCGTATCTTGCCCCGGTAGTTGCCGGTACCAGTGGACATCGGTGTCGCTCACTCTGGCGTTCCACATGGTGCACTGTAACCGCGCCGTGTGACCCTCTGTGACACGTTCCAGGCTCGGAGACTGGGTCAGGACAGGGACAACTGCACCTTTAATGGGAAAATATCAATCACTTAAAAACCGGTCTGAAGGTTGATAAATGTCTGAAATGTTTCAATGAAAACTGCAGGCAGCTCACCTGAGCTTCAGTAAATTCTAAACAAATGATCATTATATGGCCTGATATGAAAAGCTCCAGGATTTCTTTGCTTCATGCATACATCTGCCTCTGCCACTTCCTCCCCAACCTCCCCGAGTCTTCCTCCCTGATCCCCATCACTGCAGATTCTCCCCAATCTCCCTCCCATGCCTTCTCTTCACTTATTTCCCAAATGATGCTCACACCCTGGCCCATTGATTTCTTCTCCATACACCTCCTGACTCCTCTTTATCCCTTACTGTGTAGCTCACACTACTAGTGACTTTCCTCAAACATTCAAAACCAGTCATCAATCCCCTCCTCAAACAAGCCACCCACCCGCCTGTCCTCTCTGCCTGCTGACCCATCTTCACCTAAACTCCAAGCCCAACCCTCTCAATGCTGCCTGTTCCAATCTGTCCAGTCCAATTCCAGCTTACAGCATTGAAGTGGCCCTGCCCAAGGTCACACCTGATACCCTACAACACTGATATCCTTATCCATGCTCCTGTCACCTCTGGTCTTGATGGCTCCAATGCTCTCATTGCTGGCCTCACATCCTCAGTGAACTCGACTGATTTGTCCAAAATACAGTCGCTCATATTGTGGAAAGTATTTTTATCTAAGCTGATACCATATGGTATTTGTGTGCCTTTTGATTAAAATGGAGTCCTGGCCCTTCCAGAACTTTCTGCATTTTAGCAGTCAGCTTGCATAAACAGCTAAACCTGCTGTTAGATGGCTGATGGCCATCAGACAGCTAGGAGACAAGTCATGCTGAGACAAGTAACCCCCCCATGGTGCTCTCCTATTGTCTACACTACAGGAGTTCCATGTCACCCCACCCTTATCTTCTAGCCATTATCTCTTTCCGAGACCTCATCCATCTGATGCAAATAGATAAACTGACCAGGAAATTGAAACAATCCTGACACAATACAAGACAGGTGATAGCCCATTACCTATGACTCATGGAGTAATGGCCGTTTGGCTTTCTGATAACCCTGACAAAAGGAAATATCTGGATACCATGACAGGACCAGGATATAGTAATTAACTCTTTATCTGTATTCACTGACTGTGAGACAGAGCAATACACAGGGAGAGGCCAGAACTTTGGTTTTACTGTATAAATATCTTGTTAAACTGAACCATTTCGGAGGTGTTCACTTAGCCCTTGACTGAGTGTGACCTACCCCTTGCGAGCAAGTAAATTAAAAAGAAACTTCTACCGGAGCTGTAAGTGTCGGAGTCATTCTTTTCGGAGGTCGAGATTTCGACAATATCCTGAACAAGTACTTTGGTTCGGTATTCACGAAGGAGGACCAAACAATCTTCCGGATATAAAAGGGGTCAGAGGGTCTAGTAAGAAGGAGGAACTGAGGGAAATCCTTATTAGTCGGGAAATTGATGGGATTGAAGGCCGATAAATCCCCAGGGCCTGATAGACTGCATCCCAGAGTACTTAAGGAGGTGGCCTTGGAAATAGCAGATGCATTGACAGTCATTTTCCAACATTCCATAGACTCTGGATCAGTTCCTATCGAGTGAAGGGAAGCCAATGTAACCCCACTTTTTAAAAAAGGAGGGAGAGAGAAAACAGGGAATTATAGACCAGTCAGCCTGACCTCAGTAGTGGGTAAAATGATGGAATCAATTATTAAGGATGTCATAGCAGCGCATTTGAAAAAAGGTGACATGATCGGTCCAAGTCAGCATGGATTTGTGAAAGGGAAATCATGCTTGACAAATCTTCTGGAATTTTTTGAGGATATTTCCAGTAGAGTGGACAAGGGCGAACCAGTTGACGTGGTATATTTGGACTTTCAGAAGGCTTTCGACAAGGTCCCACACAAGAGATTAATGTGCAAAGTTAAAGCACATGGGATTGGGGTTAGTGTGCTGACGTGGATTGAGAACTGGTTGTCAGACAGGAAGCAAAGAGTAGGAGTAAATGGGTACTTTTCAGAATGGCAGGCAGTGACTAGTGGGGTGCCGCAAGGTTCTGTGCTGGGGCCCCAGCTGTTTACATTGTACATTAATGATTTAGACGAGGGGGTTAAATGTAGTATCTCCAAATTTGCGGATGACACTAAGTTGGGTGGCAGTGTGAGCTGCGAGGAGGATGCTATGAGGCTGCAGAGTGACTTGGATAGGTTAGGTGAGTGGGCAAATGTATGGCAGATGCAGTATAATGTGGATAAATGTGAGGTTATCCACTTTGGTGATAAAAACAGAGAGACAGACTATTATCTGAATGGGGACAGATTAGGAAAAGGGGAGGTGCAACGAGACCTGGGTGTCATGGTACATCAGTCATTGAAGGTTGGCATGCAGGTACAGCAGGCAGTTAAGAAAGCAAATGGCATGTTGGCCTTCATAGCGAAGGGATTTGAGTACAGGGGCAGGGAGGTGTTGCTACAGTTGTACAGGGCCTTGGTGAGGCCACACCTGGAGTACTGTGTACAGTTTTGGTCTCCTAACTTGAGGAAGGATATTATTGCTATTGAGGGAGTGCAGCGAAGGTTCACCAGACTGATTCCCGGGATGGCGGGACTAACCTATCAAGAAAGACTGGATCAACTGGGCTTGTATTCACTGGAGTTCAGAAGAAAGAGAGGGGACCTGATAGAAACGTTTAAAATTCTGATGGGTTTAGACAGGTTAGATGCAGGAAGAATGTTCCCAATGTTGGGGAAGACCAGAACCAGGGGACACAGTCTAAGGATAAGAGGTAAGCCATTTAGGACCGAGATGAGGAGAAACTACTTCACCCAGAGAGTGGTGAACCTGTGGAATTCTCTACCACAGAAAGTTGTTGAGGCCAATTCACTAAATATATTCAAAAAGGAGTTCGATGAAGTCCTTCCTACTAGGGGGATCAAGGGGTATGGCGAGAAAGCTGGAATGGGGTACTGAAGTTGCATGTTCAGCCATGAACTCATTGAATGGTGGTGCATGCTAGAAGGGCCGAATGGCCTACTCCTGCACCTATTTTCTATGTTTCTATGTTTCTATGTCCCACAGGAAATCCTCCTCACTGTCTTCGTACAGAGGCTCCCTGTCCCTCAATGCACTAAATATAAACTATTGTCCTCAGCTTCAAATCTCTGACTGGCCTTGTGCCACCTCCATCCTTCTGTAACCTCCTCCAGGCCGATAACCTCGGCACTCTTTGCTTCTTTAGCTGTGCATTCACTCCTCCTTCCCCTCCCACCATTGGTGGAAAAGCCTTTCGTTGCCTCAGCCTACTCTCTGGAGCTCCCTCGTTAAACCCCTCTATAATGCATTTGCTTCTTGGGTTCTTGCTTTAAGAATTCATAGCCACATATTGCTATCAAGAACTAGTTGGTTTATGAACAAAGATTTAACAATCCCACTACACAACTTGGGGAGGACAGAGCCAGATCAGTAATTCCCTCATGTTGGTCCTCTCACCAGCTGCCACAAGCCCAGTCTGGCAGCAATGTCCCTCAGGACTCGGCCAGCTTGGTCAGTGCTGGTACTCCCGAGTCTTGGTGATGGACATTGAATCTGCCGAGCCAGAGTACATTCTGTGCCCTTGCTACCCTCAGTCCTTTCTCCAAGTGGTGCATATACAAAGTGTGCACTTGCCTTTCGAAGTGGTACCTGGCATTAGACACGAGGAAACAATTTATTTGCAGAGGTTCGTTTGAGAAGGCAAAAAAGATAATTTCAGGAGACCAGAACTCTGCCAGGAATCTCGCTGCCAGATGGTCGGAAAATCGTGGGCGGCATCTGCTGAATCTTCCATATATTGTCCCAGTGGGCGAGGCTTCCAACATTACTCTTTTACAGTCACACTCTAGTCGTACATCGATGTGTTTGTTTAAATCATAAATTGTTAGTTCACAGACCTCAGGGTTCCGACCAGGTTGGTCATGTTCTCTCTCTGGGTCACATCCTCCCAGACCCACAACAGTCTGTGTGTATTGGGTACATTCCAGACCCACAACAGTCTGTGTGTATTGGGTACATTCCAGACCCACTACAGTCTGTGTGTATTGGGTACATTCCAGATCCACTACAGTCTGTGTGTACTGGGTACATTCCAGACCCACTACAGTCTGTGTGTATTGGTACATTCCAGATCCACTACAGTCTGTGTGTATTGGGTACATTCCAGACCCACGACAGTCTGTGTGTATTGGGTACATTCCAGACACACTACAGTCTGTGTGTGTTGGACACATTCCAGACACACTACAGTCTGTGTGTGTATTGGGTACATTCCAGACCCACTACAGTCTGTGTGCATTGGGTACATTGCAGACCCACGACAGTCTGTGTGTATTGCATACATTCCTGACCCACTACAGTCTGTGTATATTGGGTACATTCCAGACCCAATACAGTCTGTGTGTATTGAGTACATTCCAGACCCACTACAGTCTGTGTGTATTGGGTACATTCCAGATCCACTACAGTCTGTGTGTATTGGGTACATTCCAGACACACTACAGTCTGTGTGTATTGGGTACATTCCAGACACACTACAGTCTGTGTGTGTTGGACACATTCCAGACACACTACAGTCTGTGTGTGTATTGGGTACATTCCAGACCCACTACAGTCTGTGTGTATTGGGTACATTCCAGACCGACTATAGTCTGCATGTATTGGGTACATTCCAGACCCACTACAGTCTGTGTGCATTGGGTACATTTCAGACCCACTATAGTCTGCGTGTATTGGGTACATTCCAGACCCACTATAGTCTGTGTGTATTGGGTACATTCCAGACCCACTACAGTCTGTGTGTATTGGGTACATTCCAGACCCACTGCAGTCTGTGTGTATTGGGTACATTCCAGACCCACTACAGTCTGTGTGTATTGGGCACATTCCAGACCCACTACAGTCTGTGTGAATTGGGTACATTCCAGACCCACTACAGTCTGTGTGTATTGGGTACATTCCAGATCCACTACAGTCTGTGTGTATTGCGTACATTCCAGACCCACTACAGTCTGTGTGTATTGGGTACATTCCAGACCCACTACAGTCTGTGTGTATTGGGTACATTTCAGACCCATTACAGTCTGTGTGTATTGGGTACATTCCAGACCCACTTTAGTCTGCGTGTATTGGGTACATTCCAGACCCACTACAGTCTGTGTGTATTGGGTACATTTCAGACCCACTATAGTCTGCGTGTATTGGGTACATTCCAGACCCACTTTCGTCTGCGTGTATTGGGTACATTCCAGACCCACTACAGTCTGTGTGTATTGGGTCCATTCCAGACCCACTGCAGTTTGTGTGTATTGGGTACATTCCAGACCCACTACAGTCTGTGTGTATTGGGCACATTCCAGACCCACTACAGTCTGTGTGTATTGGGTACATTCCAGACCCACTACAGTCTGTGTGTATTGGGTACATTCCAGACCCACTACAGTCTGTGTGTATTGGGTACATTCCAGACACACTACAGTCTGTGTGTATTGGGCACATTCCAGATCCACTACAGTCTGTGTGTATTGGGTACATTCCAGACCCACTACAGTCTGTGTGTATTGGGTACATTCCAGACCCACTACAGTCTGTGTGTATTGGACACATTCCAGACCCACGACAGTCTGTATGTATTGGGCACATTCCAGACTCTCGACAGTCTGTGTGTATTGGGCACATTCCAGACCAACTACAGTCTGTGTGTATTGGGTACATTGCAGACCCACGACAGTCTGTGTGTATTGGGCACATTCCAGACCCTCTACAGTCTGTGAGTATTGGGTACATTCCAGACCCACTACAATCTGTGTGTATTGGGTACATACCAGACCCACTACAGTCTGTGTGTATTGGGTACATTCCAGACCCACTACAGTCTGTGTGTATTGGGTACATTTCAGACCCACGAAAGTCTGCATGTATTGGGTACATTCCAGACCCACGATAGTTTGCGTGTATTGGGTACATTCCAGACCCACTACAGTCTGTGTGTATTGGGCACATTCCAGATACACTACAGTCTGTGTGTATTGGGTACATTCCAGACCCACTACAGTCTGTGTGTATTGGGTACATTCCAGACCCACTACAGTCTGTGTGAATTGGGTACATTGCAGACCCACGACAGTCTGTGTGTATTGGGCACATTCCAGACCCACTACAGTCTGTGTGTATTGGGTACATTCCAGACCCACTACAGTCTGTGTGTATTGGGTACATTGCAGACCCACGACAGTCTGTATGTATTGGGCACATTCCAGACACACTACAGTCTGTGTCTATTGGGCACATTCCAGACCAACTACAGTCTGTGTGTATTGGGTAAATTCCAGACCCACTACAGTCTGTGTGTATTGGGTACATTCCCGACACACTACAGTCTGTGCGTATTGGGTACATTCCAGACCAACTACAGTCTGTGTGTATTGGGCACATTCCAGACCCACTGCAGTCTGTGTGTATTGGGTACATTCCAGACCCACTACAGTCTGTGTGTATTGGGTACATTCCAGACCCACTACAGTCTCTGTGTATTGGGTACATTCCAGACCCACTACAGTCTGTGTGTATTGGGTACATTCCAGACCCACTACAGTCTGTGTGTATTGGGCACATTCCAGACCCACTGCAGTCTGTGTGTATTGGGTACATTCCAGGCCCACTACAGTCTGTGTGTATTGGGTACATTCCAGACCCACTAAAGTCTGTGTGTATTGGGTACATTGCAGACCCACTACAGTCTGTGTGTATTGGGTCATTCCAGACCCACTACATTCTGTGTGCCTTGGGTACATTCCAGACCCACTACAGTCTGTGTGTATTGGGTACATTCCAGACCCATTACAGTCTGTGTGTATTGGGTACATTCCAGACACACTACAGTCTGTGTGTATTGGTTACATTCCAGACCCATTACAGTCTGTGTGTATTTGGTACATTCCAGACCCACTATAGTCTGCGTGTATTGGGTACATTCCAGACCCACTACAGTCTGGGTGTATTGGTTACATTCCAGACCCATTACAGTCTGTGTGTATTTGGTACATTCCAGACCCACTATAGTCTGCGTGTATTGGGTACATTCCAGACCCACTACAGTCTGGGTGTATTGGGTACATTCCAGACCCACTACAGTCTGTGTGTATTGGGTACATTCCAGACCCACTACAGTCTGTGTGTATTGGGCACATTCCAGACACACTACAGTCTGTGTGTATTGGGCACATTCCAGACCCACTACAGTCTGTGTGTATTGGGTACATTCCAGACCCACTACAGTCTGTGTGTATTGGGTACATTCCAGACCCACTACAGTCTGTGTGTATTGGGTACATTGCAGACCCACGACAGTCTGTGTGTATTGTATACATTCCAGACACACTACAGTCTGTGTATATTGGGTACATTCCAGACCCACGACAGTCTGTGTGTAGTGGGCACATTCCAGATCCACTATAGTCTGTGTGTATTGGGTACATTCCAGACCCACTACAGTCTGTGTGTATTGGGTACATTGCAGATCCACGACAGTCTGTATGTATTGGGCACATTCCAGACACACTACAGTCTGTGTGTTTTGGGCACATTCCAGACCAACTACAGTCTGTGTGTATTGGGTACATTCCAGACCCACTACAGTCTGTGTGAATTGGGTACATTCCCGACACACTACAGTCTGTGCGTATTGGTTACATTCCAGACACACGACAGTCTGCGTGTGTTGGACACATTCCAGACACAATACAGTCTGTGTGTGTACTGGGTACATTCCAGACCCACGACAGTCTGTGTGTATTGGGGACATTCCAGACCCACTACAGTTTGCGTGTATTGTGTACATTCCAGACCCACTACAGTCTGTGTGTATTGGGCACATTCCAGACCCACTACAGTCTGAGTGTATTGGGCACATTCCAGACCCACTACAGTCTGTGTGTATTGGGTACATGCCAGACCCACTACAGTCTGTGTGTATTGTGTACATTGAAGACCCACGACAGTCTGTATGTATTGGGAACATTCCAGACACACTACAGTCTGTGTGTATTGGGCACATTCCAGACCAACTACAGTCTGTGTGTATTGGGTAAATTCCAGACCCACTACAGTCTGTGTGTATTGGGTACATTCCCGACACACTACAGTCTGTGTGTATTGGGTACGTTCCAGACCGACTGCATTCTGTGTGTATTGGGCACATTCCAGACCCACTGTAGTCTGTGTGTATTGGGCACATTCCAGACCCACTACAGTCTGTGTGTATCGGGTACATTCCAGACCCACTACAGTCTGTGTGAATTGGGTACATTCCCAACACACTACAGTCTGTGCGTATTGGGTACATTCCAGACCCACTACATTCTGTGTGTATTGGGTACATTCCAGACCCACTACAGTCTGTGTGCATTGGGTACATTCCAGACACAACAACAGTCTGTGTGTGTTGGGTACATTCCAGACCCACTACAGTCTGTGTGTATTGGGTACATTCCAGATCCACTACAGTCTGTGTGTATTGCGTACATTCCAGACCCACTACAGTCTGTGTGTATTGGGTACATTCCAGACCCACTACAGTCTGTGTGTATTGGGTACATTTCAGACCCATTACAGTCTGTGTGTATTGGGTACATTCCAGACGCACTTTAGTCTGCGTGTATTGGGTACATTCCAGACCCACTACAGTCTGTGTGTATTGGGTACATTTCAGACCCACTATAGTCTGCGTGTATTGGGTACATTCCAGACCCACTTTCGTCTGCGTGTATTGGGTACATTCCAGACCCACTACAGTCTGTGTGTATTGGGTCCATTCCAGACCCACTGCAGTTTGTGTGTATTGGGTACATTCCAGACCCACTACAGTCTGTGTGTATTGGGCACATTCCAGACCCACTACAGTCTGTGTGTATTGGGTACATTCCAGACCCACTACAGTCTGTGTGTATTGGGTACATTCCAGACCCACTACAGTCTGTGTGTATTGGGTACATTCCAGACACACTACAGTCTGTGTGTATTGGGCACATTCCAGATCCACTACAGTCTGTGTGTATTGGGTACATTCCAGACCCACTACAGTCTGTGTGTATTGGGTACATTCCAGACCCACTACAGTCTGTGTGTATTGGACACATTCCAGACCCACGACAGTCTGTATGTATTGGGCACATTCCAGACTCTCGACAGTCTGTGTGTATTGGGCACATTCCAGACCAACTACAGTCTGTGTGTATTGGGTACATTGCAGACCCACGACAGTCTGTGTGTATTGGGCACATTCCAGACCCTCTACAGTCTGTGAGTATTGGGTACATTCCAGACCCACTACAATCTGTGTGTATTGGGTACATACCAGACCCACTACAGTCTGTGTGTATTGGGTACATTCCAGACCCACTACAGTCTGTGTGTATTGGGTACATTTCAGACCCACGAAAGTCTGCATGTATTGGGTACATTCCAGACCCACGATAGTTTGCGTGTATTGGGTACATTCCAGACCCACTACAGTCTGTGTGTATTGGGCACATTCCAGATACACTACAGTCTGTGTGTATTGGGTACATTCCAGACCCACTACAGTCTGTGTGTATTGGGTACATTCCAGACCCACTACAGTCTGTGTGAATTGGGTACATTGCAGACCCACGACAGTCTGTGTGTATTGGGCACATTCCAGACCCACTACAGTCTGTGTGTATTGGGTACATTCCAGACCCACTACAGTCTGTGTGTATTGGGTACATTGCAGACCCACGACAGTCTGTATGTATTGGGCACATTCCAGACACACTACAGTCTGTGTCTATTGGGCACATTCCAGACCAACTACAGTCTGTGTGTATTGGGTAAATTCCAGACCCACTACAGTCTGTGTGTATTGGGTACATTCCCGACACACTACAGTCTGTGCGTATTGGGTACATTCCAGACCAACTACAGTCTGTGTGTATTGGGCACATTCCAGACCCACTGCAGTCTGTGTGTATTGGGTACATTCCAGACCCACTACAGTCTGTGTGTATTGGGTACATTCCAGACCCACTACAGTCTCTGTGTATTGGGTACATTCCAGACCCACTACAGTCTGTGTGTATTGGGTACATTCCAGACCCACTACAGTCTGTGTGTATTGGGCACATTCCAGACCCACTGCAGTCTGTGTGTATTGGGTACATTCCAGGCCCACTACAGTCTGTGTGTATTGGGTACATTCCAGACCCACTAAAGTCTGTGTGTATTGGGTACATTGCAGACCCACTACAGTCTGTGTGTATTGGGTCATTCCAGACCCACTACATTCTGTGTGCCTTGGGTACATTCCAGACCCACTACAGTCTGTGTGTATTGGGTACATTCCAGACCCATTACAGTCTGTGTGTATTGGGTACATTCCAGACACACTACAGTCTGTGTGTATTGGTTACATTCCAGACCCATTACAGTCTGTGTGTATTTGGTACATTCCAGACCCACTATAGTCTGCGTGTATTGGGTACATTCCAGACCCACTACAGTCTGGGTGTATTGGTTACATTCCAGACCCATTACAGTCTGTGTGTATTTGGTACATTCCAGACCCACTATAGTCTGCGTGTATTGGGTACATTCCAGACCCACTACAGTCTGGGTGTATTGGGTACATTCCAGACCCACTACAGTCTGTGTGTATTGGGTACATTCCAGACCCACTACAGTCTGTGTGTATTGGGCACATTCCAGACACACTACAGTCTGTGTGTATTGGGCACATTCCAGACCCACTACAGTCTGTGTGTATTGGGTACATTCCAGACCCACTACAGTCTGTGTGTATTGGGTACATTCCAGACCCACTACAGTCTGTGTGTATTGGGTACATTGCAGACCCACGACAGTCTGTGTGTATTGTATACATTCCAGACACACTACAGTCTGTGTATATTGGGTACATTCCAGACCCACGACAGTCTGTGTGTAGTGGGCACATTCCAGATCCACTATAGTCTGTGTGTATTGGGTACATTCCAGACCCACTACAGTCTGTGTGTATTGGGTACATTGCAGATCCACGACAGTCTGTATGTATTGGGCACATTCCAGACACACTACAGTCTGTGTGTTTTGGGCACATTCCAGACCAACTACAGTCTGTGTGTATTGGGTACATTCCAGACCCACTACAGTCTGTGTGAATTGGGTACATTCCCGACACACTACAGTCTGTGCGTATTGGTTACATTCCAGACACACGACAGTCTGCGTGTGTTGGACACATTCCAGACACAATACAGTCTGTGTGTGTACTGGGTACATTCCAGACCCACGACAGTCTGTGTGTATTGGGGACATTCCAGACCCACTACAGTTTGCGTGTATTGTGTACATTCCAGACCCACTACAGTCTGTGTGTATTGGGCACATTCCAGACCCACTACAGTCTGAGTGTATTGGGCACATTCCAGACCCACTACAGTCTGTGTGTATTGGGTACATGCCAGACCCACTACAGTATGTGTGTATTGTGTACATTGAAGACCCACGACAGTCTGTATGTATTGGGAACATTCCAGACACACTACAGTCTGTGTGTATTGGGCACATTCCAGACCAACTACAGTCTGTGTGTATTGGGTAAATTCCAGACCCACTACAGTCTGTGTGTATTGGGTACATTCCCGACACACTACAGTCTGTGTGTATTGGGTACGTTCCAGACCGACAGCATTCTGTGTGTATTGGGCACATTCCAGACCCACTGTAGTTTGTGTGTATTGGGCACATTCCAGACCCACTACAGTCTGTGTGTATCGGGTACATTCCAGACCCACTACAGTCTGTGTGAATTGGGTACATTCCCAACACACTACAGTCTGTGCGTATTGGGTACATTCCAGACCCACTACATTCTGTGTGTACTGGGTACATTCCAGACCCACTACAGTCTGTGTGCATTGGGTACATTCCAGACACAACAACAGTCTGTGTGTGTTGGACACATTCCAGACACACTACAGTCTGTGTGTGTATTGGGTACATTCCAGAACCACGACAGTCTGTGTGTATTGGGTACATTCCAGACCCACGACAGTCTGTGTGTATTGGGTACATTCCAGACCCACTACAGTCTGTGTGTATTGGGTACATTCCAGACCCACTACAGTCTGTGTTTATTGGGTACATTCCAGACCCACTAAAGTCTGTGTGTATTGGATAAATTCCAGACCCACTACAGTCTGTGTGTATTGGGCACATTCTAGACACACTACAGTCTGTGTGTATTGGGCACATTCCAGACCCACTCCAGTCTGTGTGTATTGGGTACATTCCAGACCCACTACAGTCTGTGTGTATTGGGTACATTCCAGACCCACTACACTCTGTGTGTATTGGGTACATTGCAGACCCACGACAGTCTGTGTGTATTGTATACATTCCAGACCCACTAAAGTCTGTGTATATTGGGTACATTCCAGACCCACTGCAGTCTGTGTGTACTGGGTACATTCCAGACCCACTACAGTCTGTGTGTATTGGGTACATTCCAGACCCACTACAGTCTGTGTGTATTGGGTACATTCCAGATTCACTACAGTCTGTGTGTATTGGGTACATTTCAGACCCACTATAGTCTGCGTGTATTGGGTACATTCCAGACCCACTATAGTCTGCGTGTATTGGGTACATTCCAGACCCACTACAGTCTGTGTGTATTGGGTACATTCCGGACCCACTGCAGTTTGTCTGTATTGGGTACATTCCAGACCCACTACAGTCTGTGTGTATTGGGCACATTCCAGACACACTACAGTCTCTGTGTATTGGGCACATTCCAGACCCACTGCAGTCTGTGTGTATTGGGTACATTCCAGACCCACTACAGTCTGTGTGTGTATTGGGTACATTCCAGACCCACTACAGTCTGTGTGTATTGGGTACATTTCAGACCCTCTACAGTCTGTGTGTATTGGGTACATTCCAGACCCTCTATAATCTGCGTGTATTGGGTACATTCCAGACCCACTAGTCTGTGTGTATTGGGTACATTTCAGACCCACTATAGTCTGCGTGTATTGGGTACATTCCAGACCCACTATAGTCTGCGTGTATTGGGTACATTCCAGACCCACTACAGTCTGTGTGTATTGGGTACATTCCAGACCCACTGCAGTTTGTGTGTATTGGGTACATTCCAGACCCACTACAGTCTGTGTGTATTGGGCACATTCCAGACACACTACAGTCTCTGTGCATTGGGCACATTCCAGACCCACTGCAGTCTGTGTGTATTGGGCACATTCTAGACACACTACAGTCTGTGTGTATTGGGCACATTCCAGACCCACTCCAGTCTGTGTGTATTGGGTACATTCCAGACCCACTACAGTCTGTGTGTGTTGGGTACATTCCAGACCCACTACACTCTGTGTGTATTGGGTACATTGCAGACCCACGACAGTCTGTGTGTATTGTATACATTCCAGACCCACTAAAGTCTGTGTATATTGGGTACATTCCAGACCCACTGCAGTCTGTGTGTACTGGGTACATTCCAGACCCACTACAGTCTGTGTGTATTGGGTACATTCCAGACCCACTACAGTCTGTGTGTATTGGGTACATTCCAGATTCACTACAGTCTGTGTGTATTGGGTACATTTCAGACCCACTATAGTCTGCGTGTATTGGGTACATTCCAGACCCACTACAGTCTGTGTGTATTGGGTACATTCCGGACCCACTGCAGTTTGTCTGTATTGGGTACATTCCAGACCCACTACAGTCTGTGTGTATTGGGCACATTCCAGACACACTACAGTCTCTGTGTATTGGGCACATTCCAGACCCACTGCAGTCTGTGTGTATTGGGTACATTCCAGACCCACTACAGTCTGTGTGTGTATTGGGTACATTCCAGACCCACTACAGTCTGTGTGTATTGGGTACATTTCAGACCCTCTACAGTCTGTGTCTATTGGGCACATTCCAGACCCACTACAGTCTGTGTGTATTGGGTACATTCCAGACCCACTACAGTCTGTGTGTATTGGGTACATTTCAGACCCACGAAAGTCTGCATGTATTGGGTACATTCCAGACCCACGATAGTTTGCGTGTATTGGGTACATTCCAGACCCACTACAGTCTGTGTGTATTGGGTACATTCCAGACCCACTACAGTCTGTGTGCATTGGGTACATTGCAGACCCACGACAGTCTGTGTGTATTGCATACATTCCAGACCCACTACAGTCTGTGTATATTGGGTACATTCCAGACCCAATACAGTCTGTGTGTATTGAGTACATTCCAGACCCACTACAGTCTGTGTGTATTGGGTACATTCCAGATCCACTACAGTCTGTGTGTATTGGGTACATTCCAGACACACTACAGTCTGTGTGTATTGGGTACATTCCAGACACACTACAGTCTGTGTGTGTTGGACACATTCCAGACACACTACAGTCTGTGTGTGTATTGGGTACATTCCAGACCCACTACAGTCTGTGTGTATTGGGTACATTCCAGACCGACTATAGTCTGCATGTATTGGGTACATTCCAGACACACTACAGTCTGTGTGTGTTGGACACATTCCAGACACACTACAGTCTGTGTGTGTATTGGGTACATTCCAGACCCACTACAGTCTGTGTGTATTGGGTACATTCCAGACCGACTATAGTCTGCATGTATTGGGTACATTCCAGACCCACTACAGTCTGTGTGCAGTGAGTACATTTCAGACCCACTATAGTCTGCGTGTATTGGGTACATTCCAGACCCACTATAGTATGTGTGTATTGGGTACATTCCAGACCCACTACAGTCTGTGTGTATTGGGTACATTCCAGACCCACTGCAGTCTGTGTGTATTGGGTACATTCCAGACCCACTACAGTCTGTGTGTATTGGGCACATTCCAGACCCACTACAGTCTGTGTGAATTGGGTACATTCCAGAACCACTACAGTCTGTGTGTATTGGGTACATTCCAGATCCACTACAGTCTGTGTGTATTGCGTACATTCCAGACCCACTACAGTCTGTGTGTATTGGGTACATTCCAGACACACTACAGTCTGTGTGTGTTGGACACATTCCAGACACACTACAGTCTGTTTGTGTATTGGGTACATTCCAGACCCACTACAGTCTGTGTGTATTGGGTACATTTCAGACCCATTACAGTCTGTGTGTATTGGGTACATTCCAGACCCACTTTAGTCTGCGTGTATTGGGTACATTCCAGACCCACTACAGTCTGTGTGTATTGGGTACATTTCAGACCCACTATAGTCTGCGTGTATTGGGTACATTCCAGACCCACTTTCGTCTGCGTGTATTGGGTACATTCCAGACCCACTACAGTCTGTGTGTGTATTGGGTACATTCCAGACCCACTACAGTCTGTGTGTATTGGGTACATTTCAGACCTTCTACAGTCTGTGTCTATTGGGCACATTCCAGACCCACTACAGTCTGTGTGTATTGGGTACATTCCAGACCCACTACAGTCTGTGTGTATTGGGCACATTCCAGACCCACTGCAGTCTGTGTGTATTGGGTACATTCCAGACCCACTACAGTCTGTGTGTGTATTGGGTACATTCCAGACCCACTACAGTCTGTGTGTATTGGGTACATTTCAGACCCTCTACAGTCTGTGTCTATTGGGCACATTCCAGACCCACTACAGTCTGTGTGTATTGGGTACATTCCAGACCCACTACAGTCTGTGTGTATTGGGTACATTTCAGACCCACGAAAGTCTGCATGTATTGGGTACATTCCAGACCCACGATAGTTTGCGTGTATTGGGTACATTCCAGACCCACTACAGTCTGTGTGTATTGGGTACATTCCAGATACACTACAGTCTGTGTGTATTGGGTACATTCCAGACCCACGACAGTCTGTGTGTATTGGGTACATTCCAGACACACTACAGTCTGTGTGTGTTGGACACATTCCAGACACACTACAGTCTGTGTGTGTATTGGGTACATTCCAGACCCACTACAGTCTGTGTGCATTGGGTACATTGCAGACCCACGACAGTCTGTGTGTATTGCATACATTCCAGACCCACTACAGTCTGTGTATATTGGGTACATTCCAGACCCAATACAGTCTGTGTGTATTGAGTACATTCCAGACCCACTACAGTCTGTGTGTATTGGGTACATTCCAACACACTACAGTCTGTGTGTATTGGGTACATTCCAGACACACTACAGTCTGTGTGTGTTGGACACATTCCAGACACACTACAGTCTGTGTTGTGTATTGGGTACATTCCAGACCCACTACAGTCTGTGTGTATTGGGTACATTCCAGACCGACTATAGTCTGCATGTATTGGGTACATTCCAGACCCACTACAGTCTGTGTGCATTGAGTACATTTCAGACCCACTATAGTCTGCGTGTATTGGGTACATTCCAGACCCACTATAGTCTGTGTGTATTGGGTACATTCCAGACCCACTACAGTCTGTGTGTATTGGGTACATTCCAGACCCACTGCAGTCTGTGTGTATTGGGTACATTCCAGACCCACTACAGTCTGTGTGTATTGGGCACATTCCAGACCCACTACAGTCTGTGTGAATTGGGTACATTCCAGACCCACTACAGTCTGTGTGTATTGGGTACATTCCAGATCCACTACAGTCTGTGTGTATTGCGTACATTCCAGACCCACTACAGTCTGTGTGTATTGGGTACATTCCAGACACACTACAGTCTGTGTGTGTTGGACACATTCCAGACACACTACAGTCTGTTTGTGTATTGGGTACATTCCAGACCCACTACAGTCTGTGTGTATTGGGTACATTTCAGACCCATTACAGTCTGTGTGTATTGGGTTCATTCCAGACCCACTTTAGTCTGCGTGTATTGGGTACATTCCAGACCCACTACAGTCTGTGTGTATTGGGTACATTTCAGACCCACTATAGTCTGCGTGTATTGGGTACATTCCAGACCCACTTTCGTCTGCGTGTATTGGGTACATTCCAGACCCACTACAGTCTGTGTGTATTGGGTACATTCCAGACCCACTGCAGTTTGTGTGTATTGGGTACATTCCAGACCCACTACAGTCTGTGTGTATTGGGCACATTCCAGACCCACTACAGTCTGTGTGTATTGGGTACATTCCAGACCCACTACAGTCTGTGTGTATTGGGTACATTTCAGACCCACTACAGTCTGTGTGTATTGGGTACATTGCAGACCCACGACAGTCTGTGTGTATTGGGCACATTCCAGATCCACTACAGTCTGTGTGTATTGGGTACATTCCAGACCCACTACAGTCTGTGTGTATTGGGTACATTCCAGACCCACTACAGTCTGTGTGTATTGGGTACATTTCAGACCCACTATAGTCTGCGTGTATTGGGTACATTCCAGACCCACTTTCGTCTGCGTGTATTGGGTACATTCCAGACCCACTACAGTCTGTGTGTATTGGGTACATTCCAGACCCACTGCAGTTTGTGTGTATTGGGTACATTCCAGACCCACTACAGTCTGTGTGTATTGGGCACATTCCAGACCCACTACAGTCTGTGTGTATTGGGTACATTCCAGACCCACTACAGTCTGTGTGTATTGGGTACATTTCAGACCCACTACAGTCTGTGTGTATTGGGTACATTGCAGACCCACGACAGTCTGTGTGTATTGGGCACATTCCAGATCCACTACAGTCTGTGTGTATTGGGTACATTCCAGACCCACTACAGTCTGTGTGTATTGGGTACATTCCAGACCCACTACAGTCTGTGTGTATTGGACACATTCCAGACCGACTATAGTCTGCATGTATTGGGTACATTCCAGACCCACTACAGTCTGTGTGCATTGAGTACATTTCAGACCCACTATAGTCTGCGTGTATTGGGTACATTCCAGACCCACTATAGTCTGTGTGTATTGGGTACATTCCAGACCCACTACAGTCTGTGTGTATTGGGTACATTCCAGACCCACTGCAGTCTGTGTGTATTGGGTACATTCCAGACCCACTGCAGTCTGTGTGTATTGGGTACATTCCAGACCCACTACAGTCTGTGTGTATTGGGCACATTCCAGACCCACTACAGTCTGTGTGAATTGGGTACATTCCAGACCCACTACAGTCTGTGTGTATTGGGTACATTCCAGATCCACTACAGTCTGTGTGTATTGCGTACATTCCAGACCCACTACAGTCTGTGTGTATTGGGTACATTCCAGACACACTACAGTCTGTGTGTGTTGGACACATTCCAGACACACTACAGTCTGTTTGTGTATTGGGTACATTCCAGACCCACTACAGTCTGTGTGTATTGGGTACATTTCAGACCCATTACAGTCTGTGTGTATTGGGTTCATTCCAGACCCACTTTAGTCTGCGTGTATTGGGTACATTCCAGACCCACTACAGTCTGTGTGTATTGGGTACATTTCAGACCCACTATAGTCTGCGTGTATTGGGTACATTCCAGACCCACTACAGTCTCTGTGTATTGGGCACATTCCAGACCCACTACAGTCTGTGTGTATTGGGTACATTCCAGACCCACTACAGTCTGTGTGTATTGGGTACATTTCAGACCCACTACAGTCTGTGTGTATTGGGTACATTGCAGACCCACGACAGTCTGTGTGTATTGGGCACATTCCAGATCCACTACAGTCTGTGTGTATTGGGTACATTCCAGACCCACTACAGTCTGTGTGTATTGGGTACATTCCAGACCCACTACAGTCTGTGTGTATTGGGTACATATCAGACCCACTATAGTCTGCGTGTATTGGGTACATTCCAGACCCACTTTCGTCTGCGTGTATTGGGTACATTCCAGACCCACTACAGTCTGTGTGTATTGGGTACATTCCAGACCCACTGCAGTTTGTGTGTATTGGGTACATTCCAGACCCACTACAGTCTGTGTGTATTGGGCACATTCCAGACCCACTACAGTCTGTGTGTATTGGGTACATTCCAGACCCACTACAGTCTGTGTGTATTGGGTACATTTCAGACCCACTACAGTCTGTGTGTATTGGGTACATTGCAGACCCACGACAGTCTGTGTGTATTGGGCACATTCCAGATCCACTACAGTCTGTGTGTATTGTGTACATTCCAGACCCACTACAGTCTGTGTGTATTGGGTACATTCCAGACCCACTACAGTCTGTGTGTATTGGACACATTCCAGACCCACGACAGTCTGTATGTATTGGGCACATTCCAGACCCTCGACAGTCTGTGTGTATTGGGCACATTCCAGACCAACTACAGTCTGTCTGTATTGGGTACATTCCAGACCCACTACAGTCTGTGTGTATTGGGTACATTTCAGACCCACGAAAGTCTGCATGTATTGGGTACATTCCAGACCCACGATAGTTTGCGTGTATTGGGTACATTCCAGACCCACTACAGTCTGTGTGTATTGGGCACATTCCAGATACACTACAGTCTGTGTGTATTGGGTACATTCCAGATCCACTACAGTCTGTGTGTATTGGGTACATTCCAGACCCATGACAGTCTGTGTGTATTGTGTACATTCCAGACACACTACAGTCTGTGTGTGTTGGACACATTCCAGACACACTACAGTCTGTGTGTGTATTGGGTACATTCCAGACCCACTACAGTCTGTGTGCATTGGGTACATTGCAGACCCACGACAGTCTGTGTGTATTGCATACATTCCAGACCCACTACAGTCTGTGTATATTGGGTACATTCCAGACCCAATACAGTCTGTGTGTATTGAGTACATTCCAGACCCACTACAGTCTGTGTGTATTGGGTACATTCCAGATCCACTACAGTCTGTGTGTATTGGGTACATTCCAGACACACTATAGTCTGTGTGTATTTGTTACATTCCAGACACACTACAGTCTGTGTGTGTTGGACACATTCCAGACACACTACAGTCTGTGTGTATTGGGTAAATTCCAGACCCACTACAGTCTGTGTGTATTGGGTACATTCCCGACACACTACAGTCTGTGTGTATTGGGTACGTTCCAGACCCACTGCATTCTGTGTGTATTGGGCACATTCCAGACCCACTGTAGTCTGTGTGTATTGGGCACATTCCAGACCCACTACAGTCTGTGTGTATCGGGTACATTCCAGACCCACTACAGTCTGTGTGAATTGGGTACATTCCCGACACACTACAGTCTGTGCGTATTGGGTACATTCCAGACCCACTACATTCTGTGTGTATTGGGTACATTCCAGACCCACTACAGTCTGTGTGCATTGGGTACATTCCAGACACACTACAGTCTGTGTGTGTTGGACACATTCCAGACACACTACAGTCTGTGTGTGTATTGGGTACATTCCAGAACCACTACAGTCTGTGTGTATTGGGTACATTCCAGACCCACTACAGTCTGTGTGTATTGGGTACATTCCAGACCCACAACAGTCTGTGTGTATTGGGTACATTCCAGACCCACTACAGTCTGTGTTTATTGGGTACATTCCAGACCCACTAAAGTCTGATTGTATTGGATAAATTCCAGACCCACTACAGTCTGTGTGTATTGGGCACATTCTAGACACACTACAGTCTGTGTGTATTGGGCACATTCCAGACCCACTCCAGTCTGTGTGTATTGGGTACATTCCAGACCCACTACAGTCTGTGTGTATTGGGTACATTCCAGACCCACTACACTCTGTGTGTATTGGGTACATTGCAGACCCACGACAGTCTGTGTGTATTGTATACATTCCAGACCCACTAAAGTCTGTGTATATTGGGTACATTCCAGACCCACTGCAGTCTGTGTGTACTGGGTACATTCCAGACCCACTGCAGTTTGTCTGTATTGGGTATATTCCAGACCCACTACAGTCTGTGTGTATTGGGCACATTCCAGACACACTACAGTCTCTGTGTATTGGGCACATTCCAGACCCACTGCAGTCTGTGTGTATTGGGTACATTTCAGACCCACTACAGTCTGTGTGTGTATTGGGTACATTCCAGACCCACTACAGTCTGTGTGTATTGGGTACATTTCAGACCCTCTACAGTCTGTGTGTATTGGGTACATTCCAGACCCACTATAATCTGCGTGTATTGGGTACATTCCAGACCCACTACAGTCTGTGTGTATTGGGTACATTTCAGACCCACTATAGTCTGCGTGTATTGGGTACATTCCAGACCCACTATAGTCTGCGTGTATTGGGTACATTCCAGACCCACTACAGTCTGTGTGTATTGGGTACATTCCAGACCCACTGCAGTTTGTGTGTATTGGGTACATTCCAGACCCACTACAGTCTGTGTGTATTGGGCACATTCCAGACACACTACAGTCTCTGTGTATTGGGCACATTCCAGACCCACTGCAGTCTGTGTGTATTGGGTACATTCCAGACCCACTACAGTCTGTGTGTATTGGGTACATTCCAGACCCACTACAGTCTGTGTGTATTGGGTACATTGCAGACCCACGACAGTCTGTGTGTATTGGGCACATTCCAGATCCACTACAGTCTGTGTGTATTGGGTACATTCCAGACCCACTACAATCTGTGTGTATTGGGTACATTCCAGACCCACTACAGTCTGTGTGTATTGGGCACATTCCAGACCCACGACAGTCTGTATGTATTGGGCACATTCCAGACCCACTACAGTCTGTGTGTATTGGGCACATTCCAGACCCACTACAGTCTGTGTGTATTGTATACATTCCAGACCCACTGAAGTCTGTGTATATTGGGTACATTCCAGACCCACTGCAGTCTGTGTGTACTGGGTACATTCCAGACCCACTACAGTCTGTGTGTATTGGGTACATTCCAGACCCACTACAGTCTGTGTGTATTGGGTACATTCCAGATTCACTACAGTCTGTGTGTATTGGGTACATTTCAGACCCACTATAGTCTGCGTGTATTGGGTACATTCCAGACCCACTATAGTCTGCGTGTATTGGGTACATTCCAGACCCACTACAGTCTGTGTGTATTGGGTACATTCCGGACCCACTGCAGTTTGTCTGTATTGGGTACATTCCAGACCCACTACAGTCTGTGTGTATTGGGCACATTACAGACACACTACAGTCTCTGTGTATTGGGCACATTCCAGACCCACTGCAGTCTGTGTGTATTGGGTACATTCCAGACCCACTACAGTCTGTGTGTGTATTGGGCACATTCCAGACCCACTACAGTCTGTGTGTATTGGGTACATTTCAGAACCTCTACAGTCTGTGTGTATTGGGTACATTTCAGACCCACGAAAGTCTGCATGTATTGGGTACATTCCAGACCCACGATACTTTGCGTGTATTGGGTACATTCCAGACCCACTACAGTCTGTGTGTATTGGGCACATTCCAGATACACTACAGTCTGTGTGTATTGGGTACATTCCAGATCCACTACAGTCTGTGTGTATTGGGTACATTCCAGACCCACGATAGTCTGTGTGTATTGGGTGCATTCCAGACACACTACAGTCTGTGTGTGTTGGACACATTCCAGACACACTACAGTCTGTGTGTGTATTGGGTACATTCCAGACCCACTACAATCTGTGTGCATTGGGTACATTGCAGACCCACGACAGTCTGTGTGTATTGCATACATTCCAGACCCACTACAGTCTGTGTGTATTGAGTACATTCCAGACCCACTACAGTCTGTGTGTATTGGGTACATTCCAGATCCACTACAGTCTGTGTGTATTGGGTACATTCCAGACACACTACAGTCTGTGTGTATTGGGTACATTCCAGACACACTACAGTCTGTGTGTGTTGGACACATTCCAGACACACTACAGTCTGTGTGTGTATTGGGTACATTCCAGACCCACTACAGTCTGTGTGTATTGGGTACATTCCAGACCGACTATAGTCTGCATGTATTGGGTACATTCCAGACCCACTACAGTCTGTGTGCATTGGGTACATTTCAGACCCACTATAGTCTGCGTGTATTGGGTACATTCCAGACCCACTATAGTCTGTGTTATTGGGTACATTCCAGACCCACTACAGTCTGTGTGTATTGGGTACATTCCAGACCCACTGCAGTCTGTGTGTATTGGGTACATTCCAGACCCACTACAGTCTGTGTGTATTGGGCACATTCCAGACCCACTACAGTCTGTGTGAATTGGGTACATTCCAGACCCACTACAGTCTGTATGTATTGGGTACATTCCAGATCCACTACAGTCTGTGTGTATTGCGTAAATTCCAGACCCACTACAGTCTGTGTGTATTGGGTACATTCCAGACACACTACAGTCTGTGTGTGTTGGACACATTCCAGACACACTACAGTCTGTTTGTGTATTGGGTACATTCCAGACCCACTACAGTCTGTGTGTATTGGGTACATTTCAGACCCATTACAGTCTGTGTGTATTGGGTACATTCCAGACCCACTTTAGTCTGCGTGTATTGGGTACATTCCAGACCCACTACAGTCTGTGTGTATTGGGTACATTTCAGACCCACTATAGTCTGCGTGTATTGGGTACATTCCAGACCCACTTTCGTCTGCGTGTATTGGGTACATTCCAGACCCACTACAGTCTGTCTGTATTGGGTACATTCCAGACCCACTGCAGTTTGTGTGTATTGGGTACATCCCAGACCCACTACAGTCTGTGTGTATTGGGCACATTCCAGACCCACTACAGTCTGTGTGTATTGGGTACATTCCAGACCCACTACAGTCTGTGTGTATTGGGTACATTCCAGACCCACTACAGTCTGTGTGTATTGGGTACATTGCAGACCCACGACAGTCTGTGTGTATTGGGCACATTCCAGATCCACTACAGTCTGTGTGTATTGGGTACATTCCAGACCCACTACAGTCTGTGTGTATTGGGTACATTCCAGACCCACTACAGTCTGTGTGTATTGGACACATTCCAGACCCACGACAGTCTGTATGTATTGGGCACATTCCAGACCCTCGACAGTCTGTGTGTATTGGGCACATTCCAGACCAACTACAGTCTGTGTGTATTGGGTACATTCCAGACCCACTACAGTCTGTGTGTATTGGATACATTTCAGACCCACGAAAGTCTGCATGTATTGGGTACATTCCAGACCCACGATAGTTTGCGTGTATTGGGTACATTCCAGACCCACTACAGTCTGTGTGTATTGGGCACATTCCAGATACACTACAGTCTGTGTGTATTGGGTACATTCCAGACCCACTACAGTCTGTGTGTATTGGGTACATTCCAGACCCACTACAGTCTGTGTGTATTGGACACATTCCAGACCCACGACAGTCTGTATGTATTGGGCACATTCCAGACCCTCGACAGTCTGTGTGTATTGGGCACATTCCAGACCAACTACAGTCTGTGTGTATTGGATACATTTCAGACCCACGAAAGTCTGCATGTATTGGGTACATTCCAGACCCACGATAGTTTGCGTGTATTGGGTACATTCCAGACCCACTACAGTCTGTGTGTATTGGGCACATTCCAGATACACTACAGTCTGTGTGTATTGGGTACATTCCAGATCCACTACAGTCTGTGTGTATTGGGTACATTCCAGACCCACGACAGTCTGTGTGTATTGGGTACATTCCAGACACACTACAGTCTGTGTGTGTTGGACACATTCCAGACACACTACAGTCTGTGTGTGTATTGGGTACATTCCAGACCCACTACAGTCTGTGTGCATTGGGTACATTGCAGACCCACGACAGTCTGTGTGTATTGCATACATTCCAGACCGACTACAGTCTGCATGTATTGGGTACATTCCAGACCCACTACAGTCTGTGTGCATTGGGTACATTTCAGACCCACTATAGTCTGCGTGTATTGGGTACATTCCAGACCCACTATAGTCTGTGTGTATTGGGTACATTCCAGACCCACTACAGTCTGTGTGTATTGGGTACATTCCAGACCCACTGCAGTCTGTGTGTATTGGGTACATTCCAGACCCACTATAATCTGTGTGTATTGGGCACATTCCAGACCCACTACAGTCTGTGTGAATTGGGTACATTCCAGACCCACTACAGTCTGTGTGTATTGGGTACATTCCAGATCCACTACAGTCTGTGTGTATTGCGTACATTCCAGACCCACTACAGTCTGTGTGTATTGGGTACATTCCAGACACACTACAGTCTGTGTGTGTTGGACACATTCCAGACACACTACAGTCTGTTTGTGTATTGGGTACATTCCAGACCCACTACAGTCTGTGTGTATTGGGTACATTTCAGACCCATTACAGTCTGTGTTTATTGGGTACATTCCAGACCCACTTTAGTCTGCGTGTATTGGGTACATTCCAGACCCACTACAGTCTGTGTGTATTGGGTACATTTCAGACCCACTATAGTCTGCGTGTATTGGGTACATTCCAGACCCACTTTCGTCTGCGTGTATTGGGTACATTCCAGACCCACTACAGTCTCTGTGTATTGGGTACATTCCAGACCCACTGCAGTTTGTGTGTATTGGGTACATTCCAGACCCACTACAGTCTGTGTGTATTGGGCACATTCCAGACCCACTACAGTCTGTGTGTATTGGGTACATTCCAGACCCACTACAGTCTGTGTGTATTGGGTACATTCCAGACCCACTACAGTCTGTGTGTATTGGGTACATTGCAGACCCACGACAGTCTGTGTGTATTGGGCACATTCCAGATCCACTACAGTCTGTGTGTATTGGGTACATTCCAGACCCACTACAGTCTGTGTGTATTGGGTACATTCCAGACCCACTACAGTCTGTGTGTATTGGACACATTCCAGACCCACGACAGTCTGTATTTATTGGGCACATTCCAGACCCTCGACAGTCTGTGTGTATTGGGCACATTCCAGACCAACTGCAGTCTGTGTGTATTGGGTACATTGCAGACCCATGACAGTCTGTGTGTATTGGGCACATTCCAGACCCTCTACAGTCTGTGAGTATTGGGTACATTCCAGACCCACTACAGTCTGTGTGTATTGGGTACATACCAGACCCACTACAGTCTGTGTGTATTGGGTACATTCCAGACCCACTACAGTCTGTGTGTATTGGGTACATTTCAGACCCACGAAAGTCTGCATGTATTGGGTACATTCCAGACCCACGATAGTTTGCGTGTATTGGGTACATTCCAGACCCACTACAGTCTGTGTGTATTGGGCACATTCCAGATACACTACAGTCTGTGTGTATTGGGTACATTCCAGACCCACTACAGTCTGTGTGTATTGGGTACATTCCAGACCCACTACAGTCTGTGTGAATTGGGTACATTGCAGACCCACGACGGTCTGTGTGTATTGGGCACATTCCAGACCCACTACAGTCTGTGTGTATTGGGTACATTCCAGACCCACTACAGTCTGTGTGTATTGGGTACATTGCAGACCCACGACAGTCTGTATGTATTGGGCACATTCCAGACACACTACAGTCTGTGTCTATTGGGCACATTCCAGACCAACTACAGTCTGTGTGTATTGGGTAAATTCCAGACCCACTACAGTCTGTGTGTATTGGGTACATTCCCGACACACTACAGTCTGTGCGTATTGGGTACATTCCAGACCAACTACAGTCTGTGTGTATTGGGCACATTCCAGACCCACTGCAGTCTGTGTGTATTGGGTACATTCCAGACCCACTATAGTCTGCGTGTATTGGGTACATTCCAGACCCACTACAGTCTGGGTGTATTGGGTACATTTCAGACCCACTATAGTCTGCGTGTATTGGGTACATTCCAGACCCACTATAGTCTGCGTGTATTGGTTACATTCCAGACCCACTACAGTCTGTATGTATTGGGTACATTCCAGACCCACTACAGTCTGTGTGTATTGGGTACATTCCAGACCCACTACAGTCTGTGTGTATTGGGCACATTCCAGACACACTACAGTCTGTGTGTATTGGGCACATTCCAGACCCACTACAGTCTGTGTGTATTGGGTACATTCCAGACCCACTACAGTCTGTGTATATTGGGTACATTCCAGACCCACTACAGTCTGTGTGTATTGGGTACATTGCAGACCCACGACAGTCTGTGTGTATTGTATACATTCCAGACACACTACAGTCTGTGTATATTGGGTACATTCCAGACCCACGACAGTCTGTGTGTATTGGGCACATTCCAGATCCACTATAGTCTGTGTGTATTGGGTACATTCCAGACCCACTACAGTCTGTGTGTATTGGGTACATTGCAGACCCACGACAGTCTGTATGTATTGGGCACATTCCAGACACACTACAGTCAGTGTGTTTTGGGCAAATTCCAGACCAACTACAGTCTGTGTGTATTGGGTACATTCCAGACCCACTACAGTCTGTGTGAATTGGGTACATTCCCGACACACTACAGTCTGTGCGTATTGGGTACATTCCAGACACACGACAGTCTGCGTGTGTTGGACACATTCCAGACACAATACAGTCTGTGTGTGTATTGGGTACATTCCAGACCCACTACAGTCTGTGTGTATTGGGTACATTCCAGACCCACGACAGTCTGTGTGTATTGGGTACATTCCAGACCCACTACAGTCTGTGTGTATTGTGTACATTCCAGACCCACTACAGTCTGTGTGTATTGGGTAGATTCCAGACCCACTATAGTTTGCGTGTATTGGGTACATTCCAGACCCACTACAGTCTGTGTGTATTGGGTACATTCCAGACCCACTACAGTCTGTGTGTATTGGGTACATGCCAGACCCACTACAGTCTGTGTGTATTGTGTACATTGAAGACCCACGACAGTCTGTATGTATTCGGCACATTCCAGACACACTACAGTCTGTGTGTATTGGGCACATTCCAGACCAACTACAGTCTGTGTGTATTGGGTAAATTCCAGACCCACTACAGTCTGTGTGTATTGGGTACATTCCCGACACACTACAGTCTGTGTGTATTGGGTACGTTCCAGACCCACTGCATTCTGTGTGTCTTGGGCACATTCCAGACCCACTGTAGTCTGTGTGTATTGGGCACATTCCAGACCCACTACAGTCTGTGTGTATCGGGTACATTCCAGACCCACTACAGTCTGTGTGAATTGGGTACATTCCCGACACACTACAGTCTGTGCGTATTGGGTACATTCCAGACCCACTACATTCTGTGTGTATTGGGTACATTCCAGACCCACAACAGTCTGTGTGCATTGGGTACATTCCAGACACACTACAGTCTGTGTGTGTTGGACACATTCCAGACACACTACAGTCTGTGTGTGTATTGGGTATATTCCAGAACCACTACAGTCTGCGTGTATTGGGTACATTCCAGACCCACTACAGTCTGTGTGTATTGGGTACATTCCAGACCCACTACAGTCTGTGTGTATTGGGTACATTCCAGACCCACTACAGTCTGTGTTTAGTGGGTACATTCCAGACCCACTAAAGTCTGTGTGTATTGGATAAATTCCAGACCCACTGCAGTCTGTGTGTATTGGGCACATTCTAGACACACTACAGTCTGTGTGTATTGGGTACATTCCAGACCCACTACAGTCTGTGTGTGTATTGGGTACATTCCAGACCCACTACAGTCTGTGTGTATTGGGTACATTTCAGACCCTCTACAGTCTGTGTGTATTGGGTACATTCCAGACCCACTATAATCTGCGTGTATTGGGTTCATTCCAGACCCACTACAGTCTGTGTGTATTGGGTACATTTCAGACCCACTATAGTCTGCGTGTATTGGGTACATTCCAGACCCACTATAGTCTGCGTGTATTGGGTACATTCCAGACCCACTACAGTCTGTGTGTATTGGGTACATTCCAGACCCACTGCAGTTTGTCTGTATTGGGTACATTCCAGACCCACTACAGTCTGTGTGTATTGGGCACATTCCAGACATACTACAGTCTCTGTGTATTGGGCACATTCCAGACCCACTGCAGTCTGTGTGTATTGGGTACATTCCAGACCGACTATAGTCTGCATGTATTGGGTAGATTCCAGACCCACTACAGTCTGTGTGCATTGGGTACATTTCAGACCCACTATATTCTGCGTGTATTGGGTACATTCCAGACCCACTATTGTCTGTGTGTATTGGGTACATTCCAGACCCACTACAGTCTGTGTGTATTGGGTACATTCCAGACCCACTGCAGTCTGTGTGTATTGGGTACATTCCAGACCCACTACAGTCTGTGTGTATTGGGCACATTCCAGACCCACTACAGTCTGTGTGAATTGGGTACATTCCAGACCCACTACAGTCTGTGTGTATTGGGTACATTCCAGATCCACGACAGTCTGTGTGTATTGCGTACATTCCAGACCCACTACAGTCTGTGTGTATTGGGTACATTCCAGACACACTACAGTCTGTGTGTGTTGGACACATTCCAGACACACTACAGTCTGTTTGTGTATTGGGTACATTCCAGACCCACTGCAGTCTGTGTGTATTGGGTACATTTCAGACCCATTACAGTCTGTGTGTATTGGGTACATTCCAGACCCACTTTAGTCTGCGTGTATTGGGTACATTCCAGACGCACTACAGTCTGTGTGTATTGGGTACATTTCAGACCCACTATAGTCTGCGTGTATTGGGTACATTCCAGACCCACTTTCGTCTGCGTGTATTGGGTACATTCCAGACCCACTACAGTCTGTGTGTATTGGGTACATTCCAGACCCACTGCAGTTTGTGTGTATTGGGTACATTCCAGACCCACTACAGTCTGTGTGTATTGGGCACATTCCAGACCCACTACAGTCTGTGTGTATTGGGTACATTCCAGACCCACTACAGTCTGTGTGTATTGGGTACATTCCAGACCCACTACAGTCTGTGTGTATTGGGTACATTGCAGACCCACGACAGTCTGTGTGTATTGGGCACATTCCAGATCCACTACAGTCTGTGTGTATTGGGTACATTCCAGACCCACTACAGTCTGTGTGTATTGGGTACATTCCAGACCCACTACAGTCTGTGTGTATTGGACACATTCCAGACCCACGACAGTCTGTATGTATTGGGCACATTCCAGACCCTCGACAGTCTGTGTGTATTGGGCACATTCCAGACCAACTACAGTCTGTGTGTATTGGGTACATTGCAGACCCACGACAGTCTGTGTGTATTGGGCACATTCCAGACCCTCTACAGTCTGTGAGTATTGGGTACATTCCAGACCCACTACAGTCTGTGTGTATTGGGTACATTGCAGACCCACGACAGTCTGTGTGTATTGGGCACATTCCAGACCCACTACAGTCTGTGTGTATTGGGTACATTCCAGACCCACTACAGTCTGTGTGTATTGGGTACATTGCAGACCCACGACAGTCTGTATGTATTGGGCACATTCCAGACACACTACAGTCTGTGTCTATTGGGCACATTCCAGACCAACTACAGTCTGTGTGTATTGGGTAAATTCCAGACTCACTACAGTCTGTGTGTATTGGGTACATTCCCGACACACTACAGTCTGTGCGTATTGGGTACATTCCAGACCAACTACAGTCTGTGTGTATAGGGCACATTCCAGACCCACTGCAGTCTGTGTGTATTGGGTACATTCCAGACCCACTATAGTCTGCGTGTATTGGGTACATTCCAGACCCACTACAGTCTGGGTGTATTGGGTACATTTCAGACCCACTATAGTCTGCGTGTATTTGGTACATTCCAGACCCACTACAGTCTGTGTGTATTGGGCACATTCCAGACACACTACAGTCTGTGTGTATTGGGCACATTCCAGACCCACTACAGTCTGTGTGTATTGGGTACATTCCAGACCCACTGCAGTCTGTGTGTATTGGGTACATTCCAGACCCACTACAGTGTGTGTGTATTGGGTACATTGCAGACCCACGACAGTCTGTGTGTATTGTGTACATTCCAGACACACTACAGTCTGTGTATATTGGGTACATTCCAGACCCACGACAGTCTGTGTGTATTGGGCACATTCCAGATCCACTATAGTCTGTGTGTATTGGGTACATTCCAGACCCACTACAGTCTGTGTGTATTGGGTACATTGCAGACCCACGACAGTCTGTATGTATTGGGCACATTCCAGACACACTACAGTCTGTGTGTTTTGGGCACATTCCAGACCAACTACAGTCTGTGTGTATTGGGTACATTCCAGACCCACTACAGTCTGTGTGAATTGGGTACATTCCCGACACACTACAGTCTGTGCGTATTGGGTACATTCCAGACACACGACAGTCTGCGTGTGTTGGACACATTCCAGACACAATACAGTCTGTGTGTGTATTGGGTACATTCCAGACCCACTACAGTCTGTGTGTATTGGGTACATTCCAGACCCACGACAGTCTGCGTGTATTGGGTACATTCCAGACCCACTACAGTCTGTGTGTATTGTGTACATTCCAGACCCACTACAGTCTGTGTGTATTGGGTAGATTCCAAACCCACTACAGTCTGTGTGTATTGGGTACATTCCAGACCAACTACAGTCTGAGGGTATTGGGCACATTCCAGACCCACTACAGTCTGTGTGTATTGGGTACATGCCAGACCCACTACAGTCTGTGTGTATTGTGTACATTGAAGACCCACGACAGTCTGTATGTATTGGGCACATTCCAGACACACTACAGTCTGTGTGTATTGGGCACATTCCAGACCAACTACAGTCTGTGTGTATTGGGTAAATTCCAGACCCACTACAGTCTGTGTGTATTGGGTACATTCCCGACACACTACAGTCTGTGTGTATTGGGTACGTTCCAGACCCACTGCATTCTGTGTGTATTGGGCACATTCCAGACCCACTGTAGTCTGTGTGTATTGGGCACATTCCAGACCCACTACAGTCTGTGTGTATCGGGTACATTCCAGACCGACTACAGTCTGTGTGAATTGGGTACATTCCCGACACACTACAGTCTGTGCGTATTGGGTACATTCCAGACCCACTACATTCTGTGTGTATTGGGTACATTCCAGACCCACTACAGTCTGTGTGCATTGGGTACATTCCAGACACACTACAGTCTGTGTGTGTTGGACACATTCCAGACACACTACAGTCTGTGTGTGTATTGGGTACATTCCAGAACCACTGCAGTCTGTGTGTATTGGGTACATTCCAGACCCACTACAGTCTGTGTGTATTGGGTACATTCCAGACCCACTACAGTCTGTGTGTATTGGGTACATTCCAGACCCACTACAGTCTGTTTTTATTGGGTACATTCCAGACCCACTAAAGTCTGTGTGTATTGGATAAATTCTAGACACACGACAGTCTGTGTGTATTGGGTACATTACAGACCCACTACAGTCTGTGTGTGTATTGGGTACATTCCAGACCCACTACAGTCTGTGTGTATTGGGTACATTTCAGACCCTCTACAGTCTGTGTGTATTGGGTACATTCCAGACCCACTATAATCTGCGTGTATTGGGTACATTCCAGACCCACTACAGTCTGTGTGTATTGGGTACATTTCAGACCCACTATAGTCTGCGTGTATTGGGTACATTCCAGACCCACTATAGTCTGCGTGTATTGGGTACATTCCAGACCCACTACAGTCTGTGTGTATTGGGTACATTCCAGACCCACTGCAGTTTGTGTGTATTGGGTACATTCCAGACCCACTACAGTCTGCGTGTATTGGGCACATTCCAGACACACTACAGTCTCTGTGTATTGGGCACATTCCAGACCCACTGCAGTCTGTGTGTATTGGGTACATTCCAGACCCACTATAGTCTGCGTGTATTGGGTACATTCCAGACCCACTACAGTCTGTGTGTATTGGGTACATTGCAGACCCACGACAGTCTGTGTGTATTGGGCACATTCCAGATCCACTACAGTCTGTGTGTATTGGGTACATTCCAGACCCACTACAGTCTGTGTGTATTGGGTACATTCCAGACCCACTACAGTCTGTGTGTATTGGGCACATTCCAGACCCACGACAGTCTGTATGTATTGGGCACATTCCAGACCCACTACAGTCTGTGTGTATTGGGCACATTCTAGACACACTACAGTCTGTGTGTATTGGGCACATTCCAGACCCACTCCAGTCTGTGTGTATTGGGTACATTCCAGACCCACTACAATCTGTGTGTATTGGGTACATTCCAGACCCACTACACTCTGTGTGTATTGGGTACATTGCAGACCCACGACAGTCTGTGTGTATTGTATACATTCCAGACCCACTAAAGTCTGTGTATATTGGGTACATTCCAGACCCACTGCAGTCTGTGTGTACTGGGTACATTCCAGACCCACTACAGTCTGTGTGTATTGGGTACATTCCAGATTCACTACAGTCTGTGTGTATTGGGTACATTTCAGACCCACTATAGTCTGCGTGTATTGGGTACATTCCAGACCCACTATAGTCTGCGTGTATTGGGTACATTCCAGACCCACTACAGTCTGTGTGTATTGGGCACATTCCAGACCCACGACAGTCTGTATGTATTGGGCACATTCCAGACCCACTACAGTCTGTGTGTATTGGGCACATTCTAGACACACTACAGTCTGTGTGTATTGGGCACATTCCAGACCAACTACAGTCTGTGTGTATTGGGTAAATTCCAGACCCACTACAGTCTGTGTGTATTGGGTACATTCCCGACACACTACAGTCTGTGTGTATTGGGTACGTTCCAGACCCACTGCATTCTGTGTGTATTGGGCACATTCCAGACCAACTGTAGTCTGTGTGTATTGGGCACATTCCAGACCCACTACAGTCTGTGTGTATCGGGTACATTCCAGACCGACTACAGTCTGTGTGAATTGGGTACATTCCCGACACACTACAGTCTGTGTGTATTGGGTACATTCCAGACCCACTACATTCTGTGTGTATTGGGTACATTCCAGACCCACTACAGTCTGTGTGCATTGGGTACATTCCAGACACACTACAGTCTGTGTGTGTTGGACACATTCCAGACACACTACAGTCTGTGTGTGTATTGGGTACATTCCAGAACCACTGCAGTCTGTGTGTATTGGGTACATTCCAGACCCACTACAGTCTGTGTGTATTGGGTACATTCCAGACCCACTACAGTCTGTGTGTATTGGGTACATTCCAGACCCACTACAGTCTGTGTTTATTGGGTACATTCCAGACCCACTAAAGTCTGTGTGTATTGGATAAATTCTAGACACACGACAGTCTGTGTGTATTGGGTACATTACAGACCCACTACAGTCTGTGTGTGTATTGGGTACATTCCAGACCCACTACAGTCTGTGTGTATTGGGTACATTTCAGACCCACTATAGTCTGCGTGTATTGGGTACATTCCAGACCCACTATAGTCTGCGTGTATTGGGTACATTCCAGACCCACTACAGTCTGTGTGTATTGGGTACATTCCAGACCCACTGCAGTTTGTGTGTATTGGGTACATTCCAGACCCACTACAGTCTGCGTGTATTGGGCACATTCCAGACACACTACAGTCTCTGTGTATTGGGCACATTCCAGACCTACTGCAGTCTGTGTGTATTGGGTACATTCCAGACCCACTACAGTCTGTGTGTATTGGGTACATTCCAGACCCACTACAGTCTGTGTGTATTGGGTACATTGCAGACCCACGACAGTCTGTGTGTATTGGGCACATTCCAGATCCACTACAGTCTGTGTGTATTGGGTACATTCCAGACCCACTACAGTCTGTGTGTATTGGGTACATTCCAGACCCACTACAGTCTGTGTGTATTGGGCACATTCCAGACCCACGACAGTCTGTATGTATTGGGCACATTCCAGACCCACTACAGTCTGTGTGTATTGGGCACATTCTAGACACACTACAGTCTGTGTGTATTGGGCACATTCAAAACCCACTCCAGTCTGTGTGTATTGGGTACATTCCAGACCCACTACAATCTGTGAGTATTGGGTACATTCCAGACCCACTACACTCTGTGTGTATTGGGTACATTGCAGACCCACGACAGTCTGTGTGTATTGTATACATTCCAGACCCACTAAAGTCTGTGTATATTGGGTACATTCCAGACCCACTGCAGTCTGTGTGTACTGGGTACATTCCAGACCCACTACAGTCTGTGTGTATTGGGTACATTCCAGATTCACTACAGTCTGTGTGTATTGGGTACATTTCAGACCCACTATAGTCTGCGTGTATTGGGTACATTCCAGACCCACTATAGTCTGCGTGTATTGGGTACATTCCAGACCCACTACAGTCTGTGTGTATTGGGTACATTCCGGACCCACTGCAGTTTGTCTGTATTGGGTACATTCCAGACCCACTACAGTCTGTGTGTATTGGGCACATTCCAGACACACTACAGTCTCTGTGTATTGGGCACATTCCAGACCCACTGCAGTCTGTGTGTATTGGGTACATTCCAGACCCACTACAGTCTGTGTGTATTGGGTACATTTCAGACCCTCTACAGTCTGTGTGTATTGGGTACATTCCAGACCCACTATAATCTGCGTGTATTGGGTACATTCCAGACCCACTACAGTCTGTGTGTATTGGGTACATTTCAGACCCACTATAGTCTGCGTGTATTGGGTACATTCCAGACCCACTATAGTCTGCGTGTATTGGGTACATTCCAGACCCACTACAGTCTGTGTGTATTGGGTACATTCCAGACCCACTGCAGTTTGTGTGTATTGGGTACATTCCAGACCCACTACAGTCTGTGTGTATTGGGCACATTCCAGACACACTACAGTCTCTGTGTATTGGGCACATTCCAGACCCACTGCAGTCTGTGTGTATTGGGTACATTCCAGACCCACTACAGTCTGTGTGTATTGGGTACATTCCAGACCCACTACAGTCTGTGTGTATTGGGTACATTGCAGACCCACGACAGTCTGTGTGTATTGGGCACATTCCAGATCCACTACAGTCTGTGTGTATTGGGTACATTCCAGACCCACTACAGTCTTTGTGTATTGGGTACATTCCAGACCCACTACAGTCTGTGTGTATTGGGCACATTCCAGACCCACGACAGTCTGTATGTATTGGGCACATTCCAGACCCACTACAGTCTGTGTGTATTGGGCACATTCCAGACCAACTACAGTCTGTGTGTATTGGGTACATTCCAGACCCACTACAGTCTGTGTGAATTGGGTACATTCCCGACACACTACAGTCTGTGCGTATTGGGTACATTCCAGACCCACGACATTCTGTGTGTACTGGGTACATTCCAGACCCACTACAGTCTGTGTGTATTGGGTACATTCCAGACACACTACAGTCTGTGTGTGTTGGACACATTCCAGACACACTACAGTCTGTGTGTGTATTGGGTACATTCCAGACCCACTACAGTCTGTGTGTATTGGGTACATTCCAGACCCACTACAGTCTGTGTGTATTGGGTACATTCCAGACCCACTACAGTCTGTGTGTATTGGGTACATTTCAGACCCACTATAGTCTGCGTGTATTGGGTACATTCCAGACCCACTACAGTCTGTGTGTATTGGGTACATTCCAGACCCACTACAGTCTGTGTGTATTGGGCACATTCCAGACACACTACAGTCTGTGTGTATTGGGCACATTCCAGACCCACTACAGTCTGTGTGTATTGGGTACATTCCAGACCCACTACAGTCTGTGTGTATTGGGTACATTCCAGACCCACTACAGTCTGTGTGTGTTGGGTACATTGCAAACCCACGACAGTCTGTATGTATTGGGCACATTCCAGACACACTACAGTCTGTGTCTATTGGGCACATTCCAGACCAACTACAGTCTGTGTGTATTGGGTACATTCCAGACCCACTACAGTCTGTGTGTATTGGGTACATTCCCGACACACTACAGTCTGTGCGTAGTGGGTACATTCCAGACCCACTACAGTCTGTGTGTATTGGGTACATTCCCGACACACTACAGTCTGTGTGTATTGGGTACATTCCAGACCCACAACAGTCTGTGTGTATTGGGCACATTCCAGACCCACTGCAGTCTGTGTGAATCGGGTACATTCCAGACCCACTACAGTCTGTGTGTATTGGGTACATTGCAGACCCACTACAGTCTGTGTGTATTGGGTACATTCCAGACCCACTACAGTCTGTGTGTATTGGGTACATTCCAGACCCACTACAGTCTGTGTGTGTTGGGCACATTCCAGACCCACTGCAGTCTGTGTGTATTGGGTACATTCCAGGCCCACTACAGTCTGTGTGTATTGGGTATATTCCAGACCCACTACAGTCTGTGTGTATTGGGTACATTCCAGACCCACTACAGTCTGTGTGTATTGGGTACATTCCAGACCCACTACATTCTGTGTGTCTTGGGTACATTCCAGACCCACTACAGTCTGTGTGTATTCGGTACATTCCAGACCCATTACAGTCTGTGTGTATTGGGTACATTCCAGACACACTACAGTCTGTGTGTATTGGTTACATTCCAGACCCACTACAGTCTGTGTGTATTGTAGACATTCCAGACCAACTACAGTCTGTGTGTATTGGGTACATTCCAGATCCACTACAGTCTGTGTGTACTGGGTTCATTCCAGACCCACTACAGTCTGTGTGTATTGGGTACATTCCAGACCCACTACAGTCTGTGTGTATTGGGTACATTCCAGATCCACTACAGTCTGTGTGTATTGGGTACATTCCAGACCCACTACAGTCTGTGTGTATTGGGTACATTCCAGACACACTACAGTCTGTGTGTGTTGGACACATTCCAGACACACTACAGTCTGTGTGTGTATTGGGTACATTCCAGACCCACTACAGTCTATGTGTATTGGGTACATTTCAGACCCATTACAGTCTGTGTGTATTGGGTACATTCCAGACCCACTACAGTCTGTGTGTATTGGGTACATTTCAGACCCACTATAGTCTGCGTGTATTGGGTACATTCCAGACCCAATACAGTCTGTGTGTATTGGGCACATTCCAGACACACTACAGTCTGTGTGTATTGGGCACATCCCAGACCCACTACAGTCTGTGTGTATTGGGTACATTCCAGACCCACGACAGTCTGTGTGTATTGTGTACATTCCAGACCCACTACAGTCTGTGTGTATTGGGTACATTGCAGACCCACGACAGTCTGTGTGTATTGGGCACATTCCAGATCCACTACAGTCTGTGTGTATTGGGTACATTCCAGACCCACTGCAGTCTGTGTGTATTGGGTACATTCCAGATCCACTACAGTCTGTGTGTATTGGGTACATTCCAGACCCACTACAGTCTGTGAGTATTGGGTACATTGCAGACCCACGACAGTCTGTATGTATTGGGCACATTCCAGACACACTACAGTCTGTATGTATTGGGTACATTGCAGACCCACGACAGTCTGTGTGTATTGGGTACATTCCAGACCCACTACAATCTGTGTGTGTTGGGTACATTCCAGATCCACTACAGTCTGTGTGTACTGGGTACATTCCAGACCCACTACAGTCTGTGTGTATTGGGTACATTCCAGACCCACTACAGTCTGTGTGTATTGGGTACATTCCAGATCCACTACAGTCTGTGTGTATTGGGTACATTCCAGACACACTACAGTCTGTGTGTATTGGGTACATTCTAGACACACTACATTCTGTGTGTATTGGGTACATTTCAGACCCACTATAGTCTGCGTGTATTGGGTACATTCCAGACCCACTATAGTCTGCGTGTATTGGATACATTCCAGACCCACTGCAGTCTGTGTGTATTGGGTACATTCCAGACCCACTGCAGTTTGTGTGTATTGGGTACATTCCAGACCCACTACAGTCTGTGTGTATTGGGCACATTCCAGACACACTACAGTCTGTGTGTATTGGGCACATTCCAGACCCACTACAGTCTGTGTGTATTGGGTACATTCCAGACCCACTACAGTCTGTGTGTATTGGGTACATTCCAGACCCACTACAGTCTGTGTGTATTGGGTACATTGCAGACCCACGACAGTCTGTGTGTATTGGGCACATTCCAGATCCACTACAGTCTGTGTGTATTGGGTACATTCCAGACCCACTACAGTCTGTGTGTATTGAGTACATTCCAGACCCACTACAGTCTGTGTGTATTGGGCACATTCCAGACCCACGACAGTATGTATGTATTGGGCACATTCCAGACCCTCTGCAGTCTGTGTGTATTGGGCACATTCCAGACCAACTACAGTCTGTGTGTATTGGGTACATTCCAGACCCACTACAGTCTGTGTGAATTGGGTACATTCCTGACACACTACAGTCTGTGCGTATTGGGTACATGCCAGACCCACCACATTCTGTGTGTATTGGGTACATTCCAGACCCACTACAGTCTGTGTGTATTGGGTACATTCCAGACACACTACAGTCTGTGTGTGTTGGACACATTCCAGACACACTACAGTCTGTGTGTATTGTGTACATTCCAGACCCACTACAGTCTGTGTGTATTGGGCACATTCCAGACACACTACAGTCTGTGTGTATTGGGCACATTCCAGACCCACTACAGTCTGTGTGTATTGGATACATTGCAGACCCACGACAGTCTGTGTGTATTGGGCACATTCCAGATCCACTACAGTCTGTGTGTATTGGGTACATTCCAGACCCACGACAGTCTGTGTGTATTGGGCACATTCCAGATCCACTGCAGTCTGTGTGTATTGCGACATTCCAGACCCAATACAGTCTGTGAGTATTGGGTACATTGCAGACCCACGAGAGTCTGTATGTATTGGGCACATTCCAGACACACTACAGTCTGTGTGTATTGGGTACATTGCAGACCCACGACAGTCTGTGTGTATTGGGTACATTCCAGACCCACTACAGTCTGTGTGTATTGGGTACATTCCAGATCCACTACAGTCTGTGTGTACTGGGTTCATTCCAGACCCACTACAGTCTGTGTGTATTGGGTACATTCCAGACCCACTACAGTCTGTGTGTATTGGGTACATTCCAGATCCACTACAGTCTGTGTGTATTGGGTACATTCCAGACCCACTACAGTCTGTGTGTATTGGGTACATTCCAGACACACTACAGTCTGTGTGTGTTGGACACATTCCAGACACACTACAGTCTGTGTGTGTATTGGGTACATTCCAGACCCACTACAGTCTGTGTGTATTGGGTACATTTCAGACCCATTACAGTCTGTGTGTATTGGGTACATTCCAGAACCACTACAGTCTGTGTGTATTGGGTACATTTCAGACCCACTATAGTCTGCGTGTATTGGGTACATTCCAGACCCACTATAGTCTGCGTGTATTGGGTACATTCCAGACCCACTGCAGTTTGTGTGTATTGGGTACATTCCAGACCCACTACAGTCTGTGTGTATTGGGCACATTCCAGACACACTACAGTCTGTGTGTATTGGGCACATTACAGACCCACTACAGTCTGTGTGTATTGGGTACATTCCAGAACCACTACAGTCTGTGTGTATTGGGTACATTCCAGACCCACTACAGTCTGTGTGTATTGGGTACATTGCAGACCCACGACAGTCTGTGTGTATTGGGCACATTCCAGATCCACTACAGTCTGTGTGTATTGGGTACATTCCAGACCCACTACAGTCTGTGTGTATTGGGTACATTCCAGACCCACTACAGTCTGTGTGTGTTGGGCACATTCCAGACCCACGACAGTCTGTATGTATTGGGCACATTCCAGACCCTCTGCAGTCTGTGTGTATTGGGCACATTCCAGACCAACTACAGTCTGTGTGTATTGGGTACATTCCAGACCCACTACAGTCTGTGTGAATTGGGTACATTCCCGACACACTACAGTCTGTGCGTATTGGGTACATTCCAGACCCACTACAGTCTGTGTGTATTGGGTAAATTCCAGACCCACTACAGTCTGTGTGTGTTGGACACATTCCAGACCCACTACAGTCTGTGGGTATTGGGTACATTTCAGACCCACTATAGTCTGCGTGTATTGGGTACATTCCAGACCCACTATAGTCTGCGTGTATTGGGTGCATTCCAGACCCACTACAGTCTGTGTGTATTGGGTACATTCCAGACCCACTGCAGTTTGTGTGTATTGGGTACATTCCAGACCCACTACAGTCTGTGTGTATTGGGTACATTCCAGAACCACTACAGTCTGTGTGTATTGGGTACATTGCAGACCCACGACAGTCTGTGTGTATTGGGCACATTCCAGATCCACGACAGTCTGTGTTTATTGGGTACATTCCAGACCCACTACAGTCTGTGTGTATTGGGTACATTCCAGACCCACTACAGTCTGTGTGTATTGGGTACATTCCAGACCCACTACAGTCTGTGTGTATTGGGTACATTCCAGATCCACTACAGTCTGTGTGTATTGGGTACATTCCAGACCCACTACAGTCTGTGTGTATTGGGTACATTCTAGACACACTACATTCTGTGTGTATTGGGTACATTTCAGACCCACTATAGTCTGCGTGTATTGGGTACATTCCAGACCCACTATAGTCTGCGTGTATTGGATACATTCCAGACCCACTGCAGTCTCTGTGTATTGGGTACATTCCAGACCCACTGCAGTTTGTGTGTATTGGGTACATTCCAGACCCACTACAGTCTGTGTGTATTGGGCACATTCCAGACACACTACAGTCTGTGTGTATTGGGCACATTCCAGACCCACTACAGTCTGTGTGTATTGGGTACATTCCAGACCCACTACAGTCTGTGTGTATTGGGTACATTCCAGACCCACTGCAGTCTGTGTGTATTGGGTACATTGCAGACCCACGACAATCTGTGTGTATTGGGCACATTCCAGATCCACTACAGTCTGTGTGTATTGGGTACATTCCAGACCCACTACAGTCTGTGTGTATTGGGTACATTCCAGACCCACTACAGTCTGTGTGTATTGGGCACATTCCAGACCCACGACAGTATGTATGTATTGGGCACATTCCAGACCCTCTGCAGTCTGTGTGTATTGGGCACATTCCAGACCAACTACAGTCTGTGTGTATTGGGTACATTCCAGACCCACTACAGTCTGTGTGAATTGGGTACATTCCTGACACACTACAGTCTGTGCGTATTGGGTACATTCCAGACCCACCACATTCTGTGTGTATTGGGTACATTCCAGACCCACTACAGTCTGTGTGTATTGGGTACATTCCAGACACACTACAGTCTGTGAGTGTTGGACACATTCCAGACACACTACAGTCTGTGTGTATTGGGTACATTCCAGACCCACTACAGTCTGTGTGTATTGGGCACATTCCAGACACACTACAGTCTGTGTGTATTGGGCACATTCCAGACCCACTACAGTCTGTGTGTATTGGGTACATTCCAGACCCACTACAGTCTGTGTGTATTGGATACATTGCAGGCCCACGACAGTCTGTGTGTATTGGGCACATTCCAGATCCACTACAGTCTGTGTGTATTGGGTACATTCCAGACCCACGACAGTCTGTGTGTATTGGGCACATTCCAGATCCACTACAGTCTGTGTGTATTGGGTACATTCCAGACCCAATACAGTCTGTGAGTATTGGGTACATTGCAGACCCACGACAGTCTGTATGTATTGGGCACATTCCAGACACACTACAGTCTGTGTGTATTGGGTACATTGCAGACCCACGACAGTCTGTGTGTATTGGGTACATTCCAGACCCACTACAGTCTGTGTGTATTGGGTACATTCCAGATCCACTACAGTCTGTGTGTACTGGGTTCATTCCAGACCCACTACAGTCTGTGTGTATTGGGTACATTCCAGACCCACTACAGTCTGTGTGTATTGGGTACATTCCAGATCCACTACAGTCTGTGTGTATTGGGTACATTCCAGACCCACTGCAGTCTGTGTGTATTGGGTACATTCCAGACACACTACAGTCTGTGTGTGTTGGACACATTCCAGACACACTACAGTCTGTGTGTGTATTGGGTACATTCCAGACCCACTACAGTCTGTGTGTATTGGGTACATTCCAGACCCACTACAGTCTGTGTGTATTGGGTACATTCCAGACCCACTACAGTCTGTGTGTATTGGGTACATTCCAGACCCACTACAGTCTGTGTGTATTGGGTACATTGCAGACCCACGACAGTCTGTGTGTATTGGGCACATTCCAGATCCACTACAGTCTGTGTGTATTGGATACATTCCAGACTCACTACAGTCTGTGTGTATTGGGTACATTCCAGACCCACTACAGTCTGTGTGTATTGGGCACATTCCAGACCCACGACAGTCTGTATGTATTGGGCACATTCCAGACCCTCTGCAGTCTGTGTGTATTGGGCACATTCCAGACCAACTACAGTCTGTGTGTATTGGGTACATTCCAGACCCACTACAGTCTGTGTGAATTGGGTACATTCCCGACACACTACAGTCTGTGCGTATTGGGTACATTCCAGACCCACTACAGTCTGTGTGTATTGGGTAAATTCCAGACCCACTACAGTCTGTGTGTATTGGGTACATTCCAGACACACTACAGTCTGTGTGTGTTGGACACATTCCAGACCCACTACAGTCTGTGGGTATTGGGTACATTTCAGACCCACTATAGTCTGCGTGTATTGGGTACATTCCAGACCCACTATAGTCTGCGTGTATTGGGTGCATTCCAGACCCACTACAGTCTGTGTGTATTGGGTACATTCCAGACCCACTGCAGTTTGTGTGTATTGGGTACATTCCAGACCCACTACAGTCTGTGTGTATTGGGTACATTCCAGAACCACTACAGTCTGTGTGTATTGGGTACATTGCAGACCCACGACAGTCTGTGTGTATTGGGCACATTCCAGATCCACTACAGTCTGTGTTTATTGGGTACATTCCAGACCCACTACAGTCTGTGTGTATTGGGTACATTCCAGACCCACTACAGTCTGTGTGTATTGGGCACATTCCAGACCAACGACAGTCTGTATGTATTGGGCACATTCCAGACCCTCTACAGTCTGTGTGTATTGGGCACATTCCAGACCAACTACAGTCTGTGTGTATTGGGTACATTCCAGACCCACTACAGTCTGTGTGAATTGGCTACATTCCCGACACACTACAGTCTGTGCGTATTGGGTACATTCCAGACCCACTACAGTCTGTGTGTATTGGGTACATTCCAGACCCACTACAGTCTGTGTGTATTGGGTACATTCCAGACACACTACAGTCTGTGTGTGTTGGACACATTCCAGACCCACTACAGTCTGTGTGTATTGGGTATATTTCAGACCCACTATAGTCTGCGTGTATTGGGTACATTCCAGACCCACTACAGTCTGTGTGTATTGGGTACATTCCAGACCCACTGCAGTTTGTGTGTATTGGGTATATTCCAGACCCACTACAGTCTGTGTGTATTGGGCACATTCCAGACACACTACAGTCTGTGTGTATTGGGCACATTCCAGACCCACTGCAGTCTGTATGTATTGGGCACATTCCAGACCCACTACAGTCTGTGTGTATTGGGTACATTGCAGACCCACTCCAGTCTGTGTGTATTGGGCACATTCCAGACCCACTACAGTCTGTGTGTATTAGGTACATTCCAGACCCACTACAGTCTGTGTGTATTGGGTACATTGCAGACCCACGACAGTCTGTATGTATTGAGCACATTCCAGACACACTGCAGTCTGTATGTATTGGGCACATTCCAGACACACTACAGTCTGTGTCTATTGGGCACATTCCAGGCCCACTACAGTCTGTGTGTGTTGGGTACATTCCAGACACACTGCAGTCTGTGTGTATTGGGTACATTCCAGACCCCCTACAGTCTGTGTGTGTTGGGTACATCCCAGACCCACTACATTCTGTGTGTCTTGGGTACATTCCAGACCCACTACAGTCTGTGCGTATTGGGTACATTCCAGACCCACTACATTCTATGTGTATTGGGTACATTCCAGACCCAGTACAGTCTGTGTGTATTGGGTAAATTCCAGACCCACTACAGTCTGTGTGTATTGGGTACATTCCAGACCCACTACATTCTATGTGTATTGGGTACATTCCAGACCCACTACCGCCTGTGTGTATTGGGTACATTCCAGACCCACTACAGTCTGTGCGTATTGGGTACATTCCAGACCCACTACATTCTATGTGTATTGGGTACATTCCAGACCCACTACCGCCTGTGTGTATTGGGTACATTCCAGACACACTACAGTCTGTGTGTGTTGGACACATTCCAGACACACTACAGTCTGTGTGTATTGGGTACATTCCAGACCCACTACAGTCTGTGTGTATTGGGCACATTCCAGACACACTACAGTCTGTGTGTATTGGGCACATTCCAGACCCACTACAGTCTGTGTGTATTGGGTACATTCCAGACCCACTACAGTCTGTGTGTATTGGATACATTGCAGACCCACGACAGTCTGTGTGTATTGGGCACATTCCAGATCCACTACAGTCTGTGTGTATTGGGTACATTCCAGACCCACGACAGTCTGTGTGTATTGGGCACATTCCAGATCCACTACAGTCTGTGTGTATTGGGTACATTCCAGACCCAATACAGTCTCTGAGTATTGGGTACATTGCAGACCCACGACAGTCTGTATGTATTGGGCACATTCCAGACACACTACAGTCTGTGTGTATTGGGTACATTGCAGACCCACGACAGTCTGTGTGTATTGGGTACATTCCAGACCCACTACAGTCTGTGTGTATTGGGTACATTCCAGATCCACTACAGTCTGTGTGTACTGGGTTCATTCCAGACCCACTACAGTCTGTGTGTATTGGGTTCATTCCAGACCCACTACAGTCTGTGTGTATTGGGTACATTCCAGATCCACTACAGTCTGTGTGTATTGGGTACATTCCAGACCCACTACAGTCTGTGTGTATTGGGTACATTCCAGACACACTACAGTCTGTGTGTGTTGGACACATTCCAGACACACTACAGTCTGTGTGTGTATTGGGTACATTCCAGACCCACTACAGTCTGTGTGTATTGGGTACATTCCAGACCCACTACAGTCTGTGTGTATTGGGTACATTTCAGACCCACTATAGTCTGCGTGTATTGGGTACATTCCAGACCCACTATAGTCTGCGTGTATTGGGTACATTCCAGACCCACTGCAGTTTGTGTGTATTGGGTACATTCCAGACCCACTACAGTCTGTGTGTATTGGGCACATTCCAGACACACTACAGTCTGTGTGTATGGGGCACATTACAGACCCACTACAGTCTGTGTGTATTGGGTACATTCCAGACCCACGACAGTCTGTGTGTATTGGGTACATTCCAGACCCACTACAGTCTGTGTGTATTGGGTACATTGCAGACCCACGACAGTCTGTGTGTATTGGGCACATTCCAGATCCACTACAGTCTGTGTGTATTGGGTACATTCCAGACCCACTACAGTCTGTGTGTATTGGGTACATTCCAGACCCACTACAGTCTGTATGTATTGGGTACATTCCAGACCCACTACAGTCTGTGTGTATTGGGTACATTCCAGACCCACTGCAGTTTGTGTGTATTGGGTACATTCCAGACCCACTACAGTCTGTGTGTATTGGGTACATTCCAGAACCACTACAGTCTGTGTGTATTGGGTACATTGCAGACCCACGACAGTCTGTGTGTATTGGGCACATTCCAGATCCACTACAGTCTGTGTTTATTGGGTACATTCCAGACCCACTCCAGTCTGTGTGTATTGGGTACATTCCAGACCCACTACAGTCTGTGTGTATTGGGCACATTCCAGACCATCGACAGTCTGTATGTATTGGGCACATTCCAGACCCTCTACAGTCTGTGTGTATTGGGCACATTCCAGACCAACTACAGTCTGTGTGTATTGGGTACATTCCAGACCCACTACAGTCTGTGTGAATTGGGTACATTCCCGACACACTACAGTCTGTGCGTATTGGGTACATTCCAGACCCACTACAGTCTGTGTGTATTGGGTACATTCCAGACCCACTACAGTCTGTGTGTATTGGGTACATTCCAGACACACTACAGTCTGTGTGTGTTGGACACATTCCAGACCCACTACAGTCTGTGTGTATTGGGTATATTTCAGACCCACTATAGTCTGCGTGTATTGGGTACATTCCAGACCCACTATAGTCTGCGTGTATTGGGTACATTCCAGACCCACTACAGTCTGTGTGTATTGGGTACATTCCAGACCCACTGCAGTTTGTGTGTATTGGGTACATTCCAGACCCACTACAGTCTGTGTGTATTGGGCACATTCCAGACACACTACAGTCTGTGTGTATTGGGCACATTCCAGACCCACTGCAGTCTGTATGTATTGGGCACATTCCAGACCCTCTACAGTCTGTGTGTATTGGGCACATTCCAGACCAACTACAGTCTGTGTGTATTGGGTACATTCCAGACCCACTACAGTCTGTGTGAATTGGGTAAATTCCCGACACACTACAGTCTGTGTGTATTGGGTACATTCCAGACCCACTACAGTCTGTGTGTATTGGGCACATTCCAGACCCACTACAGTCTGTGTGTATTGGGTACATTCCAGACCCACTACAGTCTGTGTGTATTGGGTACATTGCAGACCCACGACAGTCTGTGTGTATTGGGCACATTCCAGACCCACTACAGTCTGTGTGTATTAGGTACATTCCAGACCCACTACAGTCTGTGTGTATTGGGTACATTGCAGACCCACGACAGTCTGTATGTATTGAGCACATTCCAGACACACTACAGTCTGTATGTATTGGGCACATTCCAGACACACTACAGTCTGTGTCTATTGGGCACATTCCAGGCCCACTACAGTCTGTGTGTGTTGGGTACATTCCAGACACACTGCAGTCTGTGTGTATTGGGTACATCCCAGACCCACTACATTCTGTGTGTCTTGGGTACATTCCAGACCCACTACAGTCTGTGCGTATTGGGTACATTCCAGACCCACTACATTCTATGTGTATTGGGTACATTCCAGACCCACTACAGTCTGTGTGTATTGGGTAAATTCCAGACCCACTACAGTCTGTGTGTATTGGGTACATTCCAGACCCACTACATTCTATGTGTATTGGGTACATTCCAGACCCACTACCGCCTGTGTGTATTGGGTACATTCCAGACCCACTACAGTCTGTGCGTATTGGGTACATTCCAGACCCACTACATTCTATGTGTATTGGGTACATTCCAGACCCACTACCGCCTGTGTGTATTGGGTACATTCCAGACCCACTACAGTCTGTGTGTATTGGGTACATTTCAGACCCACTACATTCTATGTGTATTGGGTACATTCCAGACCCACTACCGCCTGTGTGTATTGGGTACATTCCAGACCCACTACAGTCTGTGTGTGTTGGACACATTCCAGACACACTACAGTCCGTGTGTGTATTGGGTACATTCCAGACCCACTACAGTCTGTGTGTATTGGGTACATTCCAGACCCACTACAGTCTGTGTGTATTGGGTACATTCCAGACCCACTACAGTCTGTGTGTATTGGGTACATTCCACACCCGCTACAGTCTGTGTGTATTGGGTACATTTCAGACCCACTATAGTCTGCATGTATTGGGTACATTCCAGACCCACTATAGTTTGCGTGTATTGGGTACATTCCAGACCCACTAGAGTCTGTGTGTATTGGGTACATTCCAGACCCACTACAGTCTGTGTGTATTGGGCACATTCCAGATACACTACAGTCTGTGTGTATTGGGCACATTCCAGACCCACTACAGTCTGTGTGTATTGGGTAAATTCCAGACCCACTAGAGTCTGTGTGTATTGGGTACATTCCAGACCCACTACAGCCTGTGTGTATTGGGTACATTGCAGACCCACGACAGTCTGTGTGTATTGGGCACATTCCAGACCCACTACAGTCTGTGTGTATTGGGTACATTCCAGACCCACTACAGTCTGTGTGTATTGGGTACATTGCAGACCCACGACAGTCTGTATGTATTGGGCACATTCCAGACACACTACAGTCTGTATGTATTGGGCACATTCCAGACACACTACAGTCTGTGTCTATTGGGCACATTCCAGGCCCACTACAGTCTGTGTGTGTTGGGTACATTCCAGACCCACTGCAGTCTGTGTGTATTGGGTACATTCCAGACCCACTACAGTCTGTGTGTATTGGGTACATCCCAGACCCACTACATTCTGTGTGTCTTGGGTACATTCCAGACCCACTGCAGTCTGTGTGTATTGGGTACATTCCAGACCCATTACAGTCTGTGTGTATTGGGTACATTCCAGACACACTACATTCTGTGTATTGCGTACATTCCAGACCCATTACAGTCTGTGTGTATTGGGTACATTTCAGACCCACTATAGTCTGCGTGTATTGGGTACATTCCAGACCCTCTATAGTCTGCGTGTATTGGGTACATTCCAGACCCACTACAGTCTGTGTGTATTGGGTACATTCCAGACCCACTACAGTCTGTGTGTATTGGGTACATTCCAGACCCACTACAGTCTGTGTGTATTGGGCACATTCCAGACACACTACAGTCTGTGTGTATTGGGCACATTCCAGACCCACTACAGTCTGTGTGTATTGGGTACATTCCAGACCCACTACAGTCTGTGTGTATTGGGTACATTCCAGACCCACTCCAGTCTGTGTGTATTGGGTACATTGCAGACCCACTACAGTCTGTGTGTATTGGGCACATTCCAGATCCACTACAGTCTGTGTGTATTGGGTACATTCCAGACCCATTACAGTCTGTGTGTATTGGGTACATTGCAGAACCACGACAGTCTGTATGTATTGGGCACATTCCAGACACACTACAGTCTGTGTGTTTTGGGCACATTCCAGACCAACTACAGTCTGTGTGTATTGGGTACATTCCATACCCACTACAGTCTGTGTGAATTAGGTACATTCCCGACACACTACAGTCTGTGCGTATTGGGTACATTCCAGACACACTACAGTCTGTGTGTGTTGGACACAATCCAGACACACTACAGTCTGTGTGTATTGGGCACATTCCAGACCCACTACAGTCAGTGTGTCTTGGGTACATTCCAGACCCACTACAGTCTGTGTGTATTGGGTACATTCCAGACCCACTACAGTCTGTGTGTATTGGGTACATTGCAGACCCACGACAGTCTGTGTGTATTGTGCACATTCCAGATCCACTACATTCTGTGTGTATTGGGTACATTCCAGACCCATTACAGTCTGTGTGTATTGGGTACATTGCAGACCCACTACAGTCTGTGTGTATTGGGTACATTCCAGACCCACTATAGTTTGCGTGTATTGGGTACATTCCAGACCCACTACAGTCTGTGTGTATTGGGTACATTCCAGACCCACTACAGTCTGTGTGTATTGGGTACATTCCAGACCCACTACAGTCTGTGTGTATTGGGTACATTGCAGACCCACGACAGTCTGTGTGTATTGTGCACATTCCAGACCCACTACAGTCTGTGTGTATTGGGTACATGCCAGACCCACTACAGTCTGTGTGTATTGGGTACGTTCCAGACCCACTGCAGTCTGTGTGTATTGGGTACATTTCAGACCCACTATAGTCTGCATGTATTGGGTACATTCCAGACCCACTATAGTCTGCGTGTATTGGGTACATTCCAGACCCACTACAGTCTGTGTGTATTGGGTACATTCCAGACCCACTACAGTCTGTGTGTATTGGGTACATTCCAGACCCACGACAGTCTGTGTGTATTGGGTACATTCCAGACCCACTGCAGTTTGTGTGTATTGGGTACATTCCAGACCCACTGCAGTTTGTGTGTATTGGGTACATTCCAGATCCACTACAGTCTGTGTGTATTGGGCACATTACGGACCCACGACAGTCTGTATGTATTGGGCACATTCCAGACCCACTACAGTCTGTGTGTATTGGGCACATTCCAGACCAACTGCCGTCTGTGTGTATTGGGTACATTCCAGACCCACTACAGTCTGTGTGAATTGGGTACATTCCCGACACACTACAGTCTGTGCGTATTGGGTACATTCCAGACCCACTACAGTCTGTGTGTATTGGGTACATTCCAGACCCACTGCAGTCTGTGTGTATTGGGTACATTCCAGACACACTGCAGTCTGTGTGTGTTGGACACATTCCAGACGCACTACAGTCTGTGTGTGTATTGGGTACATTCCAGACCCACTACAGTCTGTGTGTATTGGGTACATTCCAGACCCACTGCAGTCTGTGTGTATTGGGTACATTCCAGACCCACTACAGTCTGTGTGTATTGGGTACATTCCAGACCCACTACAGTCTGTGTGTATTGGGTACATTTCAGACCCACTATAGTCTGCATGTATTGGGTACATTCCAGACCCACTATAGTTTGCGTGTATTGGGTACATTCCAGACCCACTACAGTCTGTGTGTATTGGGTACATTCCAGACCCACTACAGTCTGTGTGTATTGGGCACATTCCAGACACACTACAGTCTGTGTGTATTGGGCACATTCCAGACCCACTACAGTCTGTGTGTATTGGGTACATTCCAGACCCACTACAGTCTGTGTGTATTGGGCACATTCCAGACCCACTACAGTCTGTGTGTATTGGGCACATTCCAGACACAGTACAGTCTGTGTGTATTGGGCACATTCCATACCCACTACAGTCTGTGTGTATTGGGTACATTCCAGACACACTACAGTCTGTGTGTATTGGGTACATTCCAGACACACTACAGTCTGTGTGTATTGGGTACATTCCAGACCCACTACAGTCTGTGTGTATTGGGTACATTGCAGACCCACGACAGTCTGTATGTATTGGGCACATTCCAGACACACTGCAGTCTGTGTCTATTGGGCACATTCCAGACCAACTACAGTCTGTGTGTATTGGGTAAATTCCAGACCCACTACAGTCTGTGTGTATTGGGTACATTCCCGACACACTACAGTCTGTGTGTATTGGGTACATTCCAGACCCACTACAGTCTGTGTGTATTGGGTACATTCCAGACCCACTACAGTCTCTGTGCATTGGGAACATTCCAGACCCACTACATTCTGTGTGTCTTGGGTAAATTCCAGACCCACTACAGTCTGTGTGTATTAGGTACATTCCAGACCCATTACAGTCTGTGTGTATTGGGTACATTCCAGACACACTACAATCTGTGTGTATTGGTTACATTCCAGACCCACTACAGTCTGTGTGTATTGTATACATTCCAGACACACTACAGTCTGTGTATATTGGGTACATTCCAGAACCACGACAGTCTGTGTGTATTGGGCACATTCCAGACCCACTACAGTCTGTGTGTATTGGGCACATTCCAGACACAGTACAGTCTGTGTGTATTGGGTACATTCCAGACCCACTGCAGTCTGTATGTATTGGGTACATTCCAGACCCACTACATTCTGTGTATTGCGTACATTCCAGACACATTACAGTCTGTGTGTATTTGGTACATTCCAGACCCATTACAGTCTGTGTGTATTTGGTACATTCCAGACCCACTATAGCCTGCGTGTATTGGGTACATTCCAGACCCACGACAGTCTGTGTGTATTGGGTACATTCCAGACCCACTACAGTCTGTGTGTATTGGGTACATTCCAGACGCACGACAGTCTGTGTGTATTGGGCACATTCCAGATCCACTACAGTCTGTGTGTATTGGGTACATTCCAGACCCACTACAGTCTGTGTGTATTGGGCACATTCCAGATCCACTACAGTCTGTGTGTATTGGGTACATTCCAGACCCACTACAGTCTGTGTGTATTGGGTACATTCCAGACCCACTGCAGTCTGTGTGTATTGGGCACATTCCAGACCCACTACAGTCTGTGTGTATTGGGCACATTCCAGACCCACTACAGTCTGTGTGTATTGGGCACATTCCAGACCCACTACAATCTGTGTGTATTGGGTACATTCCAGACCCACTACAGTCTGTGTGTATTGGGCACATTCCAGACCCACTACAGTCTGTGTGTATTGGGCACATTCCAGACCCACTACAGTCTGTGTGTATTGGGTACATTCCAGACCCACTACAGTCTGTGTGTATTGTGCACATTCCAGACCCACTAAAGTCTGTGTGTATTGGGCACATTCCAGACCCACTACAGTCTGTGTGTATTGGGTACATTCCCGACACACTACAGTCTGTGTGTATTGGGTACATTCCAGACCCACTACAGTCTGTGTGTATTGGGTACATTCCAGACCCACTACAGTCTCTGTGCATTGGGAACATTCCAGACCCACTACATTCTGTGTGTCTTGGGTAAATTCCAGACCCACTACAGTCTGTGTGTATTAGGTACATTCCAGACCCATTACAGTCTGTGTGTATTGGGTACATTCCAGACACACTACAATCTGTGTGTATTGGTTACATTCCAGACCCACTACAGTCTGTGTGTATTGTATACATTCCAGACACACTACAGTCTGTGTATATTGGGTACATTCCAGAACCACGACAGTCTGTGTGTATTGGGTACATTCCAGACCCACTGCAGTCTGTATGTATTGGGTACATTCCAGACCCACTACATTCTGTGTATTGCGTACATTCCAGACACATTACAGTCTGTGTGTATTTGGTACATTCCAGACCCACTATAGTCTGCGTGTATTGGGTACATTCCAGACCCACGACAGTCTGTGTGTATTGGGTACATTCCAGACGCACGACAGTCTGTGTGTATTGGGCACATTCCAGATCCACTACAGTCTGTGTGTATTGGGTACATTCCAGACCCACTACAGTCTGTGTGTATTGGGCACATTCCAGATCCACTACAGTCTGTGTGTATTGGGTACATTCCAGACCCACTACAGTATGTGTGTATTGGGTACATTCCAGACCCACTGCAGTCTGTGTGTATTGGGCACATTCCAGACCCACTACAGTCTGTGTGTATTGGGCACATTCCAGACCCACTACATTCTGTGTGTATTGGGCACATTCCAGACCCACGACAGTCTGTGTGTATTGGGTACATTCCAGACCCACTGCAGTCTGTATGTATTGGGTACATTCCAGACCCACTACATTCTGTGTATTGCGTACATTCCAGACACATTACAGTCTTTGTGTATTGGGCACATTCCAGACCCACTACAATCTGTGTGTATTGGGTACATTCCAGACCCACTACAGTCTGTGTGTATTGGGCACATTCCAGACCCACTACAGTCTGTGTGTATTGGGCACATTCCAGACCCACTACAGTCTGTGTGTATTGGGTACATTCCAGACCCACTACATTCTGTGTGTATTGGGCACATTCCAGACCCACTACAGTCTGTGTGTATTGGGTACATTCCAGACCCACTACAGTGTGTGTGTATTGGGTACATTCCAGACCCACTACAGTGTGTGTGTATTGGGTACATTCCAGACCCACTACATTCTGTGTGTATTGGGCACATTCCAGACCCACTACAGTCTGTGTGTATTGGGTACATTCCAGACCCACTACATTCTGTGTGTATTGGGCACATTCCAGACCCACTACAGTCTGTGTGTATTGGGCACATTCCAGACCCACTACAGTCTGTGTGTATTGGGTACATTCGAGACCCACTACATTCTGTGTGTATTGGGTACATTCCAGACCCACTACATTCTGTGTGTATTGGGCACATTCCAGACCCACTACAGTCTGCGTGTATTGGGTACATTCCAGACCCACTACAGTCTGTGTGTATTGGGCACATTCCAGACCCACTACAGTCTGCGTGTATTGGGTACATTCCAGACCCACTACAGTCTGTGTGTATTGGGCACATTCCAGACCCACTACAGTCTGTGTGTATTGGGCACATTCCAGACCCACTACAGTCTGTGTGTATTGGGCACATTCCAGACCCACTACAGTCTGTGTGTATTGGGCACATTCCAGACCCACTACAGTCTGTGTGTATTGGGCACATTCCAGACCCACTACAGTCTGTGTGTATTGGGCACATTCCAGACCCACTACAGTCTGTGTGTATTGGGCACATTCCAGACCCACGACAGTCTGTGTGTATTGGGTACATTCCAGACCCACGACAGTCTGTGTGTATTGGGCACATTCCAGACCCACTACAGTCTGTGTGTATTGGGTACATTCCAGACCCACTACAGTCTGTGTGTATTGGGTACATTCCAGACCCATGGACGAGTTTCTCACGGGACTCGATTAATAAATAGTTTCTGGCTTTCAACTCCAAAATGAGATGATCTTCTTCACCGCCTTGCCATTATGAAAGCCGATTGCACATTCCTTAATTAATTTGCTAGCTGAAGGATGATTATTTGGGTCGAAATTCAGGCCCGCCAGAAACCTGACGCATCTCCTGTTTTTGGTGTTTTTTCTGCCGCGCTGGAAGAGGTTGCCTCTTTCACAAAATTTAGCTCTTTGGCTTTTTTTCTGGCAGAACCGGAAGTCGGTCAAAATGGAGGCGGAAGTGAGGCAGTAAGCTGATCGACCGTGGGAGGGGTGGGTAAGCTGATCGACTGTGGGAGGGGTGGCAGTGGGACAGTGAGCTGATCGACTGTGGGAGGGGTGGAAGTGGGGCAGTAAGCTGATCGACCGTGGGAGGGGTGGAAGGGGGCAGTAAGCTGATCGACCGTGGGAGGGGTGGAAGGGGGCAGTAAGCTGATCGACCGTGGGAGGGGTGGAAGTGGGACAGTGAGCTGATCGACCGTGGGAGGGGTGGAAGTGGGGACAGTAAGCTGATCGACTGTGGGAGGGGTGGAGGTGGGGCAGTAAGCTGATCGACCGTGGGAGGGGTGGAAGTGGGGACAGTAAGCTGATCGACCGTGGGAGGGGTGGAAGTGGGGCAGTGAGCTGATCGACCGTGGGAGGGATGGAAGTGGGGCAGTAAGCTGATCGACTGTGGGAGGGGTGGAAGTGGAACAGTAAGCTGATCGACCGTGGGAGGGGTGGAGGTGGGGCAGTGAGCTGATCGACTGTGGGAGGGGTGGAAGTGGGGCAGTAAGCTGATCGACCGTGGGAGGGATGGAAGTGGGGCAGTAAGCTGATCGACTGTGGGAGGGGTGGAGGTGGGGCAGTAAGCTGATCGACTGTGGGAGGGGTGGAAGTGGAACAGTAAGCTGATCGACCGTGGGAGGGGTGGAGGTGGGGCAGTAAGCTGATCGACCGTGGGAGGGGTGGAAGTGGGGCAGTAAGCTGATCGACTGTGGGAGGGGTGGAGGTGGGGCAGTAAGCTGATCGACTGTGGGAGGGGTGGAAGTGGAACAGTAAGCTGATCGACCGTGGGAGGGGTGGAGGTGGGGCAGTAAGCTGATCGACTGTGGGAGGGGTGGAAGTGGAACAGTAAGCTGATCGACCGTGGGAGGGGTGGAGGTGGGGCAGTAAGCTGATCGACCGTGGGAGGGGTGGAAGTGGGGCAGTAAGCTGATCGACTGTGGGAGGGGTGTAAGTGGGGCAGTAAGCTGATCGACCGTGGGAGGGGTGGAAGGGGGCAGTAAGCTGATCGACCGTGGGAGGGGTGGAAGTGGGGCAGTAAGCTGATCGACCGTGGGAGGGGTGGAAGTGGGACAGTAAGCTGATCGACCGTGGGAGGGGCGGAAGCGGAGGCGGGTTGCTGTCATTCGTCAGCCTGCCGCTGATGATGTCATGACACATGTGCGTCACCACATCTCTCCCCTTCACTTAAAGGGGGAGCCTTCGCCATTTTAAAACTCTGGTCCACTGGGCCACCAGGGAGGGTTTCGGCCGGGCCAGCAGCCTGTGGGCGGCCTGGCCAAAACCGGGGCATAACTGTCGGCCCGACCGGACAGTCGGCCTACAAAAAAAAATATGGCGGCCGCGGCAGTGCGCCCCCCATTTGAAGGGCTGCCGCTCCTCATAGGACTGCTCCTGGGCCTGGCCAAGGGGGCCATTAGCCGATCCGGGCAGCAGGCGGTCGAGGGGGTCGTTCAGCCTGACTTCCACGGCTAGGTTCGCTCCAGCTTGTCCCTGGAGATGGAGCACGCGGTGTCCACCGGTACGCTCGTGGCCTTCCGCGAGAGGTGGGCGCTGGAGGGACTGGAGTGCATCTTCACCCCCGGCAACCAAATTTTAATTTGTCCATTTATCGTTTAAAAAGTTTTATTGGTTAATTTGTCGGTTTTAGTGCCCCTTTTATAAGGGGGTACTTGATTCTTGTTTCACACAAGAATAGTTGAAGGGGTGCCATGCTGCCCCGTTGTATACAATTCCAACAAGGTGCTCCAACATCAAAACTGTCGGGTCACCGCGCGGCAGATCGAAGATTTCTCACGGTGAATTTGGCTGGAGGTTCGGGAGATTGGCGGTGCACACTTTGATTATGCACTTGTGGAGACCGTCGGAAAAACTACCGAGGTGAATTTCTTTGCCGGCGGCATTTTGACCCCAAATTGGCGGCCATTCGGTTCCGCCGCACGGCTGCTGCTTTCTGATGGTGAGGCCTTTTCGGGAGGCTGAATTCCGGCCCCATTGTAGCCTGGAAAGTGTGGAGAGGTCATTTGTTTGCAATGATGAGTGCAGATTTGGTCACTAACAGATGCAGGGGCTGAAGTTGCCCCCCCACTTACCGATATTTAAGAGTGTTCTCTGCCCCAATATTCGGCACTTTGGCGTCTATTTGCGGTTGGGGCGGTGCTGAGGGGCGGAAGTGCCCTTTGGTCGATCGGTGCCCAGACGAGGCGTCAGTGATGCGCTGCTCACTTCAGCACGTCGCTGATGATACCAGCGTGATGTGGATGTGTCCCGTCACACTGCCGTGTCACAAAGTCCCTCCCCTTCAGTTAGAGGAAGTTTCGTTGGGCGCACTGGGCCACCAGGGAGACTTTGGGCTGGGCCAGCGGCCTGGCACCCAAGACAGGGTGCATGCTGCCTGTCGGCGGCCCGGCCGAACCCGTGGCCACCATTGCCGGTAGTGCAGCCTCCCCTTTAAGGGTGGACATGCCGCACAGGCACACGCAGCTTCCCGCAGGGGAAAGCTGTCAGTGGCACCGACCGGCGGTAACATCGCTCCCGCGGGGCAATTCCTCACTGGGATTGGTAAGGGGAGCACCGCGGTACAGTGTGGGATCGGTGTGTGCCTGACGGGCAGCAGCACGGAATCCCGTTCCTGTCGCTCCTGGACCGGGGCAATTTAGGATGGGTCGGCCCAGCCATCTCCCCCCGGTCGGTGAGGCCTATCTGTCCACTGCCTCCTCTTAGAGGCGGTAATGGAGCTTAAGAGGGGTACAATTTCAGCCCTGCATTGTTTTATATCTGTGTCAGCTGTGGCTCAGTGGGTAGCACTCTCACCTCGGAGTCAGAAGGTTGTGGGTTGAAGTCCCACTCCAGGAACTTGAGCACAAATCCAGGCTGAGCCTCCCAGTGCAGTGCTGAGGGAGTGCTGCACTGTCACAGGTGCCGTCTTTCGGATGAGACGTTCAACCGAGGCCCCGTCTGCTCTCTCAAGTGGACGTAAAATATTTCATGTCACTATTTTGAAGAAGAGCAGGGAAGTTATCCCTGGTGTTCTGGCCAATATTTAGCCCTTAATCAACATCACAAAAAACTGATTATCTGGTCATTCACTGCTGTTTGTGGGAGCTTGCTGTGCACTAATTGGCTGCCACGTTTCCCACATTACAACAGTGACTACACGTCAAATGTACTTCATTGGCTGTAAAGCGCTTTGAAACGTCCAGTGGTCGTGAAAGGTGCGAGATAAATCCCTTTATTTCTATATATATTTATCTCCCTGTCAGTGTCAGGATTTAACCAGGAGGCTCTCTTTTATTCCTATTACTGCACTTTTCCTTCAACATGTATTTTCCCGTTGAATCCTGTGTGTGAGGTTTTGTCCCACCATGTGCTCACACGCTTTTGTTCAATTAAAAACAAATGGAGTTTGTCCCAGAATTCACCCTCCATTCTGTGTTTAGAACTTCCACTCAGTGTTGTTACTGTAAAAGTGACAACGTTGTATAATATTTACTTAAACACGAGATGCTGGTATAGTAACATTATTAGATATCAAACCAATATAATGTAGAATGTACTTACTGGTTACATTCAGCCGGTTTCCATTTCCATAGATTGATCCCCAAATACCACAGATATAGACCGCGCTGTCTCTGTGCTCCACGCCTCTGATGGTCAGAATGCAGCTGTTACTGGCAACATCTCTGGAAAGCTGAAACCGCTCAGAGACACCGTGTGATCGGTAAATCCTGCCATCTGCAAAATGACTTAATATGTGTTTCCTGTCCTGTGAGAGGTACCAGTGTACAGTATATTTATCCACACGGTCATTCACATTGCTGCTCTCCAGGGTACACCCAAACTGCACCGTCCCACCCTCGGGCACCGTCACAACTTCTGGGGACTGGATTAGAACCGGACTTGCCTTTCGACCTGTGAATAGTAAATAACTGATGATCAGAACAGATGAGGAACAGCATAAAGTAATAACTTGAAACTGAAGCGATTATAAAATCTCCTGTCTGTTTGCGAATGGATATTGTGTGTGATCAGTAATTTGTAGCCGAGTTGTTCAAACATATCCTGAGCTTAGCTGTCCCACATTGCCCTGTACTGACCAACAATCCCAGTGTGAACAGGCAGCCCAAAAACACACACACTGCAACTGAACTCAGAACTCCTGCTGTGGATATGTTCTTTGCTGCCTTTACCACGGAGGTTGGTATTAAAAGGATCAGAAAATCAGGAAAAAGTTGCCAGTTTTAGTGATATTTTGCGATACCCAACACCAGATTCTGATGTAGGTTCAGATACAGAAGGCTCTCGGTCCACTTCGTTTCATCCTTCCAGAATTCCAATACTACCATCGTCCCATTGCAGCGTCCAGCGGTTTGTAAACCTGTCCCGTGTTCTGGCCTCGCCTGGGAACCTGTTCCAGCTTTTGATCACCGTCTTCAAATAACTGAGTCCTGAACTTGGCCTTTACAATCCTGACTGTGCCCTCCTGCCCTGGTTATATCTGAAAGTATTGTTCTGGGTTTGCTTTAACTTCCTCCACAAGTGGCTGTAAATAGGGCTTCAAACTAAACTAAAAAATGGCGGGGAGTGGGGGCAGGAGTCATGTGAGGGGAAATTTAGAGATCTAAAGATAAAGATGCAATAGAGCAGTGTAGCGATTTGGATAAAAATAGGCAGAGTGTGACAGGAAAGGACAGAGTTTAAGGTCAAAGTAGGGAATAACGATAAAAAATTACATTAAAGGCTCTTTATCTGAATGCATGGAGCATTCATAATAAGATAAATGAAGGAGTGGCACAAATAGAGATAAATGGGTTTGATCTAATAGCCATTACAGAGACATGGTTGCAAGGTGACCGAGGTTGGGAACTAAATGACCCAGGGTACTTGACGTTTTGAAAAGACAGGCTGAATGGTAAAGGAGTGGGGGTAACCCTGATAATAAAGGATGATATAAGGACACAAGAGAGAAAGGGACTAAAATACCCACTGCTGGAAACGGGGCACACCTGCCCTGCTTCTCTTGTATTTACCGGCGAAGTGAATGCGGTGGCCTCGAGCAAAATTCAATGTTTTTGTGTTTTTCCGGCGGACAAGAAGTCGGTAATAATGAGGGTTATGCGGCAATGAGCGGAAGTTCGGACTTGAGGAGTGGAAGTTGGGGGCGGGCAGAGTAACCGACGCTGTCAGTCATCAGCGTGACGCAGATAACGTCATCACGGTGCCACATCACCTCGGCTCCCTCCTTCAGGTAAAGGGGAGGGCCGCTGCGATTCTTTAAGTTCAGTCCACTGGGCCACCAGGAGGGTTTCGGCCGGGCCAGTGGCCTGGCACCCAAGAAGTAGTGCGTGCCAGGCTGCCTGTTGGTGGCCCGGCCGAACCCGGGACATAATTGTCGGACTGACATGGCAGTCGGCTGACAGAAAAAAAGCATGGTGGCAGCGGCAGTGGGTCCTCCCCTTTAATGGGAGACACACCACCATTTTACAAGGACTACAGCCTCACTGCACCAGCAGAAAAAAGCAGCTTTTGGCACCGCGCAGCGGGAGCAAGATATTTCCGGCTGAATTTCACCCACGGGGAGGTGGGAAGATCGGGCTTAGGACGGGTCGGCAGCAGCAGAACGCTGGGTGGGGAGCGGGTCACCGCCGGGATACCGCAGTGTGGCCGCTGATTTCCAGCGGTAACAGGCCTTAAGGGAAGGGGAAGTTTCGATGCCACAGGATTTTGGGTCAGACGATCAGGAAGTAGAATCAGTCTGGGTGAAGGTAAGGAATAACAAGGGGCAGAAAACACTGGTGGGAGTAGTATATAGGCCCCCTAACACTAGCTATACTGTTGGACAGAATATTAATCAAGAATAGTATGAACTTGTAACAAAGGTAATGCAATAATCGTGGAGGACTTTAATCTTCATATAGACTGGATAAATCAAATTGGTGAAGGTAGTCTGGAGGATGAGTTCATGGAATGCATTCGGGACACTTTCCTAGAACAATACGTCATGGAACCAACCAGGGAACAGGTTACTTTAGATCTTGTATTGTGCAATGAGACAGGGTTAATTAGCAATCTCATCGTAAAGGATCCTGTGGGGCAGAGTGATCATAATACGACAGAATTTCACGTTACATTTGTCATGTATTCAATTGTCATTGTAACACATGTATACACCGTGAGAACATTGACCACTAGGTGGTGAACTTGTGGGAGACACTCCGAATCTGGACTTCCAGGTATAAAAGGGGAAACTCCACCCACCTTCATCACTTGAGTGCTGGCTAATAAAGGTTACTGGTCACAGAGTGACCCTCTCTCAAGTATGGGCCTCGTGTGTATTTGTACTGTATAATAAGGGCATATCATTGGCGACGAGAAACTGGGATTTAAACCATGCGAGCATGGCCACGAGCAGCACAGAAGAGAGGTACTGTGTTGGTGATGATTGGGACGACTTTATTGAGAGACTACAGCAAAGTTTCATCACTAAGGAATGGTTGGGACAGGATTCGGCCGACAAACGCAGGGCTCATCTCCTGATGGTTTGTGGATCCAGGACGTACTCCCTGATGAAGTACATCCTAGCGCCAGAGAAGCCGGCAGACAAGACTTTTCAAGAGCTCAGTAAGTTGATCAGGGAACACTTTAAGCCGGCGAGCAGCATGCACATGGCGAGACACCGGTTTTACATGCACCGGCAACGAGAAGGGCAAAGTGTTCCAGACTTCGTGGCAGACCTCCGGCGACTGGCAAGCCGAAGTAAGTTCCCAAATGCATGCAGAGCGGAGATAGAAACATAGAAACATAGAAAATAGGTGCAGGAGCAGGCCATTCGACCCTTCGAGCCTGCACCGCCATTCAATGAGTTCATGGCTGAACATGCAACTTCAGTACCCCATTCCTGCTTTCTCCCCATACCCCCCCGATCCCCCCAGTAGTAATGACTACATCTAACTCCTTTTTGAATATATCTAGTGAATTGGCCCCAACAACTCTCTGTGGTAGAGAATTCTACAGGTTCACCACTCTCCGGGTGAACAAGTTTCTCCTCATCTCGGTCCTAAATGGCCCACCCCTTATCCCCAGACTGTGATACCTGGTTCCAGACCTCCCCAATATTAATAAGAACATAAGAATTAGGAACAGGAGTAGGCCATCTAGCCCCTCGAGCCTGCTCCGCCATCCAACAAGATCATGGCTGATCTGGCCGTGGACTCAGCTCCACTTATCCACCCGCTCCCCATAACCCTTAATTCCCTTATTGGTTAAAAATCTATCTATCTATCTATCCCACCCCCCCGAGTCCACCTCCCCCGTCCCCGCTCAATCCACACTCTCCCCCCACCCCCCGAGTCCACCTCCCCCGTCCCCGCTCAATCCACACTCTCCCCCCACCCCCCGAGTCCACCTCCCCCCCGTCCCCGCTCAATCCACACTCTCCCCCCACCCCCCGAGTCCACCTCCCCCCCGTCCCCGCTCAATCCACACTCCCCCCCCACCCCACCCCCCACACCACCCCCCCCCACCCCACCCACCACCCCCCACCCCCCCCCCACCCCCACCCCCTGAGTCCACACCCCCCCACCCCCGCTCAATCCACACTCCCCCCACCCCCTGAGTCCACCTCCCCCCATCCCCGCTCAATCCACACTCCCCCCACCCCCCGAGTCCACCTCCCCCCGGTCAATCCACACTCCCCCCACCCCCCGAGTCCACCTCCCCCCACCCCCGCTCAATCCACACTCCCCCCACCCCCTGAGTCCACATCCCCCCACCCCCGCTCCCCCCACCCACACCCCCACCCCCCACCACACCCCCCCACCCCCCCCCCACCCACACCCCCCCCACACCCCACACACCCACCCACCCCACACCCCCGACCCCCGCTCAATCCACACTCTCCCCCCACCCCCCGAGTGCACCCCTCCCCCCACCCCCGCTCAATCCACACTCCCCCCCACCCCCCGAGTCCACCACACCCCCGCCCCCGCTCAATCCACCCCCCCCCACCCCGAGTCCACACCTCCTCCCACCCCCGCTCAATCCACACTCCCCCCCCCCCCACCCCGAGTCCACCTCACCCCACCCCCGCTCAATCCACACACTCCCCCCTACCCCCCGAGTCCACTACGCCCCCCGCCCCCGCTGAATGCACACTCTCCCCCTCTCCGCGAATCCACAGTTCCTCCCCCCCGACCCCTGCTGAATCCACAGTCCCCCCCCCCCCCATCCAAGGCAAGTCAAAAAATCTCCTTTGTGCGGCCACAAATCCCCCTTGCCCCAAACTCCAACCCACTTCCCCCATTTACCTGGAAGTTGTCGGGCCGCCAGGGGCCACCGGATCATCATCTCCAGCAGACACTCTGTGCCCTCTTCCCAGCCTGGAGTGGGCGGCAGTCTTTATACAGACCCGGGAGGTGCAGAGATCACTCCCCAAGACCCACTCTGGGTTAAAATCGACCGGCGGTATTTATACAGACCCGGGAGGTGCAGAGATCACTCCCCAAGACCCACTCTGGGTTAAAATCGACCGGCGGTATTTATACAGACCCGGGAGGTGCAGAAAGACCACTCCCCAAGACCCACTCTGGGTTAAAATCGACCGGCGGTATTTATACAGACCCGGGAGGTGCAGAGATCACTCCCCAAGACCCACTCTGGGTTAAAATCGACCGGCGGTATTTATACAGACCCGGGAGGTGCAGAAAGACCACTCCCCAAGACCCACTCTGGGTTAAAATCGACCGGCGGTATTTATACAGACCCGGGAGGTGCAGAGATCACTCCCCAAGACCCACTCTGGGTTAAAATCGACCGGCGGTATTTATACAGACCCGGGAGGTGCAGAGATCACTCCCCAAGACCGACTCCGGGTTAAAATCGACCGGCGGTATTTATACAGACCCGGGAGGTGCAGAGATCACTCCCCAAGACCCACTCTGGGTTAAAATCGACCGGCGGTATTTATACAGACCCGGGAGGTGCAGACATCACTCCCCAAGACCCACTCTGGGTTAAAATCGACCGGCGGTATTTATACAGACCCGGGAGGTGCAGAGATCACTCCCCAAGACCCACTCTGGGTTAAAATCGACCAGCGGTATTTATACAGACCCGGGAGGTGCAGAGACCACTCCCCAAACCCACTCCGGGTTAAAATTGACCGGCGGTATTTATACAGACCCGGGAGGTGCAGAGACCACTCCCCAAACCCACTCTGGGTTAAAATCGACCGGCAGTATTTATACAGACCCGGGAGGTGCAGAGACCACTCCCCAAACCCACTCCGGGTTAAAATTGACCGGCGGTATTTATACAGACCCGGGAGGTGCAGAAAGACCACTCCCCAAGACCCACTCTGGGTTAAAATCGACCGGCAGTATTTATACAGACCCGGGAGGTGCAGAGATCACTCCCCAAGACCCACTCCGGGTTAAAATCGACCGGCGGTCTTTATACAGACCCGTGAGGTGCAGAGATCACTCCCCAAGACCCACTCCAGGTTAAAATCGACTGGCAGTATTTATACAGACCCGGGAGGTGCAGAGACCACTCCCCAAACCCACTCCGGGTTAAAATTGACCGGCGGTATTTATACAGACCCGGGAGGTGCAGAAAGACCACTCCCCAAGACCCACTCTGGGTTAAAATCGACCGGCAGTATTTATACAGACCCGGGAGGTGCAGAGATCACTCCCCAAGACCCACTCCGGGTTAAAATCGACCGGCGGTCTTTATACAGACCCGGGAGGTGCAGAGATCACTCCCCAAGACTCAGTCCTGGTTAAAATCGACCGGCAGTATTTATACAGACCCGGGAGGTGCAGAGATCACTCCCCAAGACCCACTCCGGGTTAAAATCGACCAGCAGTATTTATACAGACCCGGGAGGTGTAGAGAGACCACTCCCCAAGACCCACTCCGGGTTAAAATCGACCAGCGGTTTTTATACAAGGCCGGGGAGGTGCAGAGAGACCACTCCCCAAGACCCACTCCAGGTTAAAGACCCCAGAGAATGACCTGTGAAGTGCTCCGGTGGGGATCTGGAAAAGATTAAAGGGCAGAAGTGATTTGTGCAGAAGACAAAAGGAGGCCGAATGGGAGAAATAAAATAAATAAAAGACTTATACGAAACGCAGAGTGTGAGTAGAATGAGAAGAATGAAACACTGGTCATGCTGCTGTTTAACCTGTGGTCAAATCTGATTTTTAATTTGCATTCTGAAAACCTGAGCGATACAGTAAATAAAGGGGAGCAGTTTCAGCAGGAGATCTTTCCATTCCCAATACAATAAATGTGTTATTTAAAGAGAGAATCCCTTCACAGCACAGGGATGTACAACAGTGACTCCCTTCAGTAGGTACCATTGGCTCACTCCATTCCCCCCGAACGTGGCAGCTAACAAACTCCCATTGGAACAGCTATTTCAATTGCTCACTATCTGCAATTTATCTTTTCAAAGTTCCATTATATGTGTCTTCCCTTGTCCACCGCCCCTCCCTTAGTTCCACATTGGCAGCCACTTGACCAATTAGAATGATGGTTTCTGAATCAGGGTCAATCCTCCAATCCATTTGTCTCAATCCTTCCCTCATCTCTTTAAATTTAGCAATTATAAAGTTGTAAACCTGGCTCCTGGCCTTTGGTATAATTGGGTCTCAGATAGAAACATACACAGGATGCGGCCATTCGGCCCATGGTACCTGTGCTGGCCCTTTGCAAGAACTATTCAATTACTCCCATCCCCTGCTCTCTCCCCATAGCCTTGCAGAATTTTCCTTTTCAAGTATTTATCCAATTTCCTTTTGAAAGTTGTTATTGAATCTGGTTCCACCGCACTTTCAGGCAGTGCACTCCAGATCATAACAAAGGGGAGGGGTACTGATGGGGGCAAGGTGGTTCATGGTCAAACATGACAGCCCCCTGCCACGCTACTCACTGCTTCCCCACTGCCCCATACCATGCTACTCACTGCCTTCCCCACTGCCCCATACCATGCTACTCACTGCTTCCCCACTGCCCCATACCATGCTACTCACTGCTTCCCCACTGCCCCATACCATGCTACTCACTGCTTCCCCACTGCTCCATAACATGCTACTCACTGCGTTCCCCACTGCCCCATACCATGCTACTCACTGCTTGCCCACTGCCCCATACCATGCTACTCACTGCTTCCCCACTGCTCCATAACATGCTACTCACTGCGTTCCCCACTGCCCCATACCATGCTACTCACTGCTTCCCCACTGCCCCATACCATGCTACTCACTGCGTTCCCCACTGCCCCATACCATGCTACTCACTGCTTCCCCACTGCCCCATACCATGCTACTCACTGCTTCCCCACTGCCCCATACCATGCTACTCACTGCTTGCCGCCAGGGGAGGGGGGATGGTGAAAATGGTCAGGGAAGGGGGAGGGGGAGTGAACACGGTCGGGGGAGGGGGTGAACACTGTCAGGGGAGGGGGAGAGGGTGAACACGATCGGGGGGGTGATGGGGTGAACACGGTCGGGGGAGGGGGAGGGGGTGAACATGGTCGGGGGAGGGGGATGGGGTGAACACGGTCGGGGGAGGGGGAGGGGGTGAACACGGTCGGGGGAGAACAGTGTCGGGGGAGGGGGTGAACACGGTCGGGGGAGGGGGAGGGGATGAACAGGGTCGTGGAAGGGGGAGGGGGTGAACACGGTCGGGGAGGGGAGGGGGTGAACACGGTCGGGGAGGGGGAGGGGGTGAACACGGTCGGGGGAGGGGGTGAACACGGTCGGGGGAGGGGGGAGGGGGTGAACACGGTCGGGGGAGGGGGTGAACACGGTCGGGGGAGGGGGAGGGGGTGAACACGGTCGGGGAGGGGGAGGGGGTGAACACGGTCGGGGGAGAGGGATGGGATGAACATGGTCAGGAGCGGGGGAGGGGGTGTACACTGCCGGAGGAGGGGGAGCTGGTGAACATGGTCGGGGGAGGGGGAGGGGGTGAACACGGTCGTGGGAGGGGGAGGGGTGACCACGGTCGGGGGAGGGGGAGGGGGTGAACACGGTCGGGGGAGGGGGAGGGGGAGGGGTGAACACGGTTGGGGATGGGGAGGGGGTGAACACGGTCGGGGGAGGGGGAGGGATGAACACGGTTGGGGGGGGCAGGGCGAGGGGGTGAACACGGTCGAGGGCGGGGGAGGGGGTGACACGGTCGGGGGAGGGGGAGGGGGAGGGGTGAACACGGTCGAGGGCGGGGGAGGGGGTGAAGACGGTCGGGGGAGGGGGAGGGGGTGAACACGGTCGGGGGAGGGGGAGGGGGAGGGGGTGAACACGGTCGGGGGAGGGGGAGGGGATGAACACGGTCGGGGGAGGGGATGAACAGGGTCGTGGGAGGGGGAGGGGGAGGGGGTGAAGACGGTCGGGGGAGGGGGAGGGGGTGAACACGGTCGGGGGAGGGGGAGGGGGAGGGGTGAACACGGTCGGGGGAGGGGGAGGGGGTGAACACGGTCGGGGGAGGGGGAGAGCACGGTCGGGGGACGGGCAGGGGGTGAACATGGTCGGGGGAGGGGGAGAGCACAGTCGGGGGAGGGGGATGGGGTGGGGGTGAACACGGTTGGGGGAGGGCGAGGGGGTGAACACGGTCGGGGGAGGGAGTGAACTCTGGAGGGGGAGGGGGAGGGGGTGAACTCTGGAGGGGGAGGGGGAGGGGGTGAACTCTGGAGGGGGAGAGGGAGGGGGTGAACACGGTCGGGGGAGGGGATGAACAACGGGAGGGGGAGGGGGTGATCACGGTCGGGGGAGGGGGAGGAGAGAACACGGTCGGGGGAGGGGGTGGGGGTGATCACGGTCGGGGGAGGGGGAGGAGAGAACACGGTCGGGGGAGGGGGTGGGGGTGATCACGGTCGGGGGAGGGGGAGGGGGTGAACACGGTCGGGGGAGGGGGAGAGCACGGTCGGGGGAGGGGGAGGCGGTGATCACGGTCGGGGGAGGGGGAGGGGGTGAACACGGTCGGGGGAGGGGGAGGGGTGAACACGGTCGGGGGAGGGGGAGGGGGTGATCACGGTCGGGGGAGGGGGAGAGCACGGTCGGGGGAGGGGGAGGCGGTGATCACGGTCGGGGGAGGGGGAGGGGGTGAACACGGTCGGGGGAGGGGGATGGGGTGAACACGGTCGGGGGAGGGGGAGGCGGTGATCACGGTCGGGGAGGGGGTGAACACGGTCGGGGGAGGGGGAGGGGGTGATCACGGTCGGGGGAGGGGTGAACACGGTCGGGGGAGGGGGAGGGGGTGATCACGGTCGGGGGAGGGGGAGGGGTTGAACATGGTCGGGGGAGGGGGAGGGGGTGAACACGGTCGGGGGAGGGGGAGGGGAGAACACGGTCGGGGGAGGGGAGAACACGGTCGGGGGAGGGGAGAACGCGGTCGGGGGAGGGGAGAACACGGTCGGGGGAGGGGGAGGGGGAGGGGATGAACACGGTCGGGGGTCCTCCAGCCCTTCAACCCTCCGGGAACTCTGCACTCTAATTCTGGCCTCTTGTGCATCCCCCACTTCCTTCGCCCCACCATTCTGGTGGCCGTGCCTTCAGCTGTCTGGGCCCGAAGCTGTGGCATTCCCTCCCTAAACCTCTCCACCTCTACTTCCTTTCGGTCACTCCTTAAACCCGACCTCTTCACCTGGCTTAATATCTGTTCATGTGGCTCGGTGTCAAATTGTGTCTGATACCGTTCCTGAGAAGCACCTTGTGAGGGTTTATTACGTTAAAGGCACTATAAATACAAGTTGTTCTCATTGAATGGGTCGGGCTGCAGCCCACAATTGGATTTGTGCAGCCACAAACACACTCGGCAAACAGCGAGGGGGAGCCCAGCTTCTCCAAGTATTGGCGGACCGGATTAAACACACGGAGAACTGCAAACCCCAAATTCTGGTTCGAAAACGAATGGAGTTGTGAGCATCAGTGAATAAATGGGAGCAGTGGCAATACCAACAAATCAGTGAGTTAGTGGGACAGTGAGAACTGAACCAACTCCAGAGCCATGGACACACGGAAATCAATTCCTGAAGCAGCAGGCACATCAGCAGATGAATGGATTAACAGCAACATTGGTGAATTGAGAGAGAATGGGCTAGCAACAAATCAATAAAGGAAGGGAGCAGCTGGCACTGGTGAACTAATATCCCTTCTTACCTTTGCTGCCACTGCTTCCTGCCCCCGAGGCTGTTAACCCACTTTCACTGGTTCACCAGCGGTTTACGTTTCAAAGCACTGTGACCCATCCTCGTGTATTTGCTGACTACAAGGCAAGTTCAAAACACTAAAGGTGGTTTCAGCGAAGAAAGAGGCTTTTACTTTGCTGCAGCACTTGGACAGTTAATATATATTTGTATAATATAATCAGTTTATGTTCTTTCAAAAATTCCTGTGTAAAATCCACTGGTGGCTGTATTTTAATATAGATTGCTGTATAGATAGAGACATATCAATAGGTGTATTCCACTCAATGATGTTCACAAACACCCCATACAAGTAAAACACATTCAAAAATATTCTGATTTGTCTTTCTTGGATCCAAAATGGATGACCTCACACTTCCCTGTAATAAACCCCACCTGCCATAGTTTTGCCCACTCACTGAGTCTGTCGATGTATCTTTGTAACTTTCTGTTCACATCTGCACAACTTACTGTGTCTCCTAACTCAGTGCCATCTTGGATGTGTAACTCTGTCCCTCCATCCAAATCACTAATAAATATGGTGAAGAGCTGAGTCCCGATCCCTGGGAAACACCACTTGTCACCTCCTGCTAATCAGAGTACCTGTCACTGTCTCCTATCTCTCAACCAATGACCAACACATGTCACTGAGTCCCCTTCAATTCCATGCCTTCTCATGTTTGATAATCTGTCAGGAACCTGATCTTTCTGGAAGTTCATGCAGACCACATCCATAGACACTCCCCTATCCACCATGTGAGTGAGATCCTAAACACATTCAGCTCGATGAACCAGACATGACCTAGTCTTCACAATCCGTGCTGGCTCTCTTTGATCAGCTCAGACTTGTCCACGTGCTCGGTCACTCTGTCCCTGGTGATCTATTCCAGCAACTTCCCCACAGCTGACATTAAACTGACAGGTCAGTAGTTACTTGGGGGCCAAGTTTTGGCCTGAGTTGCTCCTGTTTTTTTGGAGCAACTGGTTTAGAATAGAGTATCTTAGAAATTGCAATTCTCAGCATTTAGTTTGCTCCAGTTCTAGTCAGTTGGAACAGTTTCAGTTTGGAACAGCTTTTTATTTTCAAAAGGGGGCGTGTCCGGCCACTTTTGAAAGTTTAGGCAGTGAAAACATACTCCAAACTAACTTAGAATGGAGTAAGTGTAGATTTTTGTACGCTCAGAAAAACCTTGTCTACACTTAGAAAATCAGGCGTAGGTTACAAATCAGGCGTAGGGAATGGCAGGGTTTAAAGGGAAGTTTACAAACATTAAACACTTCAGTTTTACAAATAAAGAACCATCATCAATAATAAATGATAAATACATTAATAAATCAACCAATAAATCAATCAAAACAAAATAAACAAACATTTTTTTAAAATTAAAAAATCAATAAATAAAACATTTTCTACTTGCCGACTGCAGCACCGGGAGTCCTCCAACAGCGTGCTGGGACATCCCCCGCCCCAGTGTGTCTCTATCTCTCTGTCTGTCAGAGTCTGTGTTTCTGACAGTGAGGGGAGGGGGAAGGGGGAGGGGGAGGAGGGGGTGGGGAGGAGGAGGGGGGAAGAGGGGGTGCGGCAGGGAGAAGGGAGGGGAAGGGGGGAAAAGGGGAGGAGAGGGGAGAGAGGGGAGGGGAGGGGAGAGAAGGGAGGGAGAGAAGGGTGGGAGGGAGAGAAGGGAGTGGGGGAGGGAGGGAGAGAAGGGAGTGGGGGAGGGAGGGAGCGAAGGGAGGGGGGAGGGAGGGAGGGAGAGAAGGGAGTGGGGGAGGGAGGGAGACAAGTGAGGGGGAGGGAGGGAGAGAAGGGAGGGAGGGAGGGAGAGAAGGGAGGGAGGGAGGGAGAGAAGGGAGGGGGAGGGGAGAGGGAGGGAGAGAAGGGAGGGGGAGGGAGGGAGAGAGAGAAGGGAGAAAGGAGAGGGAGGCTGAACGGGCCGGGCCCAAGACTTCGGGCTGGGCCTGTTTTTAGCACCGGATTTCCAGGTAGGCGCCGTCGGGTCCAGGGTCCGTGGTCCGTTGGGGGTCGGGATCGCGGGTCGGGGTGGGTGGGGGCGGAGGTCGGGTCGGCAGGGGGTCGTGTCCGGTCCGGGGGGGGGAGCGGGAGTCGAGTCAGGGGGGAGGGGGAGGTGAAGGTCGGGGGGTGGGGGGGTCGGGTCGGGTCCGGTAGGGGGGAGCGGGAGTCGAGTCGGGTCGGGAGGAATCAGGAGCTGGGCGTGGGAGGTGCAGCCTTATCCACGCAGCCCCAGTGAGGCCATTCGGCCAGGGCTAGGGGCTGCGTGCTTCGGGCCCCTCCCACACAGTTTTGGGCACCTGGAGCTACTGCACATGCGCGCCCACTGTAGTGCGCATGTGCAGAGGTCCCGGCACTGTTTTCAGAGCAGGGACCTGGCTCCGCCCCCCACAGCTCGTGATGCGCCGCGCCCAGCTCCAGAGGACCTGCAGGGAGCCGGAGAATAGGTAAGTTTTTTTTTAAGGCACACTTTGTGGCGTGAAAAACGGGCGTCCAGTCGGGGCGTGGCCCGAAACTTGGGCCCTTGCTTTCTGCCTCCTCCCTACTTCAAATATGGAGCACCATTTTCAATTTTACAGACCAAGGACATAATTCCTGATTCTAGAGAACTCTGGAAAACAATGAAACACATCTACAATTTCCTCACTGGTTTCTTTTAATATCCGGGGTGGTAACCAGCAGGTCCTGGAGATCTGTCTCTCTTCAGTCACAATATTTACACAGTGACATTTTTTACATGCATTAACTCCAGTAAGTTCTTCGAAATGGATGCAAAGTTTCCATTGCCCAAGTCTGCCATGCCCTTATTATCTATTATAGTCTCGCCTGTATCTGTCTTTATTGGGCCCACATTCCCCTTCAGCTGCTCCCTTTCTCCAAATAAACTGAAACACCCATCAGTGCCTTTGTCACCTCGAGACTTGACTATTCCAACACACTCCACATTCAACCCTACGTAAGCTAGAGGTGATCCAAAACTCGGCTGTCCGTGTCCTAACTCGCACCAAGTCCCACTCACCCATCACCCCTGAGCTCGCTGACCGACATTAGCTTCCGGTTAAGCAATGCCTCGATTTCAAAATTCTCATCCTTGTTTTCAAATCCCTCCATGGCCTCGTTCCTCCCTATCTCTGTAATCTCCTCCAGCCCCACAACCCCTGCCCCCCCGCCCACGCAAGATATCTGCGCTCCTCTAATTCTGCCATCTTGCCCATCCCTGATTATAATCGCTCCACCATTGGTGGCCGTACATTCTGTTGCCTGGGCCCCAAGCTCTGGAACTCCCTGCCTAAACCTCTCTACCTCTCTTTCCTCCTTCAAGATAATCCTTAAAACATACCTCTTTGACCAAGCTTTTGATCACCTGCACTAATTTCTGCTTATGCAGCTCGGTGTCAAATTTTATCTCTCATACTCCTGTGAAGCCCCTTGGGAAGTTTCACTACGTTAAAGGTGCTATATAAATACCAGTTGTAGTTGTTGATAACTTCTGCTGTTTGCTTTGATAATCTTCACCAGTTTTTTCTGTATTCCTTTATGCAGCTCTTACTTTTTTTGTATCCCTTTGTTGCTTTATTTCCACATTGCCTTGCATTTGTGTCAGCCTTTGCTTTTACTATAATACTGTTTCTTACCTCACAGGAGGGGCCAGCCTACTGATAGCTCACCCAACGCCTGTTCTTCACAAGTGAATCTGAACAATACATCGTGGATGGCTTCTCAGCCTGGAAGAGCAGTTGATCCTATTGGTCTCCACACCCCAGCAGTCACACACACAGACCAGGAGTGGGATAACTGGGCAGCGTGGCTCAGTGTCACATCTTACCGGGTATTTGTCCACTGAACCATGAGAAATCCCAACATATCTCAATTCTTAAACATAAATATCTGACTGCAAAATACCCGACTCACACCACCCGGCCACAATCCCGAAATCAAACTCAGAAATGTGATCATATGAAACCAAACCCAGGTTAGGTGCCCCCACTCTGGGCATTTACTTACCCACTGCGACACAGAGGGTCAGAGTCACGGCTGTGAGCCTCGGGCCAAACATTTCAAATTAATTATTTTTAAAAGATGAAATTCCTGTTCATTCACACACTGTATAATATGCTACCGTCGATGTTTCAGAGATAGCTGATTGTCACTGAACTTCCTTACAGGGTTCTCACAGCTCAAGTACAAACCACATAAAGAGGAACGAATAACAAGAGCAAGTGGGCCGTCCTCTGGAAAAAACATATTCACACAAAGAAAGACTTGCATTTATATAGCGCCTTTCACGAGCACCAGATGTCTCAAAGCGCTTTACAACCAATGAAGTACTTTTGGAGTGTAGTCACTGTTGCAATGTGGGAAACGGGGCAGCCAATTTGTGCACAGCAAGCTCCCACAAACAGCAATGTGATAATGACCAGATAGCCCGTTTTTGTTGTTGATTGAGGGATAAATATTGGCGAGGACACAGGGATAACTTCCCTGCTCTTATTTGAAATGGTGCCATGGGAGCTTTTACATCCACCTGAGAGCAGACAGGGTCTCAGTTTGTCTCATCCGAAAAACAGCACCTCCGACAGTGCAGCACTCCCTCAGCACTACACTGGAGTGTCAGCCTAGATCTATGTTCTCAAGTTCCTGGAGTGGGACTTGAACCCACAACATTCTGACTCAGAGGTGAGAGAGCGACCCACTGAGCCACAGTTGACACTTACAAACAAGCAGCGAAACTAGTTTGTACCAATCGCTTTTGAATGCAGTATTTCCCGTTCGAGTCGAGAAGCACAGTATGGGCCAGGCTGAGTGGACCCGTGGGTCTATTCCCGTCCAGAATTTTCAAATATTCTTAAAATATCACTAGAAATGTAACACTTGAGAAATCCTCTCAACGGAGCTGAAAATCTGCATCCCTTCCGGCACATTCCTGCAGTAACTCCGGTGGACCTTTGGTAAAAAGGCCACAAGTTGGGCCTGGGCCCTGGATACCCAGGTCCTGCCCTTACGTGGGTGAACCTGCTGGGTCTGGTAAGGGGTGAGGCCTCTGCCCGGCCCAAACAGGCCAGCGACGTAGGAGGTGGTGAAGTGAGGGACTCCCAACACTGAGAATTCCGGCATTCCCTGCCTCTCACTCACTGGGCATACCACAGGAGGCCGGAACCAGTGGACCAGACAAAGTGAGGCCAGGAGTACCAGCTTCTTCGAAGGTGAAGGTGGGGCCGGGAGAACAAGGCTGGTCAGGTGTGGTTCAGTGGGTCACTCTCTCACCTCCAGGTCAGAAGGTTGTGAGTTCAAGTCCCACTCCGCACTCCTCAACACATCATCCAGGATCACACTCCAGTGCAGTACTGAGGGAGTGCTGTGGTGTTGGAGGTGCCATCATTCGATGAGACATTAACCGAGGCCTTGTCTTCCCTCTCAGGTGGATGTAAAATATCCCACGGCACTAACCAAAGAATAGGGGCGTTCTCCCCGGAGTCCTGGCTAAGATTTATCCCTCAACCAACATCACTAAAACTGATTATCTGGTCATTATCACATGCTGCTAGTGGGATCTTGCTGTGCACAAATTGGTTGCTGCGTTTCCGATGTTACAACAGTGACTACACTTGTAAATTACTTCATTGTCGGTAAAGTGTGTTGGGACGTTCTGCGGTTGTGAAAGGTCTGTAGAAATGCAAGTCTATCTTTCTTTCGTTATTGGTTCCTTTCACTGGTAGCTGTGGGTCCCTGATACACCCGCTTCTCTTGCTGCTATTTAGATTACTGCTTCAAAGTAAACCAGCAAACTGGGGCCAGAGGATACAAACAAAAATTAGAGCAAAGTACATTTAAAACTGAGTATCAGAGGGCTAAATGTTTCAACGCTGTACAGGAACACTGGGATTATTCTAACTGAAATAGGACCATGTGACAAGTTAGGATACTCGAGGGATCAGAAGGGACCATTTTGCCTTTTCTCATCCCACAGAGATCTGGGAATAGATACACAAATCTCTAAACATAGCAACACAATTTGATCAAGGCATAAAGAGTGCAAACAAAGTACGAGGGTTCATTTGTAAAAATAGTATTCAAAAAAGTAGGAAGGTTTTGTTAAATTAGTGCAGAACCTTGCGTCGACCACACTTGGAACTATTGTAGCGGTTCTGGTCTCCATACTACAAAAAGGATATTGAACCACTGGAGAAAGTGCAGGAAAGATTTACAAGCACCTTCTCAGAATTCAGAGGGTGCAACTTTGGGGAAAGATTGAGCAGCCAGCGACTCTTTTCTCTGCAAAAGATGAAGAGGAGACCTGATTGAGGTCTTTAAAACCATGAAGGGTTCGATAGGGTGGGTGTGGAGAGATTGTTTCCACCTGTGAGTGAGTCTAGAATAAAGGGACAGAAATAGGTAAGATAGTCACTAACAGATCAAATAAAGAATTTAGGAGGGATCTGTTGACAGAGAGTGGTGAGAATGTGGAACTCGATGCCACACAGAGCAGTTGAAGCTGGTGGCTTGGTGCATCCATGAGGGAGAAGGGATCGAGGGATACTATGGCAGGGTGGGAAGTGGTAAAGAAAGAAAGACTAGCATTTATATAGCGCCTTTTATGATCACCGGATGTCTCAAAGCGCTTTACAGCCAATGAGGTACTTTTGGAGTGTAGTCACTGTTGTAATGTAGGAAACGCGGCAGCCAATTTGCGCACAGCAAGCTCCCAGCAAGTGATAATAACCAGATAATCTGTTTTTTTTGTTATGTTGATTGAGGGATAATTGGCCAAGACACCGGGGATAACTCCTCTGCTCTTCTTCCAAATAGTGCCATGGGATCTTTTACGTCCATTTGAGAGAGCAGACGGGACCTCGGTTTAACGTCTCATCCGAAAGACGGCATCTCCGACAGTGCACCACACTGGAGTGTCAGCCTAGACTTTTTTGTGCTCAAGTCTCTGGAGTGGGACTTGAACCCACAACCTTCTGACTCAGAGGCGAGAGTGCTACCCACATTTTTTTAATATAATTTATTCAACATTAAAAACATTTACAACATCGTGATCATTCCACTGTATCATACAAATCCTTTCCATCACTCGCACAGCCGTTCCTCCAACACACAGTAACATCAGAACCTGAAGTTTAATTTGTCTCCCGTAACATATATTAATCTATAGTACTTTAAAAATGATCATAACCAAACCTTCCGAACTCTTTCTAGGATATCCTCATCCCAAAAAGACAAAACAGGTCAGTGCTTTAAAACGCTGCAACAACTGCTGCAATTTCTTCTCCCCCCTCAGTCCGTTCACATTAATCGAGACCAATGTATCGTGGCTCCTAATAAAAGTGTGCCTGATAATTCCCATCATTTAATCTCTGGCTCTTCCCTTCTCTCAAGCTGCTTCTCAACTTTTGGGGCCGCTGTTGCTTTCTCCTGCAGCCTCCGGCTCTTTTTCACCTCCTGTTTGAACCTTCCCTGCCGTTTCAGCCTCTTCCTTACAATCGGTTTAGGCCGAGGAGCTGCCCCTTCTCCCTCCTTCTGCCTCTCACTAACCTTTCCCTTTGCACATAATGGCACCCCACCCCCCACTTCCATATCTCCATCCCCCTGACTCCTCACTCTCGAGCTCTTCTGTAATCTCCCGTCCCTGCCCCCCGTCAGATACATCGGCCCCGAACTTGTGGAAGCTAAGTTCTGCCCAAGTTCCACCCAAAGGACCGCTGAGATACCTGACGGTACTTTGGGCGGGAGTTTGGTGGAAAAGTCCTGGAAAGACCGCTCGGCGGCAAAAAAAACATTTACACCATGAATCTGGGCGGCAGTGGGCGGGACCTCCCAATCTCAGCACCAAATGCAATCCTCGGCAAAGTACCGCCGCGGATTGAGTCGGGCCCAGGGAGGGCGAACAGATAAAATTCAAACTTTCCAAAAAATAAAAAAACACTGGAAAGCCTTCAGGGGACCCCATCCACATGAATCGCTGGAAAATAAAAATAAAAGAAGTTTACTAACCTTTTTTTGCGGGATTCGTACTTACTGTTGAGCTTAGACCTGCCTCCACGCGGTGATCCTTCCCCCTGCTGCAGCGGACTCCCGCCTGGACCAAACTGGCAGCTCGGCGGGCGGGAGGACACTGACGTGAGTTGCACACCAGCGGACAGTTCCCAGCGGTCTTCCCTGCCCGCCGGCGGGAGGTCTCCACCAAACTGGCTGGGAGGGGAGACCGCCCATTAAACCCAGTGGCAGCGGGCGGTGAGTGCACCAAGTTCGGGCCATTATCTCCCTTCGACAGTCTTCCTGCTATCGTGGTTTCTCCAACAGTGCCGCTCCCTTCGGCCTCAGCTCCACCACTGACCCTTGCTCCCCGTTTCTTCTCTCTCTGGGACAATGGTGCGTCTTCACCTATCTTGCTCCCTTTTGGCTTCTTTGTCTCCCCACTCGTTGTCCTGCTGCCCCTTTAAGACTCCTGCCTCTTGCACCCTCTCCTTGTCTTGCCCCCTCCTGCTCCCCAGGATATCTGACTCCCCGCCTTTCTTTGGAGTACTTACACTTACCCCGCTCCCACCTCCGCTCTCCCCACGGACACCCGATTCCTTAGGGTGAGCTGAGCCGTATTATGGCTCGACTCTGCCCTTGACCCATGCTGCCCCCCGCTGTCTTTGTCCTTTTCCACCACACTTGGTATGTTTTCCACCATCTCCGTCCTGTTCTCTGCTCCACAATTTTCTGCCTCTTCTTGTGCTCTTTTCTCATTCCGTTCGCCAGCAGTGTCCTCCGCCTGCTCTGCTCCTCCAGCCACTCCACTCACACCTCCTGCTCGTTCTCCCATCTCCTCGTCACTCGAGGGGCTTCCTTCTGCCTCACACTCAGAGGGTGGGGCCTTTGTGACACACCCCACAGCTCTCTGGCTTGCAGCTCCAAGTAATGTGTCCAGATTCACCGCAGTTATAGCAGTACAGGTCTGGACAGCTTCTTCCAAGCTGGTCGTGTCCGAGACAATAATAGCAAATCTTCACCTGGTTACCATGCAGTACCCGGAAGTACTGCAGTCCTTCCATTGTCTCAAATTTCATGCTGGGTAATGACATCATCCCCTCTGGGAAGCACGTCTTTACATAACGGGTTCCACCTGCTTCCCGCGTTCCTGGAGAGTATCTCCTCTTTATTGCCGAGCAAATTTTAATGTCCCACGACTTCAACTTTTTTATTAGCACATGGTCCTCAATATAAACCGTCAGGTTTAAGAATGAGACCACCACCTCTTCAGAGTACAGCAGAGATACATCCAAGAACTTATCACCAACCTTCAAACTCAGTAAAAGTCTTCCCACCTCCTCTCAGCCACTGACCGTCACCTCGAACCCAACATTGGGCTTTGGTCGGCAGGCAAAGCAGCTTCTCTCACCGCAGTCCTCATGTACTGCCTGGATAATGTCCCAAGCTCGTATCTCCTTATCCTCGCACTGCACCACCACCGTGTTTTCTTTTCCCAATCTCCTGGGGTCCCGGCCCAAATCTTTGGGTCTTTTATTCTCCCTTCCCCCAACATTTTCTCCCCTGATTAAATGCATCCTGGGAACATTGTCCTCTGAGGGGCCCAGCACTCCGGGTCCCTGCACTCCGGGTCCCTCAGCAGACATCAGTTCATGGGCCAAAATGGCCCTAAAACCCAACAGCAACTTTTTACAAACTCACTCCAAGCCCCCAGCATTAATCAAACAACCAGCAGTCCCTGCTCACTCCTGGCCCCTCCCACCGAGAGAGTGCTACCCACTGAGCCACGGCTGATGGTAATTCGAGTGGGAGGAGCTTGTGTGGTGTATCAACAGCGGCGCGGACCCATTGGGCCTCAGGGCCTGTGTGCGTTGTAGATTATGTATAATTCATCCCTAATTCTTCCTACGTTCTTAACATTACCACTTATTATAGGATATCAGGTCAGCATTTACAGGAAATACCATGGTTGGGCATTTTCCTGTTGTGGTACGGCTTCTAAAAATAATTAGACCAATTTTAGCAGAAGAGGTTGTTCGTGGCCCAGTTTTGGATGCAAATCATGTGTATGAAGGACCAAAATCTGTTCCTGTTATGGAAGTGAATTAAAGAAGCTGTGAAAGAGGAAGTTAATTCTAACTAATACATCGAAACATAAAAAATAGGAGCAGTAGTAGGCCATTCAGCCCTTTGAGTCTGCCCCGCCATTCAATATGATCATGGCTGATCCTCTATCTCAACACCATATTCCCGCTTTTTCCCCAGACCCCTTGGTGTCTTTTGTGTCCTGAAATCTATCTGTCTCCCTCTTAAATATACTCAGTGACTTGGTCTCCACAGCCTTCTGTGGTCGAGAATTCCACAGGTTCACCACCTTCTGAGTGAAAAAATCTCTCCTCATCTCGGTCCTAAATTTCCTACCCCATATCCTGAGACTGTGACCCCTTGTTCTAGACTTCCCAGCCTGGGGAAACATCCTCCCCATATCCAGTCTATCCAACCCCATCAGAATTTATATGTTTCAATGAGATCCGCTCTTATTCTTCTAAACTCTAGTGAATATAGGCCTAGTCGACCAAATTTCTCCTCATACGACAGTCCTGCCATCCTCGGAATCAGTCTGGTGAACCTTCGCTGCACTCCCTCTATGGCAAGTATATCATTTTAGGTAAGGAGACCAAAACTGCACACAATACTCCAGGTGTGGTCTCACCAAGACCCTGTATAACTGTAGTAAGACATCCTAGCTCCTGTACTCAAATCCTCTTGCAATGAAGGCCAACATACCATTTTCCTTCCTAACTGCTTGCTGCACCTGCATGTTTGCTTTCAGTGACTGGTGTACAAGGACACCCAGGTCCCTCTGTACATCGACACTTCCCAAGCCATCACCATTTAAATAATACTTTGTCCTTATGTTTTTCCCACTAAAGTGAATAACTTCACATTTATCCACGTTATACTGCATCTGCCATGTGTTTGCCCACTCACTCAACCGATCTAAATCGCCTTGCAGCATCTTTGCATCCTCCTCACAGCTCACAATCCCACCTAGTTTTGTGTTGTCAGCAAACTTGGAAATATTACATTTGGTTCCCTGCAGATTATTTATGGATTGACGGTTTTTGAAAGAGCGGCTTTGTTTGTGGGTTTGATGACGTGTGTACATTCACTTTAAACTGGGGATAACACTCACCACTGCTGATGGTCACTTGGGTGTGCACAGTGACATTTAAGGTTCAATCAGTCTGGTTACAAATGTCACAGATAAGAGAGTGTTGTAGGAAGTAGGCACCTTTAGAATATATCAGAATACTAGGCATTAGGCACCTGCTAGATATATCTAAACGCATATAAGTTTAAAGTGGCCACACATAAAATGGCTGCCCAGGCATGATGGGAAATCAGGTAGTCAAGCTGTGAACTGTTGAATGTTCAATGACCGAGCAATAACCCTGTGAGGCCCACTATAGGAATGCCTTGAATGCAGGATAAGAATAATGAGGAGAGAACCCATCTCCCGTATTCAAGGCCATAAACCAATTAATTCCCCAGGAAGAAAGAGATAAGAGAACCCATCTCCTGTAAACAAGGTTATAAACCAATTATTTCTCCAAGAAGAAAGAACTAGGGAGAGAACCTATATCAATCAGCCCAAGCTGACAAGAGACGAACACATGGTTCCTGAGACATAAGGGGAATTCTATTGGGTTAAAAGAACCTATATGTAATCTATAATCGTTGTGATTGGCTTGTGTCCAGCCGTGATGGGCTGTGTAACTGCAGTAAACTGTTTGTAACTGTTGTGAAACATATAAAAGTGAATGTAACCCTTTGTTCTGTGGAGAGAAGCCTGGACTCAGTCTTGTGATTTCCTCCCCGCTAGCGTTAATAAAGGCCGCATCAGCATTGGAACCGACTCTGAGTGTTGAATGATTCTTCTGAGAAAACACTAACGCTAACAGAGAGGACAAGAACAAATGATTTTGAAAGTTCCTCCTTGTTACTGTGTTTTCACTATTTTACTGGAGAGGAAACTGTGAGGTTGTGATCTGGGCACACTTAGACCGCCTTCTTCCACTTCTGTAATATCGCCCGTCTCTGCCCCTGCCCATCTGCTACTGAAACCCTCCCACGTTCCCTACAGACACAACTATTCCAACAGTCTCCTGGCCGGCCTCACATCTTCACCCTCCATAAACTTGAACTCATCCAAAACTCTGCTGCCCTTAGCCTAACTCGCACTAGTCCCATTCACCCATCACCCGCTGTGCTCGCTGACCAACATTAGCTCCCAGTCACCAACACCTCAAATTTAAAATTCTCATCCTTGTCTTGTAATCTCTCCGTGGCCTCGCCCGTCCCTTCCTCTGTAACCTCCTACAACTCTATAACCCTCCGAGGCCTCTGCGTTCCTCCAAATTTGGCCTCTTGTGCATCGCTCATCCTCTTCCCCCAAACATTGGTGGCCGTGACTTCAGCCGTCTAGGCCCTAATCTTCCTTCCCAAACCTCTTCACTTCTCCACCTCTCTCCTCAAGATGCTGCTTAAAGCATAGCTCTTTAACCAAGTGTTGGATCACCTGCCTTCTTTAGTGACTCGGTGTCTAATTCTTGTCTGATTACACTCCTGTGAAGCACCTTGGAACACTTTTCGACATGAAGGCGCTATATAAATGCAAGTTGTTGTTATCTCAGTTTCCAAATTCCAGATATACATTTTTGACAGAGAATCACAATTTATAGGGAGAGAGAGACAGATACAAACACAAAGAATGGGCTGGATCAGCCTCGGAAATATCACTCAAAATTCCACTTGTCTGGATGTGTGCAGCTACAACAACACTCAAAGCTCGACACTATCCCAGATTAAACAACGACTCCCTCCACCACCGACACACCGTGTCTGCAGTGAGCACTAACTCACTATCCCAGATTAAACAACGACTCCCTCCACCCCCGACACACCGTGTCTGCAGTGAGCACTAACTCACTATCCCAGATTAAACAACGACTCCCTCCACCACCGACACACCGTGTCTGCAGTGAGCACTAACTCACTATCCCAGATTAAACACCGACTCCCTCCACCACCGACACACCGTGTCTGCAGTGAGCACTAACTCACTATCCCAGATTAAACAACGACTCCCTCCACCACCGACACACCGTGTCTGCAGTGAGCACTAACTCACTATCCCAGATTAAACAACGACTCCCTCCACCCCCAGCACACCGTGTCTGCAGTGAGCACTAACTCACTATCCCAGATTAAACAACGACTCCCTCCACCACCGACACACCGTGTCTGCAGTGAGCACTAACTCACTATCCCAGATTAAACAACGACTCCCTCCACCACCGACACACCGTGTCTGCAGTGAGCACTAACTCACTATCCCAGATTAAACAACGACTCCCTCCACCACCGACACACCGTGTCTGCAGTGAGCACTAACTCACTATCCCAGATTAAACAACGACTCCCTCCACCCCCGACACACCGTGTCTGCAGTGAGCACTAACTCACTATCCCAGATTAAACAACGACTCCCTCCACCACCGACACACTGTGTCTGCAGTGAGCACTAACTCACTATCCCAGATTAAACAACGACTCCCTCCAGGTTAAACTATTGTCTCCCCTTCCATCTGAAAGTCTTGAATGAGCTCGCTACCCCCGTCCTTCACTCTGCTGCTCTCCCCTCTCTCGCTGCTCTCCCCCTCCCTAGCTACTCTCCCCCTCGCGACACCCCTCCCTCCCTACTCCCCTTCCCTACTCTCCCCTTCCCTCCCTCCCTCCTCCCCTGCTCCCACTCCCTCCCACCTTCGTTCTCCACCCACGCCCTCTCCCTCACTCGCTTCTCTCCCCCTCCCTCCCTACTCCCCCATCACTCCCTCACTGCTCCCCCTCCCTCGCTACTCCCCCATCACTGCTCCCCCTCCCTCCCTGCCACCTTCACTCTCCTCCCTCCCAGTCTCCCCCTCACTCTTCCCTTCCCTTCCTCACTGCTCCCCCACCTCACTCGCTGTTCTCCCTCCTTACTCCCCCATCGCTGTTCCCACTCCCCCTTCCTCCGTGCTCCCCTTCCTCCCTCGCTCTTCTCCCTCTCCCTCCCCCCTCCCACCTTCGCTCTCCCCGCTCCCAGTCTCCCCCTCACTCTCCCCCGCCTCACTCACTGCTCTCCCCCTCCCATGCTCTCTCCCTCACTGCTCCTCCACCTTACTCGCTGCTCCCCCTCTCTCGCTACTCCCTTATCACTGCTCCCACTCCCTCCCTCATTGCTCCCCATACCTCCCTCCCTCACTGCTCTTCCCCTCCCTCTCTGCTCCCACTCCCCCCTCCCTCAGTCTCCCACTCCCACCCTCGCTCTCACCCTCCCTTACTTGCTCTCACCCTCCCTTCCTTGCCACATTCCCTCTCCCCCTCCCTCACTCGCCGCCCCCTCCTTCCCACATTCCCTCCCTCATCTCTGCCCCCTCCTTCTCACATTCTCTCCCTCACTCGCCGCCCCCTCCTTCCCACATTCCCTCCCTCACTCGCCGCCCCCTCCTTCCCACATTCCCTCCCTCACTCGCTGCCCCCTCCTTCCCACATTCCCTCCCTCACTCGGCGCCCCCTCCTTCCCACATTCCCTCCCTCACTCGCTGCCCCCTCCTTCCCACATTCCCTCCCTCACTCGCTGCCCCCTCCTTCCCACATTCCCTCCCTCACTCGCTGCCCCCTCCTTCCCACATTCCCTCCCTCACTCTCTGCCCCCTCCTTCCCACATTCCCTCCCTCACTCGCTGCCCCCTCCTTCCCACATTCCCTCCCTCACTCTCTGCCCCCTCCTTCCCACATTTCCTCCCTCACTCTCTGCTCCCTCCTTCCCACATTCCCTCCCTCTCCCCCTCCCTCCCTCCCTCTCCCCCCCCACATTCCTTCCCTCGCTCGCTGCCCCCTCCTTCCCATGTTCACTCCCTCACTGCTTTCCCCCTCCCTCCCGCGCTGCTCCCCCATCCCTCGCTCATCTCCTCTCCCCCTCCCTCCCTCGCTCCTCTCACCCATATTCACTCGCTCGCTCCGTTCTCCTTTTGATAATCTTGGCTCTCTCTCTCACAATGCTCTCAGGGCTCTCTCTCTCTCAGATGTACTAATATCCCCCGAGGCACAGACCTGAAGTACGATTGCTACTTGTTTTCAGCTGTATAAAGTGCAACTTTTCTGATCACATAATGTAGGGCTCAATTTTCCCCAGTGATTTGCGCCGGTTTTTTGGAGCAGTTCTTTTTGGGCCAAGTTGAAAAACCAGTTTCCCCAATCAATCTGCAGCAGTGTAACTCAGTTAGTTATGATTTTTTAGGTCAGTTTTTTTTCAGCCAAAGGGGGCGTAACCAGTCACCTACGCCAATTAGGGAAGTTTGGCCAGCTGAGAGTTACTCCAGTTGTGCTTAGGCCAGTGTATGTGGCCTCTGCTGAAAAACCTTCCCTCGAGTTAAGGAAATGGTGCAGGCAAGGAAATCGGCGCAGCAAGTGCCCGGACACACTGAAAGAATTGAAAAACATAGCAGCAACTTACCGCCAACCCCGCCTGAAGGCTGTCCGGTTCCAGGTTCACACACAGGAGAGTGAGGAGAGGAGAGAGGGGAGAGAGAGAGAGAGAGAGAGAGAGAGAGTGCGAGAGAGAGTGTTTTTCAATTCTTTTAATGTGTTGGGAGCTGTCTGTATGCTTCACTTTCCAGCCTCAGCTCACATTGTGTCCCTGGTTACCATGGTATCCCGATCTTTTTGGCACAGATCAAGGCTCCACCCCTAAAACTAAAGGTCGGGTTAGGTCACGCCAAAATGAAGAAATCCAACAGGGAAACTTAGATTTTTTTTTTGGCGTACTTCAGGCCCCAAAAAATAGCGTAACTCTTCAAGTACGCCAAAAAAACACTTTGGGGAAAATTGTGCCGTAATCTTGCTCATTGAGTTTTATAATTGTGCTGTGTTCGGCTGAACCCAACTGAGATGGTGAAATGAAATGTATTCTTCTGTTTTTGATGATTCTGTATTATTTTTGAATGTACAGCAGTTTCATAAAGTATTTTATCGCAGTGAAACCCATCGTGATGTGTCTATTTGTTGATGAATCATCTTCACGTATCCGGATATTCTAAATAATCTTCCCACTTTAACCATGGCTTGAACTTGATAATTTCAATAACACACAATATAAAACCAGACTGACACAGCAGTTTGATGATTGCAATAATGGGAAGATTGTAACATAGCACGACAGTTTTGACGAAAGGTCATTGACCTGAAACGTTAACGCTGTTTCTCTCTCCACAGATGCTGCCTGACCTGCTGAGTATTTCCAGTATATTCTGTTTTATTTATCTATTTAACAGACTGCACAACTATTTAAGAATCCGTATTTACTCACCAGCATTTACACACATGATTTTTTTCTGTCGTGTTTAAAGTCTGGAGAATGCTGATGAAGTGTTGCAAAACAGAATCACCAGGTCATCAGGTGGAGAAATAGAACCTGCGCTTCGGGAAGAGGGAGCAAGGACAATTGCCCAATTTGGCACTCCAGGGCATCCTTCCCACTCCACATGCCTGACAGGGTTTGCACAATGTGCCAATTCCATCCTCGTCACCCAAAGACACTTGTAAATTCCCCAAATGTTTTTATAGCCCTGCGGTGACCCACCAATAACTTGCACCACATAGATGGGCAAAGTGTTTGCTTGCACCATCACACATTGACCACTGCCCCAAGTGTGATATATTCTTCACAACATCACAAACACACGAGGCCAGAAATTCAGTATCGCTGGAGAGCTGGTGCTCCCCCCACCTTTTTGTGGCCATTAGTGCCAGCATTTCTTTCATGGCTCGGCCACGCCATATTCAGCTCCAAAAGTGAACAAATGGTTTCCAGCGCTAATCAACCCTTCCAAAGTGGATTTTTCAGCGGTGTGGCTGTCTTAATTTGAGCGTTGTCACCACTGAGAAATTCAGCATGCAGGCAAGGGTTTCGAATGAACCAGCTGCTCCCTGGCCTTTTTAAAGGCCAGAGTTTGCAGCAAGGCTCTGAGGGAGGAAGGAGGTTGGAAGGATGGCTGGCATAAGAGGTGTAAGGAGAGCCAACAGGTTCACTGATATGGAGCTGGAGGCATTGATGGATGGTGTGGAGGACAGAAGAATATGGTTTCCTGACGTGGGGCGACCTGGCAGTACATAATGCATGGAGGGAGATTGCAGGGGAGGTGTCAGGCACCTCCATATACGTGAGGACGTACCCTCCCAGGAGGGTGTTGGCCAGTCTGCACCAGGCCCTTCCAGGGTGATGATGGGTCGACGCCTCCTAGCTCTGGGGTGACAGGAATCCTCCTCCTCCTCATGTGGAATTGCTGGCTCAACCTCCAGTATCTGTCCTCTCATGATGGCCAGGTTGTGCAGCATGCAACAGACCACGACGGTTATGGAGACCCATTGAGGAGAGTAGTGCAAGGTGCCACCAGAGCAGTCCAGGCAACGGAACCTCTGCTTAAGGATACCTATACACTGCTCAATGATGCACCTGGTGCCACAATGAATGTCACTGTATGCATGCTTTGGCACTGTCCTGGGATCTGCAGAGGAGTGAGCAGCCAAGTGGACAGGGGATATCCCTTGTCCCCAAGCAGCCAACCGCAATCCTGATTCGGGCCAGGGAAGATGGCGGGCACATTGGTCTGACGCAGAATGAATGAATCGTGGCTGCTGCCTCCCTTGCTCACTGCCTGTCTGCACGGTGCTGACAATGATGCCTTCTCCTGCATGTCGCCCTGCTTCTGACCAGGTATATCAGGTCTCCCATCCTCAGGGTGAACCCTGCCAAGCAGGTCTCTGCAGCCCACAGGACTCCACTAAAGAGTTAGACCAGAAAGTTAGACAAAAGTACAGGGGTATGTGCAAACATCTGAGCAGCACTCAGCGAGTTTAATGGAGCCAAAACAATTAAGAAAACTATATCAAAAACTAAATACTGCGGACCATGAAAAATGAATTAAAAACACTAATAATTAATAAAACTATATCAAAAGATAAACACTGCGGATGCTGGAAAATGAAATAAAAACAGTACTAAGCAATGAAACTTTTTACCTACCAAAGGGCCCCAGCGGTGTCGCATTCGAGCATCGCATCGAAAACCTCGCGGGGGCACTGCTGGGAAAAGTACTACCTTTTCCTCGGTGAATTTCGCTGTGGTACTCCATTCCAAGCTGCCCGCACACTGCAGAGCTCACCGCTGGAAATCCTCCTTTAGGGCGGCTTCACCGCATCGTTTCCGGCGGAAGTGAACACCACTTAAATCCTCCCTGAGCTGAATATGGCTCGGGAGAGAAAAGTACCCGACCATGGTGGCCGATCGATTTTGGCGATCGACCGTCCAAACTCCGCAGTAGCCGTCCCTTCGGGGACGGTGAATTTCGGGCCCACAGACTACAAGATGGCTCCACAGAAAACTTGTCATGTGGCCTTGGCTCATGATCCTTTTTATTATTTACATCATTAGTTGCATTACCACAGTAGTCCACTAGGTGGACCATTAGTCCACTACGGGGAGCTCTATATTACCCTTCTCCCTCCTTAATGAAGAAGTAATCATAACAAAATAATCATCATACATAACTTGCATGATTATACACAACAAAAGATATGGATTTAATTTGCCATATTTACAAATGAAACGTAACCACTGTTTTTCTGTTTCGAAGAGCTTATCTTCGCTCCCTTAAACAGAACCTTCTAAACTTGGTGTCGAACTTAGACTCATTCTAGGCTGAGCATGAGGAGAAATTTTCTCCAAGGGCTGAGAATCTGTATCAATGTAGCTACCAACTTTATATGTATTATCCATACTAATTTCAAATGTAGTAACTCAATATAAAATGGCCGCTCATGGTTATTGCTGACACATCACTGTAGGGGAAAACAATGAGTAACTTGTCTTTGTGGAACGGCCTTGAGGGACCGTATCATAAAGTGAATGTAGCAACAGATGTAGGGGCTAAACTGAAGAAATACCTAGAGAAGCAGAACTGTGCGTGCCTTCCTTGCCTGCAAAACAAAGATAAGCTGGAGATGACTTAATCTTCACTCATGATTAGGGACTTGCTTACTTCACTGTGTAAATGACTAACTTAGCTTGTATCTATGCCACGGTAATTGATGTGATAGGACAATGAAAAGGGGTGTACCGATCTTCAACTGTATAAACTGTTTTTCTTTTGTAATGATTTTTGCTTGCTCTGGTGGATTCGACAGACTCATGAAGTCGGTGCCCCTTTATCAGAGCAAGACCCTTCATTGATGAAGTTTGAATAAAGTTAGTCTGAACTAAACTTTAAAGTATTCGAGTCAGTGTATTCGCTGAAACAGATTGAGGTAAAAGAATCCGTATCTACAGGGCAACCGTTGATCTACATTTTGACTCTCTACAACTTCAGACTTTTGTCTGCCTGACTCGGACTCAGACTTAAATTCTTACTTTGTCTTGTACTTGTTTCTCGTACATCTGATGTAGGGTTTGCTACTAGTACTCTAGTTGTGGCTCCTTAGAAATAATCGAATCATTCCAACTTTCAACTCCTTCCACATCTGTCAGTAAAATGTGAACAAACCTAACCTTTCCATGATCAAACATCTTGACCAAATATGTGCGAGGATCACATATCTTCACTATTCTTCCTGGTAACCACTTTAACCATTCATGGTGATGGTTCTTCACTCTCACCTTCTGATTCAATTTCACACCTCTCTCTCTTACGCTACCTCCATCATGATTCTCTTTCTGTCCTGATTGTTAAAGCCTGGGTGTCATGGTACATCAGTCATTGAAGGTTGGCATGCAGGTACAGCAGGCGGTTAAGAAAGCAAATGGCATGTTGGCCTTCATAGCGAGGGGATTTGAGTACAAGGGCAGGGAGGTGTTGCTACAATTGTACAGGGCCTTGGTGAGGCCACACCTGGAGTATTGTGTACAGTTTTGGTCTCCTAACCTGAGGAAGGACATTCTTGCTATTGAGGGAGTGCAGCGAAGGTTCACCAGACTGATTCCCGGGATGGCGGGACTGACCTATCAAGAAAGACTGGATCAACTGGGCTTGTATTCACTGGAGTTCAGAAGAATGAGAGGGGACCTCATAGAAACGTTTAAAATTCTGACGGGGTTAGACAGGTTAGATGCAGGAAGAATGTTCCCAATGTTGGGGAAGTCCAGAACCAGGGGACACAGTCTAAGGATAAGGGGGAAGCCATTTAGGACCGAGATGAGGAGGAATTTCTTCACCCAGAGAGTGGTGAACCTGTGGAATTCTCTACCACAGAAAGTTGTTGAGGCCAATTCACTAAATATATTCAAAAAGGAGTTAGATGAAGTCCTTACTACTAGGGGAATCAAGGGGTATGGTGAGAAAGCAGGAATGGGGTACTGAAGTTGCATGTTCAGCCATGAACTCATTGAATGGCGGTGCAGGCTAGAAGGGCCGAATGGCCTACTCCTGCACCTATTTTCTATGGTTCTATGTTTCAAACTTGGCACAATGAGAACCTGGTTTGTGGCTGTCGTTTGAGAAACAACTCTGATGGTGTATGAGGAGTATTACGATAATTAATTAGAAAATTTGCTACTTTGTGGTTCAATGACAACTGTCGTTTCTTTGGATTTGGATCCAACATTTGCTTGATGAGGACACATTTTACAATTTGTACTGTGCGCTCTGCTGCACCATTTAAAATAGGGTGGTCTAGTGGAACTTTAGTATGTTTCACATAGTTTCTGCTCATGAATAGTGCAAATTCTTCTGAACAAAATTGTGGCTCATTATCAGACACAATTTCTTCTGGAGGTCGAATGAAGAAAACAATCTTTGCAAATTGTCTAGGGCTAGACTTTCCCTAAACCCCCACCACTAGATTGCCGCCCAAAAAGACTGCTAAGATTCTTCAAATAACACTGGCGAAAAATTCCATAAAACGGAAAAAATACCACCCAGCGAAAAAATGGATCTTACACGTAGATTCTCAACAACCTGGCACAATGGGCGGTTCATAACCAGAATGGGCAGTAAGTAATCAAACTTTAGACCAAGGCTGTGGTTGGGCCTTGGGGGGAGGGGGAGGGGCAAACTCAAAAAATATTTTTTCAATCAAACGAAAAATAAAAATTTAAAAAGCATTCTCAAGACCCTTTTTAACTTAAAAATAATTAATAAAAAACCTTTAACTTAGCTTTCTTTTCAGGGTACTTACCTACCTCTCTGCTCTGGTGTTTTCGTGCTCCTCCTGTGCTATGTGTGCGGGAAGTGTATCCAGCTGCAGCTCCTGACAGACTGCATTGTGAAACTGGAGCAGTGCATGGATTCACTCTGGAGCATCCGCAATGCTGAGGATGTTGTGACTAGCACATTTACTGAGTTGGTCACACCGCAGGTAAAAGTTACAAAGGCAGATGGGGAATGGGTGACCATCAGGCAGAGCAGGAGTAGGAAGGTAGTGCAGGGGTGCCCTGCGGTCATTTCCCTCCAAAACAGATATACCGCTTTGGATACTGTTAGGGGAGATGGCTCATCAGGGGAAGGCAGCAGCAGCCAAGTTCATGGCACCATGGGTGACTCTGCCGCATAGGGCAGGAAAAAGAGTGGGAGAGCTATAGTGGTAGGAGATTCTATTGTAAGGGGAATAGATAAGCGTTTCTGCGGCTGCAATCGAGACTCCAGGATGGTATGTTGCCTCCCTGGTGCAAGGGTCAAGGATGTCTTGGAGCAGCTGCGGGGCATTCTGGAGGGAGATGGTGAACAGCCCGTTGTCGTGTTGCATATGGGTATCAACGACATAGGTTAAAAAACGGGATGAGGTCCTACAAGCTGAATTTAGGGAACTAGGAGTTAAATTAAAAAGTAGGACCTCAAAGGTAGTAATCTCAGGACAAACCGGACGGTCTGCACCTGAGCAGAATCGGAACCAATGTCCTGGGGGGGTGTTTGCTAGTGTTATTGGGGAGGGTTTAAACTAATATGGTAGGGGGATGGGAATCTATGCAGGGAGACAGAGGAAGTAAAATGGGGGCAGAAGCAAAAGATAGAAAGGAGATAAGGAAAAGTGGAGGGCAGAGAAATCAAAGGCAAAAATCAAAAAGGGCCACATTACAACATAATTCTAAAAGGACAAAGTGTTAAAAAAAACAAGCCTGAAGACTCTGTCTCAATTTGAGGAGCATTCATAAGGTGGATGAATTAACTGCACAGATAGCTGTGAACGGATATGATGTAATTGGGATTACAGAGACATGGATCCAGGGTGACGAAGGCTGGGAACTCAACATCCAGGGGTATTCAATATTCAGGAAGGATAGACAGAAAGAAAAAGGAGGTGGGGTAGCGTTGCTGGTTAAAGAGATTAACGCAATAGTAAGGAAGAACATTAGCTTGGATGATATGGAATTTGTATGGGTCGAGCTGCGGAACACCAAAGGGCAGAAAACGCTAGTGGGAGTTGTGTACAGGTCACCAAACAGTAGTTGTGAGATTGGGGATGGCATCAAACATGAAATTAGGGATGCGTGCAATAAGAGGTACAGCAGTTATCATGCGAGACTTTAATCTATATAGATTGGGCTAACCAAACTGCTAGCAATACAGTGGAGGAGGATTTCCTGGAGTGTATAAGGGATGGTTGTCTAGTCCAATATGTCGAGGAACCAACGAGAGAGTTGGCCATCCTAGACTGGGTGTTGTGTAATGAGAAATTAGCAATCTTGTTGTACGAGGCCCCTTGGGGAAGAGTGACCATACTATGGTAGAATTCTTGATTAAGGTGGAGAGTGACACAGTTAATTCAGAGACTAGGGTCCTGAACTTAAAGAAAGGTAACTTCGATGGTATGAGACATGAATTGGCTAGAATAGACTGGCGAATGATACTTAAAGGGTTGACGGTGGATAGGCAATGGCAGACATTTCAAGATCACATGGATGAACTTCAACAATTGTACATCCCTGTCTGGCATAAAAATAAAATGGGGAAGGTGGCTCAACAGTGGCTATCAAGGGAAGTTAGGGATAGCATTAAATCCAAGGAAGAGGCATATAAATTAGCCAGGAAAAGCAGCAAACCTGAGGACTGGGAGAAATTTAGAATTCAGCAGAGAAGGACAAAGGGTTTCATTAGGAGGAGGAAAAGAGAGTATGAGAGTAAGCTTGCAGGGAACATAAAAACTTACTGCAAAAGTCTCTATAGATATGTGAAGAGAAAACGCTAAGTGACAAGAAACCTTGCAGTTAGAATCGGTGAAGTTATAATGGAGAACAAAGAAATGGCAGACCAATTGAACAAATACTTTGGTTCTGTCTTCATTAAGGAAGACACAAATAACCTTCCGGAAATACTAGGGGACTGAGGGTCCAGCGAGAAGGAGGAACTGAAGGAAATCCTTATTAGTGTTCGGGAAATTGATGGGACTGAAGGCCGATAAATCCACAGGGCCTGATAGTCTGCATCCCAGAGTACTTAAGGAAGCAGCCCTAGAAATAGTGGATGCATTGGTGGTCATTTTACAACATTCTATAGACTCTGGATTAGTTCCTATGGATTGGAGAGTAGCTAACGTAACCCCACTTTTTTAAAAAAGGAGGGAGAGAGAAAACAGGGAATTATAGACCGGTTAGCCTGACATCGGTAGTGGGGAAAATGTTGGAATCAATTATTAAAAACGTAATAGCAGCGCATTTGAAAAGCAGTGACAGGATCCGTCCAAGTCAGTATGGATTTATGAAAAGGAAATCATGCTTGAAAAATCTTCTAGAATTGTTTGAGGATGTAACTGGTAGAATGGACAAGGGAGAATCAGTGGATGTGGTGTATTTGGACTTTCAAAAGGCTTTTGACAAGGTCCCACACAAGAGATTGGTGTGCAAAATTAAAGCACATGGTATTGGGGGTAATGTATTGATCTGGATAGAGAACTGGTTGGCAGACAGGAAGCAAAGAATAGGAACAAACGGGTCCTTTTCAGAATGGCAGGCTAGTGGGGTACCGCAAGGTTCAGTGCTGGGACCCCAGATATTTACAATATGCATTCATGATTTAGACGAAGGAATTGAATGTAATATCTCCAAGTTTGCAGATGACACTAAGCTGGGTGGCAGTATGAGCTGTGAGGAGGATGCTAAGAGGCTGCAGGGTAACCTGGATAGGTTGGGTGAGTGGGCAAATGCATGGCAGATGCAGTATAAATGTAGATAAACGTGACGTTATCCACTTTGGTGGCAAAAACAGGAAGGCAGAATATTATCTGAATGGTGACAGATTAGGAAAAGGGACGGTGCAATGAGACCTGGGTGACATCAGTCATTGAAAGTTGGCATGCAGGTACAGCAGGCGGTGAAGGCGGCAAATGGCATGTTGGCCTTCGTAGCGAGAGGATTTGAATATAGGAGCAGGGAGGTCTTACTGCAGTTGTACAGGGTCTTGGTAAGACCACACCTTGAGTATTGTGTACAGTTTTGGTCTCCTAATCTGAGGAAGGACATTCTTGCTATTGAGGGAATGCAGTGAAGGTTCACCAGACTGATTCCCGGGATGGCAGGACTGACATATGAAGAAAGACTGGATTGACTAGGCTTATATTCACTGAAATTTAGAAGAATGAGAGGGGATCTCATAGAAACATATAACATTCTGACGGGATTGGACAGGTTAGATGCAGGAAGAATGTTCCTGATGTTGGAGAAGTCCAGAACCAGGGTACACAGTCTAAGGATAAGAGGTAAGCCATTTAGGACCGAGATGAGGAGAAACTTTTTCACTCACGAGAATTGTTAAACTGTGGAATTCTCTACCACAGAAAGTTGTTGAGGCCAGTTCGTTAGATATATTCAAAAGGTAGTTAGATGTGGCCCTTACGGATAAAGGGATCAAGGGGTATGGAGAGAAAGCAGGAATGGGGTACGGAAGTTGCATGATCAGCCATGATCATATTGAAGGGCCGAATGGCCTACTCCTACACCTATTTTCTATGTTTTTTTTGATCTTACGTATGGGTCACCGGTGAGGCAAAACTTGGACCGTGGTGGTTTTCTCAGTGGTGCATGCAAATACACGTGAGCGGTCTGCTCCCCAGCAGTATTTTGAAACTCTCTTTAAAAAAAAAAAGAAGAGGGAACTTTCGTTGGGTGGTTTTCTGCCGAAAAAGAACTGTACCTCCAAGATAACCGCCGAAAATGAAGAGGAAAGTCTCGCCCCTAGTGTTTTACTTGTAATTTTCCGCATCGGAAACACCTCTACCCCCTTCAAATGGCTATCAATCACAATGAACAATTTTATGTCCTTCTAGCTCAGCAAAATCTACATGTAACCTTTGTCACACCCTAGGAGCCCATTTCCATGGCTGTAATGATACTGATGGTGGTTTCTTGCTTACCGATTGACATGTCGTACACTGACTAATGATGTACTCTATAGGCGAGATTTTTCACTTTTTTTGCATGCTTAACGCCCACTTTACTGCTGAAATTACGTAATGCTCATATATCGCCCATTTAGCCACAAAATGGAAACTGCCAGGCATTTTTTGAGAACTTATTGCCAAGCATTACTTTCCCCATGTGCTTAACGCCGGGAAAAAATAATACCGCCCGCCCACGTTTTTGGGGTGGAATCATCAGAATGGGCGAAATCAACGGCCGTATCACCCAGCGTTACTTTCCACTCGGAATTAATGCCGAGATTCAATAATACCGCCCGCCCACGTTTTTTTGTCGTCAGGAGCACATTTGACAAAACTAACGCCCAGGAGATCGCTCACCGTCACTTTCACCATCTCGCGCACATATCGGCCAAAGAAAGTGGAACTGTTCTCAACTAACGCCAGCGGTGTGGCTGCCATTTTTTTAAATCGCAGGTCGCTTCATTCAAAAGTCTGCTTCAACTTCGGGGGAGTTTGCATTGGCTCTGGAGTTCTTCTCAGCTGAAGTGACCATCTCAACAGACATGTTTTCAGACTCTGGACTCTAGGTGTATTTTAGTGAGGAAATTATTGCTTCTGATCAATCGCCATTATACTTTCATTGCAATGGGGCCAGCCATTTCTCAGCCTGCATCGATTAACACGCAGATGCTGCAGAGTGCAGATGGCTCAATGTGTGATGCACATCATTATGTCCCCAATTTATGACGTGCAAGAATGACGTGGAGGGGGTCCAGACCATACACACCCCGCACGTACAAGGAAAAGAGTCTTACCTCAATGTCTCCGACCACACCTGCCTTCGGAGGCTGTGCTTCCACAAGGTGGTGATCAGTGAAATATGTGAGCTCATCAGGCCACATATGCAGCCTGCCATCAGGGCATCGGTGTCGATCGAGGTGGTTATGTCTTTAATACTCTTATGAATCACTCCATGTGGTCTAGTATTGTACTTGAGCTGTTGTGACCTTAGTCCCATTTATTGTAACTCCAGAGTGAGGCACAAGCCTCACACCGATGGGCCCTGCACACCTATGCAGGTGACCCTCAGCTCTCCCACAGCAGTGCCCTCTGGTGGCACACCTTGTGACTATACAGTTAGTATACATGGTCTACATACATGACATCATTTCCCCCCCCCCCCCCCCCAAGTCTTTAATGCAAATTGGCTCATACATTAACGGTGACCTGGGCTTTGCTCTTCCTGGTTGACCGTTGGAGGGTTGCTTCGAGCTTGGGTGGATTGGTAATGAGATTTATTACCAGTGGAGGTGCCCGTGGTTTCTGGTTGTGAGTCCATGACTACTCCATTCTCTACCCCCCCACCACACAGAGATCATGCTAATGGCCCATTACATGCAAGTTGTATTCAAGTTCATCACATGGGTTTTACATTTACATCTTGGTACATTTGCTGGGTGGATTACAGTTGCATTTCTTTTAGTGTGGTACATTTACATGATCAGTACAAGTATATCAGTACAGGTACACAAGGACAGTCTAGTTCCAGCACGGCCAGATAAGATCCGGGTCATCTGGTATTGGCGCAGCGTCCCATGCTAGTGGGTCTGTGGGTGAGGTGAGCTAATTTTGCTCGAGTTGCCGGAGCTCAGGGCTCTTGCCGTTACTCCTAGTGTCGGGCAGGCCCAAAGACAGCTGATGTGTGTCTGTGGCCTCTCTGTCCTTTTCGTTTGCACAGTGTCGCTGCTGCTCCCTGGGAAGCGGTCTGAGCGAGTGAGCGTTTTGTCTAAGTGACGGTGGGGCTGCCTCATCTTGTCTAGCAGTTCGCAGGGGACTGCTGACTTGCTTTCCTTGAGAGCATCGTTGTGAGCACTCTCTAGTTTGGGATCGTGGCTGGTCCAGGTCCCATTTGGAGGAGCCGTTGGCAGGTGACCCTTCACTCTTGGGCATTGCCATGGTGGCGAGTGGGTTTGTGGGCTGCGCCTTTTCCACCCGGGTGGTGGACGACGGTAGCCGACTGCGAGCATAGACACAGTTTATTGTTTCTGGCCCGTGGCGGTTCATGCCATCGGTTGCAAGCAATGTAAAACCGATCTGAGGCAGGGTATCGCTACCGGTGCCTCTGCTCTCCGGGGATCATTTACTCTTGTCTACTTGTCTACTTGTGTCAGCTGTGGGGACACTTTATGATACATCGTTCTGGTCCCGAGGACGCGAGAAGGATAGACTTTATCAGCTTCCCCATGACCAAGGAGGCTCAGACTGACAGGGCTGGAGCATTCTACCGCATTGCTAAGTTACTCAGGGTGCAGGGAGCTATACAATGCACTCACATCACCATGCGGCCACCTTCTCAGGACCCGGAGCGTTTTCGTAACAGAAAAGGATTTCACTCCCGGAAGGTCCAACTAGTTGTCGACCTTAACCAGTGAATGCCAAATGTCCGGGCACCTTCGATCAGACTCACATCCTGCGTGAGAGCGCTGTCTCTGACATCTTTAAGAGTCAGCTACAAGACAGTGCTGGATGCTTGGTTGTAACAGATATGGCCAAGCCACCTGGTTAATGAGTCCCTTCCTTACACCCACACCGAGGTCGAGAAGCGATACAACAGGAGCCACAGAGACACACGCAATGTGGTCCAGAAAACAATAACTGTGCTTAAGTAGTGCTTCAGATGTCTGGACCACTCAGGAAGGGAGCTACAATACAACCCTGAGCAAGTAGGTAAACTTGTGGTCATGTGCTCCATGCTGCACAACCTGGCTATCAGGTGGGGCCAAGAATTGCGTGAAGGGACTGATGCTCCACCTCAGGAGAGAGAGGAAGAGGATGATGAGGGGCTGGACGCTGACCTAGGGCCAGACAATCAGGTTGGCTATGCAACCATGCCCACGACCCACTCCAGACCGCAGGAAAGGGCCCGTGGTGGCTACATAACTACAGGACTCTTACGTGAGGAGCTGATATCTGAACGATTTGCCTGAAAGAACATTGATGTGAGTGACAACGCTGACACACTGCTATGTTTGTGCAGTTCAGATATCAATGGTGCCCATCACATTGGCGCCAGTTAAAGTTTACGTTGATTGAAGTTAAGTTGTATTTAATCCTTTCATGTTAAGGAATCACCAGTGCATAACGGTCCAGCTGTCTGAAACAATGCGCAACAAGTTATGTTCAATAAAAAAAAATTATACCAACATTGGTCTGAAATCGTAAGTATCACAGGCAATAAACACCCAACTCCCGCCCACTCACCATTTTTTCCACCATTGACATCAATCAAATGTTCAACATGTCCAGCAACACAGAATACAAAGGCAAAGCAAGAGGGTGGTTCCCAGCCCCCATACATTACAACAAATTGCATACACCCAGATGGAGATATAACACAGCCATCACCCGCGGACATGCACCCTTCCCCTTCCTTCCCCTCTTCTTCTCCCCACCTCTACCCCTTTCCCTTCTCTCTCCACAGTGCCTGGCTGAGGAGCTGCTCAGGCAGTGCCTCATTGGGGGGAGATGAAGGCAGATGCGGTGGTTGCACAGGTACGGGAGCCGGGGGGGGAGGGGTTGCCAAGGGTGCAACATTCTCTGATGCAGAAGCAGGATCTTGGTCCTTGCCCTCATCTGTCGTTTGCAGTGGTGGTGCGGAACCTAGGGGTGGAGTGCCACGCTCTGGGGCCACTGGGAGGCCTGTGCCAGCAGTGTTCCTGGCTATCGTATCCAAGGCCTCCGCCATCCGTGGAATGTACTCAGTCATGGTTGTCAGCTGTCGGGATATGCCCCCTAATGCTTCGATGAGCTGGTCACCAACGTCTACAATCCTCCTGGACAACTGTACCATTTCTCCGCTCTCATGTGGCGCTCGTCGAACAGACATGCCGTGTCAACGAGGCCTCCGCGGGGTCGGCGCTGTTCTGGGGACAAATGGGATGCCTTGTGGCGAGGTGCTTGGGGCTGGCACCTCCAGGCAGGAATGACCGGAAGACCACTAGATGGCCTTGGGGTGGAATGGCTTCTGGAGCGTGGCAGTGCAGGTTTCTCAAAGTCCGCGGAGAACAGACCCAGCGGATTGACGGGCGAGAATCGGAGCTCTTCAGCAGCAGATGTAGGATCGTCCGGAGAGTCCGGCCCTGCGCCCCCACCTCTGGCCTCTGTGGTCTTGCCTGGGGCCGCGCTGCTGGCTGAGCTGAAAAGCACAAATGAGGTTATTAGAGAAGGGGGTGCTAGGGTCACAAGACGGGTCCAGCGCTACACACAGCATATGCACAACAAAAGCACCACCTCTCTCAAAATCATCACAGACATCACATTTCATGACCATCAACACATTGTGCATTGCAATGATTTTCATTAGGCCAGCATTATTTCTAGGACAATTTTAGAAATCATCTATCATATATGATTGTTCAGATATGAGTGGGTGTGGCACCTATTGACTTTACATCATGCAATGGTGTAAGCTTTACTCACGTGGCATCACTTCAGGGTCTGCAGATACTTCCCCACGAGTGCAAGCAATCGCTCCTCCGTCTTAGTGATGTTGCTGGGGACTGACTGGTGGCCCCCCACCCGTTCGCCTCTGCACAGACCTCAATAGCTTCTTCTGTAAAAGGTGACAGGATGACATGGCATGAGATCATTGCTTGATATTATTGCTAGGTACTGTCAGAGACTGATACAACACATAATAATCATGATTACATCTGTTGGTTATGATAATGATAGTCACTCATGACTGTTACAAATCAAATTATATAAATACATAAGTGCATGTAAATCAATGTAATACTTACTCTTGCGGATCCCACAAGGTCGTTCCATCATTTGCGGCATTGGTTGCCCTCACGAACCTTGTTGGTCGCCGACAAAACCACCTCTGCAATCTTGGTCCATATCTTCTGGTAGGCCTTTGGGGCAGGCTTCCCACGCCCTCCCTGTGTCAAATCATCCCAGTGTAACTCGACCTCCTGCAGGAGGGAGGCATTTGCCTTGTTAGAGAACCTCCTGGCTCTTTTGCTCCCTTCAATGTGCTCCTCTCCCACCTCACTGCTCTCTCCAGCATCAGTCTCCACAGTGTGCTGTGATGCCTCCTCCTCTCCCTCCATTATAGGCCAAATTTGGGCAAATATGTGGCTTGTAACAGCTAATTTTTGTTTCCCTATTTGCTGTAAAGCTCTAAAGTCTCCCTCCTTCCTCCCAAAGCAGCCACACCACACCCAGACACGCCTTCAGTCCCTCTCAGCCCCCTCTCTCTGTCTCCTCTTCTGCGCATGTCATGATGACCCTTGACGTCCTGAATCGGGGGAATCAAGCATTGCCATGTATTTGCTAAGGACGGCGACACTTTACGGCAGAAGGTCAGCGAGATTTAACACTTCCGCCCATTTCATATCGCTCGCGGTAACGGCCATTTTAAAAAATGGGGACAAGGTGCTTTGAGAATGGGCGAGAAGCCGGTGATCTGAAACCCTTTTTTACCGTCCACGCCGGAAATAATGTCCATTTTTGGGTGATAAGCACAAAAGTGGAAAATCTAGCCCTATATCTTTATCTAAACCTGGCCACCATAAGTAACTGTGTACAAAACTCTTGGTCAAGCACATTCCCAGGTGCCGGTCATTACGATCTCCCAACAATTTGGACCTGAACTTATTTGGAATAACTGGTCTTGCATCCCACAATCTTTATCCACTGATAATTTATTCCTACAAATGAAGTATGGATGAATATATTTCTCTGATACCTGCTTTGGCCATCCATTTGCTATGTGATCATACACCTTTGACATAACTTGGTCACATTTGGTTACTCTTCCAATCTCTTCAGCTGTGACTGGCAGTTCATCAATGTATAAAAAAAAAGAACACTTCTTCCCTATTGGGCATAACTTGTGATGGGGATGGCAACCTGGAAATAACATCAGCATTACTGTGATCAACATTACTTAGATCTACCTTCAAGATAATATTTTCAGTTTCTAGTCTCAAGTTCTTGCTCAACTTTCTCCTTGAGTGCGTATGGTACGGGACGTGGCTTGCAGTAAACTTGGTCTAGCGTCCTTCTATACCCTGACACTTGAAACCTTGAATTGGACTGCCTATTTTATGTAACACCTTTGGATACTGCTTGATGACATTATCCTTCGATGCAAATCTTGTTTCAAACGAAAAATCTCATTCCAATCCAACTTCAGTGATCTGAACCAATTTCTACCAATTAAGGCAGGCTTATCTCCTGCCACTACAAGCTCTGAAACTGATCCTTGTATTTCACCAGTATGGTGATACGTCCTACCACAAGGGTTTGCTCTCCTGAGTAGCCTCACCACTCTATCTTCAACTTCTCCAATGGAAAATCACTGAACTTGTCGACATATAGCGATTCTGGTATTACGCTCACTGATGCTCCAGTGTCGATTTCCATTGGTATCCTGGTTCCTGCAACGTCTACTTGGATGACGATATTTTGCGAATTGCTGTTAGATACCTTTGTGGTCCTGATGACATGCATCTCCAGAACCTGCTCATCCTGTTGCTTCTCTTCAATGCTACGTAGTCTCTGGCGATTCCTACTTCCTCGTTCCAGTCACTCATACTGTCACACAGGTATGTGTTCAGACACAAGTCCATGGCACAAGTATGTTGGCAGGTTGGTAACCTGTCAAAGGGTGTTGGGCAGGAATCACCAATAGCATCTTTTCTGTTTCTGTACGTGGAACCAGTCTCAGCTGAGTGTTCCTGTGACGAAGGCTGCACCAGGGCCACAGGGCCCCCACCTGTCACAGGTACATCTGGGCCAGGAGATTTAGGTAGTGAGTGAGAGGAACCACTGAGCACAAATGAGGAGGAACAAGTGGAGATGAGAGTGAAAATGCAGGAATTTGCTGGATGGAGGGACAGCTCACATCTTCCCTCAGTTGCACAGCCAATGATTATAATCTCGTGAATATTTATAGTGCAGAGGTGGTCATTCAGCCATTGTGTCTGTATCAGCTCTTTACCAGAGAGGTCCAAATACCCTTCTCTCTCCCCATAACCCTGTATCGTCCTCTGTTTCAAAGATACACTTCTTTAAAAGATGCAATGGTCTTCAGAATCAGAAAAAGTGACGACGCTGTGGAATTGTAAAAACCTCTGATTCACTAATGTCCTTTAGGGAAGAAAATTGCCATCCTTACTCAGTCAGACCTGTATGTGATTCCAGTCCCACACCAACAGGGATAATCGTAACTGCCCTCTGAAGTGACCGAGCAAACCACGCGATTGTATAAAAAAATGACAAAGAATAACTCCCGACCTAACAGTACTATGGGAGCACCTTCGCCACATAGACTCCAGCGGTTCATGGCGGCTCACCATCACCACCTTCTCAGGGTGACTAGGGATGGGCAATAAATGCCAGTCTTACCAGCGATACCCACATCCCAGGAATGAATTTTAAAATGTGGTTTCGCCCCCAGTGTACATTTGATTTTGTCTATTTCACATTTGCAAGATCTTATTCAGCAATTATTTTTGACATTTTTTTTCGTAAAAAATGTGTGATCAGTGCTTCATACCATCCACACAACGTTCTCTCCTCCCTCCATTTCCTCTGGTTTCGATGGCTAGATTTCTGACCTGTCATCTGATTATTGCTTATCCCTTTCCAAACCTGCCTGAATAGTTCTGCTTTCCTGTAATATACGTATGCCTGGGTTTACCTGCCACCAAGGAGAGCAACCGTCTGAGGTCATTGGGCCACAGACACACACGTGCAGCCCTTGTATATAAAGATAGCCTCCATGTTTAATCTGTTATTCGAGAGCTTATAAAGTAGTCAGGTCACACCTGATTGAGTTCACGGTACTAAGCCCATTGAGTTATTGCATACGCAACATTTGGTGACGAGACACAATACGAACTTTCACACGCACACAAAAAAAAATGAGCAGCTTTGGAATCCTGGAGCAATTCGTGGAGGGAGAAGACTGGGAGGATCTTACAGATTGCCTCGACCAGTACTACGTGGCCAACAAGATGGATGAATACGCTGACGCAGTTAGGTGCAGGGCGGTTTTCCTCATGGTTTGTGGTCCAAAAATCTATGGCCTCAAAGAATCTGCTCTCACCTGCATGTCCAACGGAAAAGGCCTATGAGGAATTGTGTGCTCTGATTCGGGACCATCTCAAACCTAAAAAAAACATAATTATCTTGAGATATCGCTTTTACAAGCATGTTTGTTCTGAGGGCCAGGATGTGGCAGAATTTGTTGCCGCAATGAGACGTCTCGCTGGGCCGTGTAAGTCTGGAACTGCATTGGAAGACAAGCTGCATGACGTCTTTGTAATAGGCATAAACCACGAGGTGATCCTGCAGAAGCTGCTGGCTGCGGAGACGCTGGATCTGAGCAGGGCCATCACGATCGGCCAGGCTTGCCTGACCACGGTCGATAGTACAAAGCAGATATCCTCGCAGAGTCGGAAGGCCACGGCAAGTACTGTGCACTAGATTGTGTCGTCGGTTGGCAGAACTACACCTGGCAGGGCCGACCCGACTGTGTTTGTGAAACCTGTAGCTGCTCGAAGTCCGCCATTGGGCACAAATCTGATTTCACCCTGTTAGCGTTGTGGGGTCAATCATTGGCCTCATCAGTGCCGTTTCAGACAGTATATTTGTAGAGGCGAAAATGGAGCACCTTCAGCGGATGTGTCCGCAGCTCAGCAAGTGTGCTGCGACGTACCACGTGGATGATGATGACCAATGCGACCCGAGATACCCGAGGAGGAAGTGTACAGTGTACATTCGTTCCTGACAAAGAGCCAACCGATAATGATTGAAGTAAAATTGAACGGCGTGCCCGTATCTATGGAATTAGACACGGGTCGAGTCAGTCAATTATGAGTCAGAGGACTTTCAAAAAGCTGTGGGACACAAAGGCCGTGAAACCCAAGCTTAGTCCAGTAAATGCAAAATTGCGTATCTATACCAAAGAGCTCATACCAATGATTGGCAGTGCAGCAGTCAAGGTGTCGTACGATGGGGCGGTTCATGATCTATCGCTGTGGATAGTTCCAGGCAATGGTCCAATGCTGTTCGGCAGGAGTTGGCTCAAAAAAAGAAGGTGGAACTGGAACGATATTAAAGCTTTGTCATCGGTGGATGACACTTCATGTGCTCAAGTGCTGAGCAAATTTCCCTCGCTGTTTGCACCAGGCATCGGAAACTTCACGGGAGCCAACGTGCAGATCCACCTGGACTTGGATGCAAGACCCATCCATCACAAAGCCCGGGCGGTCCCGTATATGATGGGGGAGAAGGTCGAAATCGAACTGGACAGATTCCAACGTGAAGGGGCCATTTCACCTGTCGAATTTAATGAATGGGCTAGTCCCATTGTTCCTGTGCTGAAGAGTGATGGCACTGTCAGGATTTGTGGAGACTACAAGATTGCGATCAACAGAGTTTCGAAACAGGATCAGTACCCGTTACCAAAGTCTGATGACCTGTTTGCAATGCTAGCCGAGGGAAAGTCATTCACCAAACTGGATCTGACGTCAGCCTATATGACACAGGAGCTTGTCAAATCGTCGAAGAAACTTACGTGCATCAATATGCATAAAGGGCTGTTCATTTACAACAGGTGTCCTTTCGGAATTCGCTCGGCTGCAGCTATATTTCAGAAAAACATGGAGAGTTTACTGAAGTCCGTCCCTCGAACCGTGGTGTTCCAAGACGACATTCTGGTCACAGGTCGTGACACTGCCAAACCCTGCACAACCTGGAAGAGGTTCTACGTCGTCTGGACAAAGTGCGGCTCAGGCTGAAATGTTCTCCCCTACACTCACTCTCTCACTCTCTCATTCTCTCTCACTCTCTCCTACGGACTCGAAAACAGAGGCCATCAAAAATGCACTGAGACCCCAGAATGTGACGGAGCTGGGGACGTTCCTTGGTCTTCTCAACTACTTCAGTAATTTCTTACCTAATTTGAGTACATTATTAGAGCCACTGCACATGCTGCTCAGAAAAGGCGACAACTGAGTTTAGGGTGTATCTCAAGACAGGGCCATCGAGAAGGCTAGAAATCTGCTTTGTTCCAACAAATTGCTGGTATGTTATGACCCATGCAAGAGTTTAGTATTGGCCTGTAACGCTTCATCACATGGGGTGGGTTGCGTGCTCCAACAATCCAATGAATCGGGCAAACTGCAACCCGTTGCGTACGCGACGAGAAGCATGTCTAAAGCGGAAAGAGCCTACGACATGGTAGAGAAAGAAGCTTTAGCCTGCGCATATGGGGTTAAAAAGATGCACCAGTATCTGTTTGGGCTTCGTTTCGAGCTTGAAACCGATCACAAGCCGCTCATATCTTTGTTTTCAGAGCATAGAAGTATCGATACCAACGCGTCGTCCCGCATCCAGAGATGGGCACTGACATTATCTGCCTATGATTATGTCATTCGCCATAGACCTGGCACTGAGAATTGTGCCGATGCATTTAGCCATTTGCCATTGCCCATGCCGGAGGTGGAAATGCCACAGCCCGCAGACCTACTGTTGGTCATGGATGCCTTTGAGAGTGAAGGGTCGCCTGTCACTGCTCAACAAGTTAGGACTTGGACCAGCCAGGATCCGATCCTATCAGTTATAAAATGTTGTGTCCTTAGTGGTGATTGGTCTGCCTTTCCCAGGGAAGTGTATGATGAGACCAAACCTTACAACCGTCGCAAAGATGAACTATCCACCCAATCTGATTGTTTGCTATGGGGTAATCATGTTATGCCCAAGAAGATCAGGGCGAGATTTGTTTGTGATTTACACAGTACCCATCCCGGTATTGTGATGATGAAGGCTCACATTTGGTCGCCTGGCATAGAATCTGATTTGGAGTCATTTGTACAACACTTGCATGCAGTTAAGCAATGCGCCAGTGGTATCTCCGCTTAGTCTGTGGTCGTGGCCATCTAAACCATGGTCGAGGATCCACAGACTATGCGGGTCCTTTCCTGGGCAACGTGTTTTTAGTGGTGGTGGATGTGTATTTCAAATGGATAGAATGTGTAATCAAGTCATCCAGTACATCCACAGCCACTATTGAGAGCCTTCGTCCCATGTTCGGCACTCATGGTCTGCCAGACATCGTTATGAGCAACAATGGATCGTGCTTCACGAGTTTCGAGCTTCAAGAGTTTCTGAGACTCGATGGTATCAAGAACGCAAGGTCAGCACCATTCAAACCCACATCCAATGGTCAAGCGGACGTCCAAATTAGGGATGCGTGCAAAAAAGGTACAGCAGTTATCATGGGTGACTTTAATCTACATATAGATTGGGCTAACCAAACTGGTAGCAATACGGTGGAGGAGGATTTCCTGGAGTGCATTAGGGATGGTTTTCTAGACAAATATGTCGAGGAACCAACTAGAGAGCTGGCCATCCTAGACTGGATAATGTATAATGAGAAAGGGCTAATTAGCAATCTTGTTGTGCGAGGCCCCTTGGGGAAGAGTGACCATAATATGGTAGAATTCTTGATTAAGATGGAGATTGACACAGTTAATTCAGAGACTTGGGTCCTGAACTTAAGGAAAGGTAACTTCAATGGTATGAGACGTGAATTGGCTAGAATAGACTAGAGAATGATACTTAAAGGGTTGACGGTGGATAGGCAATGGCAGACATTTAAAGATCACATGGATGAACTTCAACAATTGTACATCCCTGTCTGGAGTAAAAATAAAACAGGGAAGGTGGCTCAACCATGGCTAACAAGGGAAATTAGGGATAGTGTTAAATCTAAGTAAGAGCCATATAAATTGACCAGAAAAAGCAGCAAACCTGAGGACTGGGAGAAATTTAGAATTCAGCAGAGGAAGACAAAGGGTTTAATTAGGAGGAGGAAAAATAGAGAATGAGAGGAAGCCTGCAGGGAACATAAAAACTGAGTGCAAAAGCCTCTATAGATGCGTGAAGAGAAAAAGATTAGTGAAGAGAAATTTAGGTCCCTTGCAGTCAGAATCAGGTGAATTTATAATGGAGAACAAAGAAATGGCAGACCAATTGAGCAAATACTTTGGTTCTGTCTTCATTAAGGAAGACACAATTAACTTTCCGGAAATACTGGGGACCGAGGGTCCAGCGAGAAGGAGGAACTGAAGGAAATCCTTATTAGTCAGGAAATTGTGTTAGGGAAATTGATGGGACTGAAGGCTGATAAATCCCCAGGGCCTGATAGTCTGCATCCCAGAGTACTTAAGGAAGCAGCCCTAGAAATAGTGGATGCATTGGTGGTCATTTTACAACATTCTACAGACTCTGGATCAGTTCCTATGGATTGGAGAGTAGCTAAGGTAAACCCACTTTTTAAAAAAGGAGGGAGAGAGAAAACAGGGAATTATCGACCGGTTAGCCTGATATCGGTAGTGGGGGAAATGTTGGAGTCAATTATTAAAGATGTAATAGCAGCGCATTTGGAAAGCAGTGACAGAATCTGTCCAAGTCAGTATGGATTTATGAAAGGGAAATCATGCTTGACAAATCTTCTAGAATTGTTTGAGGATGTAACTAGTAGAGTGGACAAGGGAGAACCAGTGGATGTGGTGTATTTGGACTTTCAAAAGGCTTTTTACAAGGTCCCACACAAGAGATTATTGTGCAAAATTAAAGCACATGGTATTGGGGGTAATGTATTGACGTGGATAGTGAACTGGTTGGCAGACAGGAAGCAGAGAGTCGGGATAAACGGGTCCTTTTCAGAATGGCAGGCAGTGACTAGTGGGGTACCGCAAGGTTCAGTGCTGCGACACCAGCTATTTACAATATACATTAATGATTTAGACAAAGGAATTGAATGTAATATCTCCAAGTTTGCAGATGACACTAAGCTGGGTGGCAGTGTGAGCTGTGAGGAGGATGCTAAGAGGCTGCAGGGTGACTTGGACAGGTTAGGTGAGTGGGCAAATGCATGGCAGATGCAATATAATGTAGATAAGTGTGAGGTTATCCACTTTGGTGGCAGAATATTATCTGAATGGTGACAGATTAGGAAAAGGGGAGGTGCAACGAGACCTGGGTGTCATGGTACATCAGTCATTGAAAGTTGGCATGCAGGTACAGCAGGCGGTGAAGAAGGCAAATGGCATGTTGGCCTTCATAGCTGGAGGATTTGAGTACAGGAGCAGGGAGGTCTTACTACAGTTGTACAGGGCCTTAGTGAGGCCTCACCTGGAATATTGTGTTCCGTTTTGGTCTCCTAATCTGAGGAAGGACATTCTTGCTATTGAGGGAGTGCAGCAAAGGTTCACCAGACTGATTCCCAGCATGACAGGACTGTCATATGAAGAAAGACTAGATCGACTGGGCCTGTATTCACTGGAGTTGAGAAGAATGAGAGGGGATCTCATAGAAACATATAAAATTCTGATGGGATTGGACAGGTTAGAGGCAGGAAGAATGTTCCCGATACTGGGGAAGTCCAGAACCAGGGGTCACAGTCTAAGGATAAGGGATAAACCATTTAGGACTGAGATGAAGAGAAACTTCTTCACTCAGAGAGTTGTTAACCTGTGGAATTCTCTACCGCAGAAAGTTGTTGAGGCCAGTTAGTTAGATATTTTCAAGAGGGAGTTAGATATGGCCCTTACGGCTAAAGGGATCAAGGGGTATGGAGAGAAAGCAGGAAAGGGGTACTGAGGTGAATGATCAGCCATGATCTTATTGAATGGTGATGCAGGCTCGAAGGACCGAATGGCCTACTCCTGCACCTGTTTTCTATGTTTCTAACCATCAAGCAGAGCCTGAAACGCGTAACTCACGGTTCTTTGCAGACTCGCTTGTCACGCACGCTGCTTAGTTACAGGACGAGACCCCACACGCTGACCAGGGTCCCCCCTGCTGAACTGTTGGAGAGTCTCAAGACCAGGCTCTCGCTTGTCCACCCTGATCTTAACGATCACGTCGAAAACAGACGTCAACATTAGAAGTGGTATCATGATCGCACTGCCGTGTCACGTGACATCTCGATTAATGATCCTGTGTATATGCTAAATTATGGTCAAGGCCCCAAGTGGGTCACTGGCACTGTTACAACCAAGGAGGGTAACAGGGTGCTTATTGTCAGGCTGACTAATGGTAAAACATGGAGGGGGCACATTGATGAGACAAAATTGCGGCACACAGACGAACCGGAACAGCTTGAAGAAGATACCATCAATGACCAACCGATTCATATTCAGCCATCAGAAGACCCTGCTGTTGTCAATGAATCTGGACCTTCAATCCCCGACATGGACACTGCCATTCCCATTAGATTGGCTACCCTGCCTCAAGGGTGGCAGTGTGAGCTGCGAGGAGGATGCCATGAGGCTGCAGAGTGACTTGGATAGGTTAGGTGAGTGGGCAAATGAATGGCAGATGAAGTATAATGTGGATAAATGTGAGGTTATCCACTTTGGTGGTAAAAACAGAGAGACAGACTATTATCTGAATGGTGACAGATTAGGAAAAGGGGAGGTGCAACGAGACCTGGGTGTCATGGTACATCAGTCATTGAAGGTTGGCATGCAGGTACAGCAGGCGGTTAAGAAAGCAAATGGCATGTTGGCCTTCATAGCGAGGGGATTTAAGTACAGGGGCAGGGAGATGTTACTACAGTTGTACAGGGCCTTGGTGAGGCCAGACCTGGAGTATTGTGTACAGTTTTGGTCTCCTAACTTGAGGAAGGACATTCTTGCTATTGAGGGAGTGCAGCGAAGGTTCACCAGACTGATTCCCGGGATGGCGGGACTGACCTATCAAGAAAGACTGGATCAACTGGGCTTGTATTCACTGGAGTTCAGAAGAAAGAGAGGGGACCTTACAGAAACGTTTAAAATTCTGATGGGTTTAGACAGGTTAGATGCAGGAAGAATGTTCCCAATGTTGGGGAAGTCCAGAACCAGGGGTCACAGTCTGAGGATAAGGGGTAAGCCATTTAGGACCGAGATGAGGAGAAACTTCTTCACCCAGAGAGTGGTGAACCTGTGGAATTCTCTACCACAGAAAGTTGTTGAGGCCAATTCACTAAATATATTCAAAAAGGAGTTAGATGAAGTCCTTACTACTAGGGGGATCAAGGGGTATGGCGAGAAAGCAGGAATGGGGTACTGAAGTTGCATGTTCAGCCATGAACTCATTGAATGGCGGTGTAGGCTAGAAGGACCGAATGGTCTACTCCTGCACCTATTTTCTATGTTTCTATGTTAAGTCATGAATGACTCAGAGAGCTCACCCAGATCTGGAATTGAACTGAGACGATCAACTAGGGAGCGGAAAGCCCTGGACCGTCTCAATTTGTAAATAGGACTTATACCAAGATCTTGGAGGGGGGGTGATGCAATGTATGTATGCCCGGGTTTACCTGCCACCAGGGGGAGCGATCGTCAGAGGCCATTGGGCCACAGACACACACGTGCAGCCCTTGTACATAAAGAAAGCCTCCATGTTTAATCCGATATTCGAGAGCCAATAAAGTAGTCAGGTCGCATGTGATTGAGCTCACGGTACTAAGCCCATTGAGTTATGGCATACACAACATTTCTTACTTGTCCAACCCTGCAGTTTGGTCCTGGTCTTGGACTTACCAGTACAGCTTTGTCTCGAGGTCGCATTTTACTCCCTCAGCAGTCTTTCTCACAGGATTCCACAAATTCTGTTCAAATAATTCAAGTAACCTGTTCCCACCACCCTTTCAGGCAGTGCATTCTAGATCTCAATCACTCGCTGCGTAAAAAAATGTTTCCACATGTCGCCTCTGGTTCTTTTGCCAATCACCTTCAATCTGTGTCCTCTCATTACCGACCCTTCTGCCACAAGAAACAATTTCTCCTTATTTCCTCTATCAAGATTTTGAACAGCTCCATCAAATACTGCCTTAACCTTCTCTGCTCTAAGGAGAACAACCCAGTTTCTCTAGTCTTCCCATGTCACTGAAGTTTTTCATCCCTGTTACCATTCTGGTAAATCTCGTCTGTGCCCTCTTCAAGGCCTTGACATCCTTCCTAAAGTACAGTGTCCAGAATTGGCCACAATACTCCAGCTAGGGCTTAACCAGTGTGTTATAAAGGTTTAACATCATGTCCTTGCTTTTGCACACTATGCCTCTATTAATATAGCAAAGGATCCTGCAAGCCTTTTTAATAGCCTTTTCACCTTGTGCTGCCACCTTGAAAGATTTGTATACATAGACCCCCAGGTCTCTCTGTTCTTAGAAACATAGAAATTAGGTGCAGGAGCAGGCCATTCGACCCTTCGAACCTGCAGCGCCATTCAATAAGATCATGGCTGATCATTCAACCTCGGTACCTCTTTCCTGCTTTCTCTCCACACTCCTTGATCCCTTTGGCCGTAAGGGCCATATCTAACTCCCTTTTCAATATATCTAACGAACTGACTTCAACAACTTTCTGCGGTAGAGAATTCCACAGGTTAACCACTCTCTGAGTGAAGAAGTTTCTCCTCATCTCGGTCCTAAATGGCTTACCCCTTATTCTTAAACTGTAACCCCTGGTTCTGGAACTCCCCAGCAACGGGAACATTCTTCCTGCCTCTAACCTGTCCAATCCCATCAGAATTTTATATGTTTCTATGAGATCCCCTCTCATTCTTCAAAACTACAGTGGATACAAGCCCAGTTGATCCAGTCTCTCCTCATATGTCAGTCCTGCCATCCTGGAATCAGTCTGGTGAACCTTCGCTGTACTCCCCCAATAGCAAGAACGTCCTTCCTCAGATTAGGAGACCAAAACTGAACACAATATTCCAGGTGAGGCCTCACCAAGATCTCCCTGCTCCTATACTCAAATCCCCTAGCTATGAAGGCCAATATGCCATTTGCCTTCTTCACCACCTGCTGTACCTGCATGCCAACTTTCAATGACTGATGTACCATGACACCAGGTCTCGTTGCACCTCCCATTTTCCTAATCTGTCACCATTCAGATAATGTCCTGTCTTCCTGTTTTTGCCACCAAAGTGGATAAGCTCATATTTATCTACATTATATTGTATCTGCCATGCATTTGCCCACTCACCTAGTCCAAGTCACCCTGCAGCCTCTTAGCATCCTCCTCACAACGCACACTGCCACCCAGCTTAGTGTCATCTGCAAACTTGGAGATATTACATTTAATTCCTTCGTCTAAATCATTAATGTATATTGTAAATAGCTGGGGTCCCAGCACTGAACCTTGCGGTACCCCACTAGTCACTGCCTGCCATTCTGAAAAGGACCCGTTTATTCCTACTCTTTGCTTCCTGTCTGCCAACCAGTTCTCTATCCACGTCAATACATTACCCCCAATACCATGTGCTTTAATTTTGCACACTAATCTCTTGTGTGGGACCTTGTCAAAAGCCTTTTGAAAGTCCAAATACACCACATCCACTGGTTCTCCCTTGTCCACCCTACTAGTTACATTCTCAAGAAGTTCCAGAAGATTTGTCAAGCATGATTTCCCTTTCATAAATCCATGCTGACTTGGACCGATCCTGTCACTGCTTTCCAAATGCGCTGCTTTTACATCTTTAATAATTGATTCCAACATTTTCCCCACTACCGATGTCAGGCTAACTGGTCTATAATTCCCTGTTTTCTCTCCCTCCTTTTTTTAAAAGTGGGGTTACATTAGCTACCCTCCAATCCATCGGAACTGATCAGAGTCTATAGAATGTTGGAAACTGACCACCAATGCAGCCACTATTTCGAGGGACACTTCCTTATTTACTCTGGGATACAGACTATCAGGCCCCGGGGATTTCTCGGCCTTCAATCCCATCAATTTCCCGAACACAATTTCCTGACTAATAAGGATTTCCTTCAGTTCCTCCTTCTCGCTAGACCCTCAATCCCCTAAGGTAAGTCCGGAAGGTTATTTGTGTCTTCCTTAGTGAAGATAGAACCAAAGTATTTGTTCAATTGGTCTGCCATTTCTTTGTTCCCCATTATAAATTCACCTGATTCTGACTGCAAGGGACCTACATTTCTCTTCACTAATCTTTTTCTGTTCCAATATCTATAGAGGCTTTTAACCTGGATGTTGAGTTCCCAGCCTTGGTCACCCTGGAGCCATGTCTCCGTAATCCCAATTACATCATATCCGTTAACAGCTATCTGAGCAATTAATACTTCGACCTTATTACGAATGCTCCCGCATTGAGACACAGAGCCTTCAGGCTTACTTTTTTAACACTCTTTGTCCTTTTAGAATTATGTTGTAATGTGGCCCTTTTTGATTTTTGCCTTTGATTTCTCTGCCATGCATTTACTTGTCTCCTTTCTACCTTTTGCTTCTGCCCCCATTTTACTTCCTTCTGTCTCCGTGCCTAGATTCCCATCCCCCTGCCATATTAGTTTAAACCCTCCCCAACAGCACTAGCAAACACTCCCCCGAGGACATTGGTTCCGGTCTTGCCCAAGTGCAGACCGTCCAGTTTGTACTGTCCCACCTCCCCCAGAACCGGCTCCAATGTCCCAGGAATTTGAATCCCTCCCTCTTGCACCATTCCTCAAGCCACGTATTCATCTTAACTATCCTGCTATTTCTACTCTGACTAGCACGTGGCAGTGTTGCAATCCTGAGATTACTACTTTTTAATTTAACTCCTAGCTCCCTAAATTCAGCTTGTAGAACCTCATCCCGTTTTTTTTTACCGATATCGTTGGCACCTATATGCACCATGACAACTGGCTGTTCACCCTCCCCATCCAGAATGCCCTGCAGCCGCTCCTCTCCAAAGACCCTGAATGTGTTGCTGCCTCCTAAGTCTGTGCCCATCTTTCCCGCAATTCCATGTTTGAATCCCTCCAATCCAGTTTCCACGCCTGCCTCAGTACTGAAATGGCTCTCATCAAAGTCACAAATGACATCCTTCTGTGACTGTGACAAAGGCAAACTATCCCTCCTTGTCTTTCTTGACTTGTCTGCAGCCTTTGACACGGTTGACCACTCTATCCTTCTCCAATGCCTTTCCACCATTGTCCAGTTGGATGAAACTGCTCTCGCCTGGTTCCACTTTTATCTATCTAATCGTAGCCAGAGAATCACCTTCAAAGGCTTCTCTTCAAGCCCCAGCATCGTTACCTCTGGGATCCCCTCAAGGATCTATCCTCGGCCCCCACCTATTTCCGTCAATTTCCACATGTACACTGATGACACAAAGCTCTACCTCATTACCACTTCTCTCGACCCCTCCTCAGATGTCTGCTTGTCCGACATCCAGTTCTGGATGAGCAGAAACTTTCCCCAATTGAATACTGAGAAGACTGAAGCCATTGTTTTCTGTCCCGACCACTAACTACGTTCCCCAGACACCGACTCTATCCCTCTCTCCAACTTATGTCTGAGGCTGAACCATACTATTCGTAACCTTGGTGTCATATTTGATGCTGAAATGAGCTTTCGACCACATATCCACAGCACAAGTAAGACTGCCAATTTCCACCTCCATAACAACCCTTGTCTCAGATCATCCGCTGCTGAAGCCCTCATCCATGCCTTTGTTACCTTTAGACTTAACAATTCCAGCGCACTCCTGGCTGGCCTCCCACATTCTACCCTACGTAAACTAAAGGTGATCCAAAACTCGGTTTCCGTGTCCTAACTCGCAACAAGTCCCGCTCACTCATCACCCCTGAGCTCGCTGACCTACATTGGCTCCCAGTTAAGCAACGCCTCAATTTCAAAATTCTCATCCTTGTTTTCAAATCCCTCCAAGGCCTTGCCCCTCCCTTTCTCTAATCTCCTCCAGCCCCACAACCCACGCCGAGATGTCTGCGCTCTTCTAATTCTGCCCTCCTGAGCATCCCTGATTATAATCGCTCCACCATTGTTGGCCGAGCCTGCTATTGCCGAGGCCCTAATTCCCTGCCTAAACCTCTCCGCCTCTCTACCTCGTTTTCCTCCTTCAGGACGCTCTTTAAAACCTACGTCTTTGATCAAGCCAGCCCTAATTTCTCCTGATGTGGTTCGGTGTCGAATGTTTTGTCTCATAGTACTCCTGTGAAGCGCTGTGGGACGTTTCACTACGTTAAAGGCTCTATATAAATATAAGTTGTTGTAGTTGTTGTTTTGAGGATGAAGAAATCACTTTCTGCTCCCTCACTTCTATTCAACATCCACACCATACTGGAGTTTTAAACTTCTCACGACAATGTATTTGCTTCATGGGTTCTTTACTTAGGAAAGGATAGCAAATCATTGCTATTAAGAACTAGTTAGTTTATGAGCAAAAGGTTTAACAATCCCACTACACATTACCAGTTCAACTATTTTAGTTGTGCACTTTAAACAAATGCCCCCTGCAAGGGGAGGGTCACACTCAAAAATAATTTTTTTTCCAGTGCCCCTTTTTTTTGTTTTTTTTCCCCCCCGAGGACACCAAAAATCCCACAAATTATACAAGTGCCCCCTGGCTAAAAGTGGGGGTGGGGCGTCACTAAAACCGACAAATGAAACTTTAAACATTAAGGATCAAATTAAAATGTGGTTGCCGGGGGTGATGATGCACTCCAGTCCCTCTGGCGCCCACCTCTCGCAGAAAGCCATGAGCCCCCGGTGGACACCGCATGCTCCATCTCCAGGGACACCCTGGCGCGAATGTAGCCGTGGACGAGAGGCAGGCAGTCGTGTAGAACGACCCCCTCGACCACCCGCTGCCTGGACCGGCTGATGATCTCCTTAGCCGTGCCCAGGAGAAGTCCTACGAGGAGGCCCTCCGACCTACCTGCTTCCCTCTGCACAGGGTGCCCAAAGATCAGGAGTGTGGGACTGAACGCTGCCAAAAATCGAGGAGCAGCCTCTTCAAATATCAACAGCTCTACAACTATTTTGTTACAAACAAAACAAACATTAATCAAGTGCCCCCTGACCACAGGGTGTGAACTTGCGGGAGACACTCCTCACCTGGGTTTCCAGGTATAAAACGGGAGGTCCCACCCAGGGTCAACACTTCTTGGTCCTGGCAATAAAGGTGAAGGTCACAGAGTGACCGTGTCTGATATATTTATGCCTCGTGTGAGTTTGTAACAAGGTGCAGAGACACTACATCTGGCGACGAGAAACGGGAATCATCGAACCACGAGGATGGCCACCGGTGGCACAGAGGAATGTTACTGTGTGGGTGAGGACTGGGACGACTTCATGGAAAGACTCCAGCAGAGCTTTGTCACAAAGGACTGGCTGGAAGAGACAGCAGCTGACAAGTGGAGGGCGCATCTACTGACCAACTGCGGACCACAGACGTATGCGCTGATGAAAGACCTGCTCGCACCCCAAAAGCCGGCAGACAAGTCTTTTGAAGAGCTCAGCCAGCTGATCAGTGAGCATCACAAGCCGGCGAGTAGTATACACATGGCCCAGCACCGGTTCTACTCTCACTAGCGTCGGGAGGGACAAAACGTCTCAGACTTCGTGGCGGAACTGCGGCGCTTGGCCAGTCTCTGTAAGTTCTCCAATGCCTGCAGGGGGGAGATGTTAAGGGACTGTTTCATCGAGGGCATTAATCATGCCGGCATTTTCAGGAAGCTCATAAAGACTAAGGACTTGACTTTAGAAGGGGCGGCGTTGATAGCTCAGACCTTTATGGCAGGGGAAGAGGAGACCAAGCTAATTTACGCGTGCAGCCCTGGTCCCAACGTGGCGATGGACCAGGGAGTTAACATTGTGAATGCGGTTAGGGACCCCACAGGCAGGCAAGGGCATTTCGAAATCGCCCAGGCAGCAACAGGCTACAAGGTGGGCCCACAACAAGGGATCGGCAATTCACGCCATCTCGATGAACAATGCGTCCCGCGATGGGACCATTAACACCCACCATCAGAGTGCTTAGAAACAACCAAATGGGCAATCAGAGAGGAATGCCTGGAAATAGTCCTTTTGTTAACAGCAACCTCAATTTCAGCTCATGCTGGAGGTGCGGGGGTAGACACACTGCGAAAAGCTGCAGGTTCCAGCAATATACCTGTAGGATTTGTAATGTCAGTGGACACTTGGCCAGGATGTGCAAAAAGGCAGTAGCGAGGCTAATCTGCGAGACAGAGGAACCAGACGAGGGGTCTGCAATGCAGAATGAGGCCTGGGGTAAAGCCATAGATGGTGAAGTTCAGCGGGTTCATGTGGCTGACGTCCACAGCTCATACACTAAAACGCCACCCATGATGATGAAAGTCTTACTGAATGGCATCCCGGTGCAAATGGAGCTGGATACCGGAGCTAGCCAGTCACTCATGAGCGCCCAACAATTTGAGAGACTATGGCCACACAGAGCTAGCAGGCCCAAACTGGAACGCATTGAGACGCAGCTACGGACGTACACCAAAGAGATCATCCCAGTGCTGGGCAGTGCAAACTTGGTGTTAACACATAATGGATTACAGAACCGGCTGCCACTCTGGATCGTTCCGGGAAATGGCCTCGCGTTTTTGGGGAGGAGTTGGCTAGCTGAGATGAATTGGAAATAGGGGGGATGTGCACGCCATTTCATCTGTGGAGCGAAGTCCATGCTCACAGGTCCTGCAAAAATTCGGGTCACTGTTTCAACCTGGTGTCGGAATGTTCAAGGGCACTAAAGTAGTGATACACATCACTCCGGACGCCAGACCAGTGCACCACAAAGCCAGAGCAGTGTCGTATGTGATGCGTGAAAAAAATTGAATGTGAACTAGACAGGCTGCTCAGAGAGGGCGTAATTTCAACCATTGAATTCAGTGACTGGGCAAGTCCCATCATTCCCGTCCTCAAAGCAGATGGCTCGGTTAGGATTTGTGGCGACTACAAAGCCACCATCAACCGAGTGTCACTGCAAGACCAATACCTGCTTCCGAGAGCGGAGGACCTTTTTGCCACACTGGCAGGTGACAAGCTGTTCACGAAGTTGGACCTCACTTGACTCAGGAACTGGCTGAAGAATCCAAGCTTTTGACCACCATCACGACACACAAGGGATTATTTGTCTACAACAGGTGTCCGTTTGGCATTCGTTCGGCAGCAGCCATCTTTCAGAGAAACATGGAAAGCTTGCTCAAATCCATTCCTGGAACGATCGTGTTCCAAGACCACATTCTCACAACGGGGAGGAGGTGTTACGCCGATTGGATCGGGTAGGCTTACGGCTGAAAAAGGCCAAGTGTGTGTTTTTGGCCCCAGAGGTCGAGTTTTTGGACAGGAGGGTTGCCGCAGACGGGATCCGGCCCACTGAATCAAAAACAGAGGTGATCCGCCGGGCGCCCAGGCCCGGCAACACGTCGGAGTTGCAATCATTCCTGGGACTCTTGAACTATTTTGGGAACTTTAGCACATTGTTGGAACTGTTACACATGCTCCTGCGTAAAGGTTGTGAATGGTTTTGAGGGGGACTGTCAAGAACGGGCTTTCAATAAGGCAAGGAACCTGCTGTGTTCCAACAAACTGTTGACTTTGTATGACCCCTGTAAAAACCTGGTCTTAACATGCGATGCGTCATCCTACAGGGTTGAGTGTGTGTTGCAGCAGGGTAACGATGACGGCCGACTCCAACCGGTGGCTTACGCCTCCAGGTCGCTCTCCCAGGTAGAGCGTGGATACGGCATAGTCGAGAAGGAAGCACTCCCGTGTGTTTATGGTGTGAGAAAGATGCACCAGTACCTTTTTGGTAGACAGTTCTAGCTAGAGACGGACCACAAGCCCTTAACATCCTTGTTGTCGGACAGCAAGGCTGTCAATGCCAATGCATCAGCTCGCATACAGCGCTGGGCTCTCACGCTGGTTGCGTATGACTACACCATACGGCACTGGCCAGGCACCGAAAATTGCGCTGGCGCGCTCAGCAGGCTTCCACTGGCCACCACCGAGGGGTCATCGGAGCAGAGCGCTGAGATGGTCATGGCCGTTGAGGCTTTTGACACTGTGGGCTCCCCCATCACAGCCCACCAGATCAAACTCTGGACCAACAGGGACCCCCTCCTATCCATGATAAAGAAATGCGGCCTGACTGGGGATTGGGCGCCCGCACACAGGGCATGCCCCGAGGAAGTCAGACCGTTTCAGAGACGGCTGGATGAGCTCTCCATCCAAGCCGACTGCCTGCTATGGGGCAGCCGGGTCGTCATGCCCCAGAAAGGAGGGGAAGCGTTCATCAGGGAACTCCACAGCGAGCACCCTGGCATCGTGTTAATGAACGCCATTGCCCGGTCACATGTATGGTGGCCGGAGATTGACTCAGACCTGGAACACTGGGTTCGCAGGTGCACGACGTGTGCCCAGCTGGGCAATGTCCCCAGAGAGACCCCACTCAGCCCGTGGCCCTGGCCACCAGAACATGGTCACGTATTCACATAGTCTATGCGGGCCCGTTCATGGGTAAAATATTCCTGATCGTTGTCGATGCATACTCGAAGTGGATCGAGTGCATCATATTGAACTCGTGCACGACATCCATCACCATGGAGAATCTGCGTACGGTTTTCGAGACCCATGGCTTGCCGGACATCCTGGTCAGCGACAATGGCCCGTGTTTCACCAGCCATGAATTCCAGGAGTTTATGTCGGGCAATGGGATCAAGCACGTCCGGACAGCGCCGTTAAAGTCGGTTTCCAATGGCCAGGCGGAACAGGCAGTCCAAGTCATAAAACAGGGCATGCTACGTATCCAAGGACCCTCCCTTCAGTACCGCCTATCGCGCCTCCTGCTGGCCTACAGGTCCCGCCCACACTCGCTCACAGGAGTCCCGCCAGCGGAACTCCTCATGAAACACACACTCAAGTCGCAGCTGTCCCTCATTCACCCAGCCCTGGCAGACATTGTTGAGGGCAAGCGCCAGTCCCAAACCGAGCTCCATGATCGAGGCTCAAGGGGGAGGTGTATAGAAATAGATGACCCAGTATTTGTTCTTAACCATGCTTTGGGACCCAGGTGGCTAAAGGGCACCGTAACTGGCAAAGAAGGAAATAGAGTCATGGTGGTCAGATTAAACAACGGGCAGATATGCCGCAAACACTTGGACCAAGTGAAGAAAAGGTTCACTTGGAAAAGGGACACGGAGGAACCTGAAGAAGAGCATGAGATGGCACCCACACCACTGCCAGCGCACGAGCAACAAAGACAGCCCTCAGCATGCACAGTCCCTGCGGCCAGCCCGGACAGGCCGGAATCACCTCAAGTGACAGAGACACGTGCTGAGGCTCAGCCACCAGAGCCACAACTGCGGCGCTCCACGAGAGAGCGTCGACCACCCGACAGGCTTAACCTCTGAAACAAAAAGACTTAAGGGGGGAGGTGATGTCATGTATTCAACCATCTTGCAATGACATAGTCATGTAACTGTAACTCATGTACACGGTACCTGTACCCTAGAAATGCACACCCTGACCACAGGGGGTGAACTTGCGGGAGACACTCCTCACCTGAGTTTCCAGGTATAAAAGGGGAGGTCCCACCCAGGGTCAGCACTCCTTGGTCCTGGTAATAAAGGTGAAGGTAACAGAGTGACCGTGTCTGATATATCTATGCCTCATGTGAGTTTGTAGTAAGGTGCAGGGACACTACGGGAGGGGGCGACATTCAAGACTTTTCAAGTGCCATTGTTTTTTTTTAGGGCAGTTAAAAACACAAATTCTACAAGTGCCCCCTGGCTAAACACTAAAACCTGGCAATAAAACAAATTAAACTTTAAAAGATATAAAATCAAATTCAAATTTGGTTGCCGGAGGTGATGATGCACTCCAGTCCCTCCGGCGCCCACCTCTCGCGGAAGGCCACGAGCGTACCGGTGGACACCGCGTGCTCCATCTCCAGGGACACCCTGGCTCAGTTGTAACCGCAGAAGAGAGGCAGGCAGTCGGGCTGAACGACCCCCTCGACCGCACGCTGCCTGGACTGGCTGATGGCACCCTTGGCCGTGCCCAGGAGCAGTCCTACGAGGAGGCCCTCGGACCTACCCGCTCCCCTCCGCACAGGGTGCCCAAAGATCAGGAGTGTGGGACTGAAGTGCAACCAGAAATTGAGGAGCAGCCCCTTTAAATAATGGAACAGGGACTGCAACCTCCCACACTCGATAAAAACATGGAACACGGACTCTTCCAGACCGCAGAAATTGCAGGCGGCCTGGGAGCCCGTGGCACCGGCTTAAAAATTTATTACACACGACTGCTCCATGCACCACCCTCCAGGCCATGTCCCCGATAAATAGTGGGAGGACTCCCGTGTAGCGTGCAAGCCATGGCATGTCCGGACGGCAGGCGAGGATGGCAATGTGGAGAGTGTGCAGGAGCAGCCCGTACAGGAAATCCCTCCGCGCGGAACTGAAAGGCACGGAGGGGATTTCCCCGAGGCGGCTCAAGTTGTGAGGCGCCGGCTCAACAGCTCTGCAACTCTTTTAGTTGAAACAAAATAAACAGTTAGATCAAGTTCCCCCCGATCTGGGGGACACTCCAAACATTTTTCCAGGCCCTTTTTAAAAAAAATTTTTGTGTTTTTTGTGGTTTTCTTTTGGTTTTTTTGGGGCCCTAGAACCGGAAATTTACAAGTGACCCCTATAAAAGGAGAGGGGAACACTAAAACCCGGCAATTAAAACAAATTAAACTTTAAAACATATAAAATCAAATTAAAATTTGGTTGCCGGGGGTAACGATGCACTCCAGTCCCTCCGGCGCCCATCTCTCGTGGAAGGCCGCGAGCGTACCGGTGGACACCGCGTGCTCCATCTCCAGGGACACCCTGGCTTGGATCTAAGCGCGGAAGAGAGGCAGGCAGTCAGGCTGAACGACCCCCTCGACCGCCCGCTGCCTGGACCGGCTGATGGCACCCTTGGCCGTGCCCAGGAGCCGTCCTACGAGGAGGCTCTCGGACCTACCCGCTCCCCTCCGCACAGGGTGCCCAAAGATCAGGAGTGTGGGACTGAAGTGCAACCATAAATTGAGGAGCAGCCCCCTTAAATAATGAAACAGGGGCTGCAACCTCGCACACTCGATAAAAACATGGAACACGGACTCTTCCAGACCGCAGAAACTGAGGCGGCCTGGGAGCCCGTGAGCCAGCTTAAAGATTTATTGCATGGGACTGCTCCGTGCACCACCCTCCAGGCCAAGTCCCCGATAAATAGTGGGAGGACTCCCATGTAGAGTGAACTCCATCAGGGACCCCCGCCTCCTCCGGACGGCAAGATGGTGCGCCATGATGTGTTCGGACGGCAGGCGAGGATGGTAAGGTTGAGAGTGTGCAGGAGCAGCACGTACAGGAAACCCCTCCGCGCAGAACTGAAAGGCACGGAGGGGATTTCCCCGAGGCGACTCAAGTTGTGAGGCGCCGGCTCAACAGCTCCACAAACCTGTGAGCATACTCACAGAGTATACATGACACTCACTAACCTTCGAACCCACCAGACACTAAGCAACAATTCTACAAAACCAGAGGGCCGTGGATGCTCAGTGAGTGTATTCAAGACAGATGGATAGATTTTTGGGATATTAATAGAGTTAAGGGATATGGAGATAGTGCAGGAAGGTGGAGGTCAGGTAGAAGATCAGCCATGATCTTACTGATGTTGGAGCTGGCTTAAAGGGCTGAATGGCCTCCTCCTATTTCTTATGAATTGCCTCCTGTGGTTAAAGTCCAGCCCATCCCCCCCAATATCTGCACCCCCCACAATAGTCCCCCAATAGCCTCCCGGCCCCAATATTCCCCCCCAATATCCCCACGCCCCCTTCGCAATATCCTCCCCCCCCCAATATTCCCCCACCATCCCCCTAAAATCCCCACACCCCTAATATTCCCATCCCTCCAATATCCCCATCAATATCCCCACCCCCCCCATATCCCCCCCAAAAATAGCCCCACCAATAACCCCACCCCAAAATCCCCATATATCCCCTCCACCCTCCAATATCCCCCTCCCCCCCGCCAATATCCACATCCACCCGTCTGTCAGGGGCAGTACTGAGGGAGCGCTGCACTGTCGGAGGGGCAGTACTGAGGGAGCGCTGCACTGTCGGAGGGGCAGTACTGAGGGAGTGCCGCACTGTCGGAGGGGCAGTACTGAGGGAGTGCCGCACTGTTGGAGGGGCAGTACTGAGGGAGTGCCGTACTGTCGGAGGGCAGTACTGAGGGAGTGCCGCACTGTCGGAGGGGTAGTACTGAGGGAGTGTAGTCACTGTTGTAGTGTGGGAGGCGCGGCAGACAATTTGCGCACAGTGAGCTCCCACAGGCAGCAATGTGGTGGTGATCGAGTAATCTGTTTTTTTGTTGCGTTGATTGAGGGATAGATATTGGCCCGGGACACCGGGGATAACTCCCCTGCTCTCTTCAAGGTAGTGCCAGGGGATCTTTTGCATCCACCCGAGAGGGCAGACGTTTAATGTCACATCCGAAAGACGGCACCTCTGATAATGCAGCGCTCCCTCAGTACTGACCCTCCGACAATGCAGCGCTCCCTCAGTACTGGCCCTCCGACAATGCAGCGCTCCCTCAGAACTGACCCTCCGACAATGCAGCGCTCCCTCAGTACTGGCCCTCCGACAGTGGCTGTAAAGTGCTTTGAGACATTCGGTGGTCGTGAAAGGCGCTATATAAATCCAAGTCTTTCTTTCATCGACCTAGCATCCACAGCCCTCTGGAGTAGAGAATTCCAAATATTCACAACCCTCTGAGTGAAGTGAAGAAATGTCTCCTCATCTCGGACTTAAATGGCCTACCCCTTCTCCTGAGACTGTGACCCCATCGTTCTAGATTCTCCAACCAGCGTAAACAACCTCTCAGCATCTACCCTGCAATCCCCCTCAGTATTTTATATTTTTCAATGAGATCACCTCCCATTCTTCTAAACTCCAGAGAGGATAGGCCCACTCTACACAATCTCTGCTCATAAAGACAGCCCTCTCAACCCAAGAATCAATCTAGTGAACCTTTGTTCCACCGCCTCGAAGGCAAGTATATCCTTCCTCAGATAAGGAGACCAAAACTGTGCACAGTACTCCAGGTGTGGTCTCCCCAAAGCCCTCGGGTGGATGTGGGGGATCCCATGGCCCAATTTCGAAGAAGAGTTTAAAAGGGGTAGGCCATTTAGGACTGAGATGAGGAGAAACTTCTTCACTCAGAGAATTGTTAACCTGTGGAATTCCTTGCCGCAGAGAGTTGTTGATGCCAGTTCATTGGATATATTCAAGAGGGAGTTAGATATGGCCCTTATGGCTAAAGGGCTCAAGGGGTTTGGAGAGAAAGCAGGAAAGGGGTACTGAGGTGAATGATCAGCCATGATCTTATTGAATGGTGGTGCAGGCTCGAAGGGCCGAATGGCCGACTCCTGCACCTATTTTCTATGTTTCTATGTTTCTATGTCTCATCCGAAAGAGTTGTCCCCAGGGTTCTGGCAGATATTTATCCCTCAATCAACATTGCAAAGCAGTTTGTCTGGTCATTGTCGCATTGCTGTTTGTGGGAGTTGCTTGTGCGCAGGTTGGCCGCCTCATTTCCCACATTACAACAGTGATGGATGTAAAGCGCTTTGAGATGCGAGGTGGTCATGAAAAGTGTTGTATAAAGGCAAGTATTCCTTTTATATATATATATATAAACAAAAACTTTAAAAAAATATACACACATACATATACACACACACACATATATAATCTCAGTGAATGGCGGAACAGGCTCAAGGGGCTGAATGGCCTCCTTTGCTGTGTTCCTATGACAGGGAGGGGCACCAGTAAATGGGGGATAGGGGAGGGGCACCAGTAAATGGGGGATAGGGAAAGGCACCAGTATATGGGGGCAGATAGGGGAGGGGCACCAGTAAATGGGGGATAGGGAAAGGCACCAGTAAATGGGGGCAGATAGGGGAGGGGCACCAGTAAATGGGGGATAGGGAAAGGCACCAGTAAATGGGGGATAGGGGGAGAGGGGCACCAGTAAATGGGGGATAGGGGGATAGGGGAACCAGCCCACACTGCGATATGTGTGCGCACTAGGTCCATGCAGCAGAGCAGATCTCCAGTCGTCCTGGTTAACCCTTGCCACTGGATAAAGGCCTAGCTCTGTCAAGCCCGTGTGCAACGGTCACCACACGTTAAAAAAATCCACGCACAGGCATCTTCCACCCCCTCAATTGGTGTTCAGGATCTGGAACATGGGGTCCTTCATTGAAACATCTGTGAACCCATGTGGAAGCAAGTCATCCTCGTTCAAGGGACCGCCGATGATGATGATGATTGTGTGAGTGAGCGAGAGACCATCAGTGGATGTATATGTGTATGTGAGAGAGAGAATACCAGACACTGTGAAAGAAAAAGCCTTACATATGGAGAACATGATAGAAACTTTGGGCTCAAAATTGGCCAGGGGCTGCTCCGTTTTGTTTGGAGCAACTTGATTTTTCTGGAGTATCTTAAAAATCCCCATTTTGCACATTCAATTTGCGCCAGTGTAAGTGAGTTAGTTACGATTTTTTGAGTTTAGTTTAGTTTTTCTCAAAAGTGGGCGTTACAGCCATCTAAGCCAGTTTTGGCCATTTAGGCCACTTTGGCCAGCTAATAGTTACTCCAAATCTACTTAGGCCAGCGTATGTGACCACTTGTGGCCATTTGTGAAAACCCTTGGAGAGTTAAGAAATCAGCGCAGGTAGGTACATCGGAGGCCAGCAGAACTTAATGACTTGATTAAAGAATGTGAATAGGATCAAACAGCTATACAGGACATCATATGACAAACTTCGCAAAGTTAATTTACTATACAAACAGAAGCATTCATGGAAGCTTAAACTACAAAAATAAAAGTAAAAGATAGTTGAATTAAATTGCCCTAATCTTTCAACTAATTTAAACAACTATTTGTTTGCAATGATTATACTGGGCCAAAATTGAGCCCATATTATCTAAATAAAGTCTACTTCAATAAATAAGATATTCTCTCAGTGTTCCTCCGTCACTTATGTTCTTCTTTCACAATAGCACCAGGTAAATAGGCTTGACAAATGGTCACCACTATTCACAAGAGACAAAATATATTTGCATAATTTTTTTCAAAATATCCAAATAAAAAATAGAAGCAAGTCCTACCCTACCTTCATCTTCAGCACAGGAAGGCAGCGGGCCAGCATGTGCAGTAGGCCACTTGACTTGGGATAGGGGCGGAACGTACCAGCAGCCGGTATGATGATGATGATCAGGTCCCATGCTGCAGCACGCACACTGAGAGGCTGGGGGCGAGGAGCTACTGCGCATGTGCACACACCCCAACGCGCATGTGCAGACGTCCCGGCACTGTTTTCAGCGCAGGACGCTGGCTCCGCCCCCGACTCGACTAGCCACGCTGCGCGAAGACCCGGGAGAGGCCGGACAGCAGCCAAAGTGGGGACGCATTTTTTCGGAGCACTTTTCAACGCAAAAAAGCGGCGCATCTCCGGTAAATGCGCCGAAAAAAGAGGTGGGACAATTTTGAGCCCTATGTCAGGACAAAGAGAAGGGAGGAGAGGCTTATACAAGAGGACGAGAGAGATCGAGAAAGACTCAAACACACCCAACTTTAATCAGTGACATGTTTTAAAATGCCGATATTCTGTCTTTTTCTACACTGAAGTAAGCTTCCTGTTGGTTACTGTGGTACTTCCCTGTACAATCTCTAAATGCTCAGATCATGGATATTATTTAAAACTGGACTGAAACAAATTACCAGTAACCAGGACATTTGCCACCTATATGGTCATCAGCTTGAAACTACCGTCAGTCGTAGGGAGAAGAGCCACCTTAAAATGAATCGCTATTTGAAGTTAACGAAAGGTTCATGTATATTGCTCCATAAAACAGAGCGTTCTCAGACTTATTTTGAGTAACACACGACATCCACTGGCAACCTATTAAAAATGGTGCACAGGATGCATTTCCTGTTTGACTGTCACATTTCCTGTGTGACTGTCACATTTCCTGTGTCACACTTTGGGTGTCACACCTTCTCATATGCAAATTTCTCCCAGCCGATAGGATCAAATTTCACATTCATCAACCACCAACAGATCATAACTGCACAGGTGGAGAACGTGAGAATCAGCAGGTAACAAGCAGGAATGAAAAACACCAAAACACGAAGCTCCAAAAACTACAAATTAAGATGTGCAGTCAGCAGTCGCTATGACAGGCCCAGGCAAACCAATTCACATCTGGTTTCTTCATCTAACATCAACAGGTTAAAAAATACATTGAATCAAATACGTAAGATTTTCAACTTGCGTAAAACTGCTGTTGTGAGCTGACACCCAGTGTAGAATCCACCCAATCCTCATTGCACAAGACAAGGTTCTTTTTTTTTAAATTAGCCAATCTCCTGTGACGTTGTACATTGTAACCGTAATGTCTTTGTGTTGTTCTTCTTGACTTGTCTGCAGACTTTGACATGATTTACCATTCCATCCTCCTCCAAACCCTCTCCACCGTTGACCAGCTGGGTGGGACTGCACTCACCTGGTTTCAATCTTATCTATCTAACCGTTGCCAGAGAATAGTTTCTCTTCCTACTCCTGCATGTTAACTCTGGTTCCCCCCCACAAGGATCTATCCTTGGCCCCCTCCTATTTATCATCTACATTGGCAACATCATTCAAAAATACAGGGCCAGTTTCCACACATATGCTGATGACACCCAGCTTCACCTCACGACCACTTCTCTCCACCCCGTCACGGTCTCTAAATTGTCAGACTGCCTATCCAACATATAGTACTGGATGAGCAGAAATGTTCTCCAATTAAATATTGGGACAACCAAAGCCATTGTTTTCAGTCCCCGTCACCAACTCCGTTCCCCAGCCACTTACTCCATCCCTGTCCTGTCTGAGGCTGAACCAAGCTGTTCACAACCTTGGTGCCATATTTGACCCGGAAATCAGCTTCCAAACATTTATCTGCAGCTTAACTAAGACCACCTAGTTCCAACTCTGTAACATCGATCGTCTCCGACCCTGCCTCAGCTCATCCGCTGCTGAAACCCTCATCCATGTCTTTTTACCTTTATTCTTGAATATTCAAACATTCTATCCTACAAACTTGAGATCATCCAAAACTCGGCAGCCCATGTCCTAACTCACACCAAGTCCCACTCACCCATCACTCCTGAGCTCGCTGACCTACATTGGCTCCCAGTTAAGCAACGCCTCAATTTGAAAATTCTCATCCTTGTTTTCAAATGCCTCCACGGCCTCGCCCTCCCTTTCTCTGTAATCTCCTCCAGCCCCACAACCCCTCGAGATGTCTGCGCTCCTCTAATTCTGCCCTCCTGAACATCCCGGATTATAATCGCTCCACCATTGGTGGCCATGCCTTCTGTTGCCTGGCCCCAAGCTCTGGAACTCCCTGCCTAAACCTCTCCGCCTCTCTACCTCGTTCCTCCTTCAAGATGCTCCTTAACAACAACAACTTGTATTTATATAGTGCCTTTAATGTAAAACGTCCCAAGGCGCTCCACAAGCTCGGTCAAAGAGGTAGGTTTTAGGGAGAGCCTAAAAGGTGTAAAGAGTAGAGAGGTCCCCCGCAACTTTCCTTACATCTCGGTTCTTTTCTGCTGTTGTCTTTTTTTGTCTGAACTTATTTTTTGTGCACATCAGCTCCCTGCAGAATCTATTCCCTCCTTCACCCTGTCTTGCACTCTTGCTCCTGTTCTGCCCCTCCTGAAAACATTGCAATCTGATGTGTTTATGTTGCACTCCTGCACAATTCCCAGCCAGGTTTGTCAGTGCTGTTAAATCCGTGCCACCATTGTTTCTCATTCCCTCAGTAAGCCCCACACTCCCAGCATTGACAGACTTTATCTTTTGGCCGTATTTAAAGCTGCTCCTTGCCCTTGTTTATCTGTCCAAGCTCACACTTCCTTTCAGGATTGTTGCTGCACACAACTCATTGATTTGATTTCCCGCTTCTATTCCTTCTCATGCTGTGATTGACCACAAATGGTTTGTTTGTATATTTGGGTCATCCGGTTCAAACTTCCCGCGCGCCCAACCGTCCCCGCCCCGCGCGGGGGCCCCGCCCACCGGCCCGCCCCGCGCGGCGCTGGGGACCAATCAGAATGGCGAGTGGATGAGGCGGGAACAGCGGAGCGGCGCCGCGGTTGGAGGCGATGGCGGCCGGTGAGCGGAGGCTGAGCCCGGGCCCGGGCGGGCGGGGAGAGGCTGGGGGCCGGGGCCGGGGCCGGGGCCGGCCTGCAGTGAGCGGGGGGCGGACCCGGGCGGGGGATGGATGGATGGGGTTAGGGGGGAGTGGGCTCCAGGGGCCGAGGTGGTGCGGGGGGGGGGAGGCAGTGAGCGGGGCGGGGATAAACTCCCTCCAACACTCCCCAGTCAGGGCAGTAACTGCGGCCAATGCCAATAGTTCCCGGGACAACTCCATCTTCCCTCCTGCAGCACACAGGCTCACAGTCCTGGCTGAGAACGTGGGGCCAATCCTTTCAACCCACATCCCAATATGATCGCTTGTATTCGAGCTGTGACAACAATGTGGGGAAGTGAAGTGACATTGAGCCACCTGTGGACCATGGACGGTAACAGGAGACAGCGCGTGTATACAACACATCATCACCATCACAGGCAGTCCCTCGGGATCGGGGGACACTTGCTTCCACTCTAACACTGAGTTGTCAGGTGACGGAACCGTCCAATTGGGGAATGACAGTCTGTGCCACAGGTGGGACACACAGTGGTTGGAGGAAAGGGTGGCTGGGACTGGTTTGCCGCACGCTCCTTCCGCTGCTTGCGCTTGGTTTCTGCACGCTCTCGGCGACGGGACTCGAGGTGCTCAGCGCCCTCCCGGATGCTCCTCCTCCACTTCGGCTGGTCTTTGGCCAGGGACTCCCAGGTGTCAGTGGGGATGTCGCACTTTATCAGGGAGGCTTTGAGGGTGTCCTGGAAACATTTCCTCTGCCCACCTGGGGCTCGTTTCCCGTGTACGACTTCCGAGTAGAGCACTTGATTTGGGAATCCTGTGTCTGGCGTGCGGACAATGTGGCCCGCTCAGCGGAGTTGGTCGAGTGTGGTCAGTGCTTCGATGTTGGCCTGATCGAGAACACTGACGGTGCCTCTGTCCTCCCAGGGGATTTGCAGGATCTTGCGGAGATATCGTTGGTGGTATTTCTCCAGCGCTTTGCGGTGTTTACTGTACATAGCCCACGTCTCTGAGCCATACAGGAAGGCGGGTATCGCTACCTCACTGTCGACTATAAGCTTGGTGCCAGATTTGAGGTCCTGGTCTTCAAACAATTTCTTCTTCAGATGACTGAAGGCTGCACTAGAGACGGTGTTGGACCTCGTCATCGATGTCTGCCCTTGCTGATAATAGGCTCCCGAGGTATGGAAAATGGTCCACGTTGTCCAGGGCCGTGCCGTGGACTTTGATGACCGGGACACAGTGCTATGTGGCGGGGTCAGGTTGGTGGAGGACCTTTGTCTTACGGATGTTTAGTGCAAGGCTATGCTTTCGTAGCCTCAATGATGGTGTTGACCATGGCTTGTAGTTCGGCCTCTGAGTGTGCGCAGAAGCAAGCGCAGTACAGTATACTTCATGGTAGAAGACAAAAACATCCCAATAATGGATAATCAAGGGGCTATCAGGAGGAACTGAAAACAATCACTGTCACTAAAGAAGAAGTACTCAGTAAAATAATGGGACTAAAGGTGGATAAGTTCCCTGGATCTGATGGCTTGCATCCTAGGGTCTTAAAAAAAGTGACTGCAGAGATAGTGGATGCATTGGTTGTAATTTAACCAAAATTCCCTGGATTGTGGGGAGGTCCCAGAGGCTGGAAAACTGCAAATGTAATGCCCCTATCTAAAAAAGGAGGCAGACAGAAAGCAGGAAATTATAGACCAGTTAGCCTTACATCTGTCGTTGGCCAAATGCTGGAGTCCATTATTAAGTAAGCAGTAGCAGGACATTTGGAAAAGCATAATTCAATCAAGCAGAGTTAGCATGGTTTCATGAAAGGAAAAACATGTTTGACAAATTTGCTGGAATTCTTTGAGGATGTAACGTGCAGGGTGGTTAAGGGGGAACCAGTGGATGTGTATTTGGATTTCCAGAAGGCATTCGATAAGATTACTGCACAAGATAAAAGTTCATGGGGTTGGGGATAATATATTAGCACGGATAGAGAATTAGCTAACTAACAGAAAACAGAGAGATGGGATAAATGGGTCATTTTCCGTTTGGTAAACAATAACTAGTGGGGTGCTGCAGAGATCGGTGCTGGGGCCTCAACTATTTACAATCTATAATAATGATTTGGATGAAGGGATTGAGTGCAATGAAGCCAAGTTTGCTGATGATACAAAGATGGGTGGGAAAGCAAGTTGTGAGGAGGGCACAAAACATCTGCAAAGGGATATAGACAGGCTGAGTGGGCAAAAATTTGGCAGGTGGAGTATAATGTGGGAAAGTGTGAGGTTATCCACTGGCAGAATTTTTTTTTAAAAGCAAATTATAATTTAAATGGAGAAAAATTGCAAAGTGCTGCAGGGATAAAGATGGAGAAGGTAGAATATGAGAATAAATTAGCAAGAAATATAACAACATACAGTAAGAGCTTCTACAGGTATGTCAAAAGGAAACGAGTAGCTAAAGTAAACGTTGGTCCCTTAGAGGATGAGACTCGGGAATTAATAATGGAAAAACAGGGAAATGGCAGAGACTTTGAACAAATATTTTGTATCGGACTTTACAGTAGAGGACACTAAAAACATCCCAATAATTGATAATTGAGCTATTGTGGGGTGGGAGGCGGGGGTAGACTTGAAACAATCACTATCACTAGACCATAAGTTTGGTGCCAGATTTGAGGGCCTAATCTTCGAACACTCTCTTCCTCAGGCGGCCGACGGTTGCACTGGAGGCGGTGTTGAACCTCGTCGTCGATGTCTGCCCTTGCTGATAATAGGCTCCCGAGGTATGGAAAGTGATCCACGTTGTCCAGGGCCGGGCCGTGGATCTTGATAACTGGGGGGCAGTGCTGTGTTGCGGGGTCAGGTTGGTGTAAGGCCAATGCTTTTCGGTGAAGATGTCGACGATGACTTGGAGTTCAGCCTCTGAATGTGCGCAGACACAAGCGTCGTCCACGTACTGTAGTTTGATGAGAGGGTGCGAGACCCGCCCTCCTGTATGGTTCATATACAGTACACACCTCACATCGCTGGAGAAGTAACTCCAGCGATGCCTCCGCAAGATCCTGCAAATCCCCTGAGAGGACAGACGCACCAATGTCAGTGTTCTCGATCAGGCCAACATCCCCAGCATCAAAGCACTGACCACACTCGACCAGCTCCGTTGGCCGGGCCACATTGTTCGCATACCGACACAAGACTCCCAAATCAAACGCTCTACTTGGAACTCCTACACGGCAAGCGAGCCCCAGGTGGGCAGAGCTTTCTCCTAGAGCTTTACTGGACACTGATGCATTTCTAAACAGCCAAACAAACCTGTTGACAAGCCATTGCTCTTTTACATAGAAACATAGAAACCTACAGCACAGAAGGAGGCCATTCCGACCCATCGTGTCCGTGCCGGCCGACAAAGATCCACACGGCCCTCGGTCAGCAGCTCTGAAGGTTACAGATAAACCTATGAACAATGTGGAAAATCTAAAAAGCCTAACCAGTCCACCCCCACACAACCGCGACACCCCTTTCACCGAAACATTCTATATCCCACCCCAACCGGAGACAGGTGATCTCCTGAGCGAGGCAAAAACCAGATTTTAAAATCCAGGCCAATTGTGGAAAAACAAATCTGGGAAAATTCTTCTCCGACCCATCCAGGCGATCGAAACTTGTCCCGGAGATCACCCTGGCCATATTCGATTCCTGCAGTATTTGCCATCTTATCTGCGCCATCCAACAAGAGGTTATCCAGTCTAATCCCACTTAGCAGCTGTAGTTCCGTAACCCTGCAGATTACGGCACTTTTAAGTGCCCATCCAAGCACCTTTTAAATGTGGTGAAGGTTTCTGTATCTGTTACGCTCATAAGAAAGTGATACAATTGAGTACTGTATGCAATGAGTAAGTGTGACCCTAGCTCCTTTAATTAAACTCCAGAGTGTCGGTACAGCATGGGAGGCCTGCTTATATACAGTGCTCCCAAGGGATGCTGGGATTCCTTGGGACTCCAAACAGGTAGGCCCTCTGCTGGTGGTATGATACAGGTTGCCAAGAGTTACATACATAACAGTATCCACCACCCTTCGGGCATTGAGTTCCAGACCCCCATAACCCTCTGAGTGAATAAGCCTCCCCTCAAATCCCCTCGGAACCTTCCACCAACCACCTTAAAACTAAGCCCGCTCGTAATTGACTCCTCAACCAAGGGAAATAGTTCCTTGGTCTCCACTATATCCAGGCCCCTCAAAATGTTATACACCTCAATGAGGTCTCCTCTCGACCTCCTCTGTTCCAAATGAGAACAAAGCTAGCCTATCCAATCATTTCTCATAGCTAAAATTCTCCAGTCCAGGCAACATCCTCATAAATCTCCTCTGAAGCCTCTAGTGCAATCATATCTTTCCTGTAATGGGGTGACCAGAACTGCACGCAGTACTCCAGCTGTGGCCTAACTAGTGTTTTATACAGTTCAAGCATAGCCTTCCTGCTCTTGTATTCTATGCCTCGGTTAACAAAGGCAAGTATTCCGTGTGCCTTCTTAACCACCTGGCCTGCTATCTTCAGTGATCTGTGGACATGCACTCCTAGGTCCCTCTGTTCCTCTACACCCTTGTGTCCTACCATTTATTGTGTATTCCCTTGCCTTGTTGGCCATCCTCAAATGCATTACTTCACACTTCTCCGGAATGAATTCCATTTGCCACTTTTCTGCCCACCTGACCAGTTTATTGATATCTTCCTGAAGTCTACAACTTCCTTCTTCATTATCAACTATGTTATATATGTAAACTTGTATTTACTCTACAGCCACCAGAGGGCTTATCCCCTGGAGTCCCAAGGGATCCCTTAATCCCTTCGGAACACAGGTATTTAAGGAGGCCTCACAGGTTGGAGAGGCACTCGGGAGACTTGCAATAAAAGACTAAGGTCACATTTTACTTTGAGCTCACAGTGTTCAATCTGACTCTTTCTCCATACATAACTACTGGCGACGAGATACAGATAGCGAACCCAAAGATGCAGAGAACTGGGCATCCTGGAGAAATTCTCGGAGGGAGATGATTGGGAAACTTTTGTGGAGTGACTCGACCAATACTTCGTGGCCAACGAGCTAGATGGGGAAGAGAACGCTGCCAAATGAAGGGCAATCCTCCTCACCGTCTGGGGCACCAACGTATGACCTCGTGAAGAATCTGCTCACCCCAGCGAAACCCACGGAGAAATCGTACGATGATTTGTGCACACTGGTCCGAGAGCATTTGAACCCGAAGGAAGATGTTCCAATGGCGAGGTACCGGTTCTACAGCGACAAAAGGTCTGAAGGCCAGGAAGTGGCGAAATATGTCTCCGAGCTAAGACGCCTTGCAGGACATTGCGAATTTGAAGGACATTTGGAGCACATGCTCTGAGACTTTTTCATATTTGGCATTGGCCACGAAAACCATACTTCGCAAACTTTTGACTGTAGAGACCCCAACCTTGAGTAAGGCCATAGCGATAGCCCAGGAGTTCATTGCCACCAGTGACAATACGAAGCAAATCTCTCAGCACACAAGTGCTGCTACAAGTACAAGCAAATCTCTCAGCACACAAGTGCTGCTACAAGTACTGTAAACAAAGCAATGTTGTTTTTGAATCGTAATGTACAGGGCAGGTCACACACACCTGCAGCTGCACGTCCACAGATGTCTGAATCCACCATCGAGGGTGATGAATGCAAGGCCATTAACACCTTGTTGGCACTGCGGGGGTAATCATCTTTTCCATTCATGCCAATTCAAAAAGTACGTTTGCAAGGGCTGTGGAACAATGGGACACCTCCAACGAGTGTGCAGGTGAGCTGCAAATCCTGTCAAACTTGCAAACTACCATGTTGCAGAGGAGGACGGATCAACGGAGGATCACGACGAACCAGAGTCTCAGACCGAAGACTCAGGTATATGGGGTGCACACATTTACCATGAAGTGTCCCCCGATAATGCTGAATGTTGAACTAAATGAACTCCCGGTGTCAATGGAGCTGGACACGGGCGTGAGCCAGTCCATCATGGGCAAAAAGACTTTCGAAAGATTGTGGTGCAACAAGGCCTCATGGCCAGTTTTAACTCAAGTTTGCATGAAACTAAGAACTTAAACAAAATAACTTATTCCTGTAATCGGCAGTGCTACCGTATAGGTCTCCTATGATGGAGCAGTGCGCAAGCTACCACTCTGGGTGGTACCAGGCAATGGTCCCACCCTGCTTAGCAGAAGCTGGCTGGGAACGACATGCTGGAACTTGGACAACGTCCGAGCGCTATCGCCTGCTGACGACACTTCGTGTGCCCAGGTATTAAACAAGTTTCCTTTGCTGTTCGAACCAGGCATCGGGAAATTCCAAGGAGCAAAAGTGCAGATCCACCTAATTCCGGGGGCTCAACCCATCCATCGCAAGGCGAGAGCAGTACCGTACATGATGAGAGAAAGGATAGAGATCGAGCTAGACCAGCTGCAAAGAGAGGGCATCATTTCACCGATCGACTTCAACGAGAGGGCCACTTCTATCGTCCCAGTCCTCAAAGGAGACAGCACGGTCAGAATCTGGCGATTACAAAGTAACTATCAATCGTTGATCCCTGCAGGACCAATACCCACTACCAACGGCCGACGACCTCTTTGCAATGCTGGCGAGAGGAAAGACGTTCATGAAGCTGGATCTGATTTCAGCCTACATGACGTCTGATCTGGAGGAATCATCGAAGGCCCTCACCTGCATCAACACGCACATAGGTCTTTTTGTTTATAACACATGCCCATTTGGAATCCGATCAGCGGTGCCGATATTCCAGAGAAACATGGAAAGCTTACTGAAGTCGGTCCCACACACTGTGGTCTTCCAAGATGACATCTTGGTCACAGGTCGGAACACAGACGAGCATCTGTAGAACCTGGAGGAGGTTCTTAGTCGACTCAACCGCGTGGGGCTCAGGTTAAAATGCTTGAAGTGCATTTTCCTGGTGCCTGAAGTGGAGTTCTTGGGAAGGAGAATCACGGCAGGCGGCATCAGGCCCACCAACGCGAAGACGGAGGCAATCGAGAACGCACCGAAGCTACAGAACGTGACGGAACTGCGGTCGTTTCTGGGACTCCTGAACTACATTGGTAACTTCTTACCGGGTCTCAGCACACTGTTAGAACCATTGCATGTCTTACTACGAAAAGGGGACGAATGTGTTTGGGGCAAAAGCCAAGAAAATGCTTTTGTATAAGCGAGAAAATTGTTATGCTCAAACAAATTGCTTGTGTTGTATGATCCATGTAAGCGTTTGGTACTGGCATGTGATGCGTCGCCATATGGCGTCGGTTGGGTACTGCAGAAGCCAATGATTTCGGGAAACTGCAACCGGTTGCTTATGCATCCAGGAGTCTGTCTAAGGCTGAGAGAGCCGACAGCATGATTGAAAAAGAAGCGTTGCGTGTGTCTATGGGGTAAAGAAAATGCATCAATACCTGTTTGGGCTAAAATTCTAATTGGAAACTGACCATAAGCCACTTACATCCCTGTATTCCGAGAGTAAAGGGATAAATACCAACGCATCGGCCCGCATCCAGAGATGGACTATCACGTTGTCCGCATACAACTACGCCATCCGCCACAAGCCAGGCACAGAAACTGCGCCGATGCTCTCAGTAGGCTGTCATTGCCCACCACGGGGGTGGAAATGGCGCAGCCCACAGATCTAGCCGTGGTTATGGAAGCATTTGAGAGTGAGCAATCACCTGTCACTGCCCGGCAGATCAAAACCTGGACAAGCCAGGACTCCTTATTATCTCGAGTCAAAAGCTGTGTGCTTCATGGGAGCTGGTCCAGTGTCCCAGTGGAAATGCAGGAAATGATTAAGCCATGGCAGAAAGGATGAAATGTCTATACAGGCAGACTGCTTTCTGTGGGGCAATCGAGTAGTGGTCCCCAAGAAGGGCAGAGACCTCCACTGACCTCCACAGTACCCACCCAGGCATCGTAATGATGAAAGCGATAGCCAGATCCCACGTGTGGTGGCCCGGTATTGATGCGGACTTAGAGTTCTGCATTCACAGATTCAATATATGCTCGTAGTTAAGCAATGTACCCAGGGAGGCGCCGCTAAGTTTATGATCTTGACCCTCCAAACTGTGGTCTAGGGTACACGTCAACTATGCAGGTCCATTCTTGGGTAAAATGTTCCTTCTGGTTGTAGACGCGGATTCCAAGTGGATTGAATGTGAGATAATATCGGCGAGCATGTCTGCTGCCACCACTGAAAGTCTGCGGGCCATGTTTGCCACTCACGGCTTACCCGATGTCCTGGTGAGCAACAATGGTACCCATGTTTTACCAGTGCTGAGTTCAAAGAATTCATGACCCGTAACGGGATCAAACATGTCACATCTGCCCCGTTTAAACCAGCATCCAATGGTCAGGCAGAGAGAGCAGTGCAAACCATCAAGCAAGGCTTGAAGAGGGTAACTGCAGACTTGCCTACCCTGCGTCCTGCTTAGCTACCGCACGAGATCCCACTCGCTCACTGGGATCCTACCTGCTGAACTGCTCATGAAAAGAGCACTTAAGACAAGGCTCTCATTAGTTCACCCTGATCTACATGAACAGGTAGAGAGCAGGCGGCTTCAACAAAGTGCCTACCATGATAGGGCAAATGTGTCATGCGAGATTGAAATCAATGATCCTGTTTTTGTATTGAATTATGGACAAGGTCCCAAGTGGCTTCCCGGAACTGTCGTGGCCAAAGAGGGGAGTAGGGTGTTTCGGGTCAAACTTTCAAATGAATTCATTCACCGGAAACGCTTGGACCAAATCAAACTCAGATTCACGGACTATCCAGAGCAACCCACCTTGGACCCTACCTTTTTTGACCCCCCAGCATACACACCAGCGGCAACCGGCACCACGGTTGAGCACGATGCAGAACCCAACACATCAGGCAGCTCAGCAAGACCAGCTGCACAGCAGCCCTGCGAGGGCCCAACAAATGATTTAACAATATCAGCTTTTACACCGAGACGATCAACCAGGGCAAGAAGGGCCCCAGATCGACTCACGTCGTGAATAGTTACACTATTGACTTTGGGAAGGAGTGTTATTTTTGTAAACTTGTAATTACTCTGTACAGCCACCAGCGGGCTCATCCCCTGGAGTCCCAAGGGATCCCATAAACCCTTGGGAGCACAGGTATTTAAGGAGGCCTCACGGGTTGGAGAGGTACTCTGGAGACCTGCAATAAAAGACTACGGTCACACTTTACTTTGAGCTCACAGTGATCAGCCTGACTCTTTCTCCATACATAACAAACCACACTGCCAATTTTTGTATCATCTGCAACCTTCTTAATCATATCCCCTACATTAAAGTCCAAATCATTGACATATACCACAAAAAGCAAGGGACTGAGTACTGAGCCTTGCGGTGCTCCACTGGAAACAGCCTTCCAGTCACAAAAACACCCATTGGCCATTAATACACTTTGCTTCCTACATCTGAGATTCTTTGGATCCTTTATTTCTTCCTTTTTCCTCAACCATGGATGCCCCTCTATCATGGTTAACATGGCCCTCAACTGTGTCCATTCTATTTCCCTCATTATTCCCCAACCTGCTCGACCTTTCTTCATGTGACAATCCCTTCATCTCAGGAATCAACCTCGTGAACCTTCTTTGAACTGCCTCCAATGCAAGTATGTCCTTTCTTAAATAAGGAGAGCAAATCTGTACGCAGTACTCCAGGCGTGGTCTTACCAACACCCTGTACAGTTGTAGCAGGACTTCCTTACTGTTATAGTCCATCCATTTTGCAATAAAGGCCAACATTCCATTTGCCTTCCTAATTATTTGCTGTACCTGCATGCTATAACCTTTTGTGTTTCATGTACAAGGACCCACAGATCCCTCTGTACCGCAGCATTTTGTAATCTCTCCCCATTTAAATAATAATTTAATATCCTTCAGGACTGGGACAGCTTGGTCAGTAGTGGTGCTACCGAGCCACTCTTGGTGATGGACATTGGAGTTCCCCACCCAGAGTACATTCTGTGCCCTTGCTGCTCTCAGTGCTTATTCCAAATGCCGTTCAATATTCAAGAGTACTGATTCATCAGCTGAGGGAGGGCAGTCGGTGGTAATCAGCAGGAGGTTTCCTTGCCCATGCTTGACCTGAAACCATGAGACTTCATGAGGTCCTTAGTCAATGTTGAGGACTCCCAGGGCCACTCCCTCCCAACTGTATACCACTATGCCATCACCACAAGTGGTTCTATCCTGCCGGTGGGACAAGACATACCCAGAGGTGGTGATGGAGGAGCCTGGGACATTGGCTGATAGATTTGATTCCGTGAGTATAACTGTCAGGTTGTTGCTTGACTAGTATGTGGGACAGCTCTCCCAATTTTGGCACAAGTTCCCAGATGTTAGTGAGAAGGACTTTGCAGGGTTGGCTGGGCTGGGTATTCCTTTGTCGTGTCTGAAGCTGGTGCTGAGGTAGATGCTGGGTGGTCTGTCCGGTTTTATTATTATTACTGTTTTTAGAGCCTAGTTAAGAGTTAACCATATTGCTGTGGGACTGGAGTCACATATAGGCTAGACCGGGTAAGGGCGGCAGATTTCCTTCCCGAAAGGACATTAGTTTAGGTTTTTACGACAATCATGGAGTTTCATGGTGACCATTACTGACATTAGCTTTTTATTCCAGATTTTATTTATTTATGTAATTACTGACCGAATGCGATCAAGCTTGACTCCTAAATAGGAGGGTTTTGGGCATGGTTTACCTCAGTGCTGCAAAAGGAGACTTGATGGGTGTTGAGGTGGAATGTCGAGATGTCAGTCTCTTGATTTGTCCGAAGTTGCCATCGGTGGAAGTAAGCCTCCATTCTCTGTAAACAACTGGTAAGGGTCACTTCGGTGATGGACAGCCTCTCCAGCACTTTATAACTAGTACAGAGGAAGGAGATTGGGCAGTAGCTGGAGGCTTCACAAGTGTTCTTCCCCTGCTTCAGGAGGGCAATTAATTTAGTCTCCCTCCAAACCGGTGGAATTTTACCGGTTGCCAGTACCTCAGAGAAGAAGGAGATCAACCATCTCTTCGCTTTGGGTCCCAGTGCTTTTAAGAATTCGGGATAAACACCATCTGGACCAACAGCTTTTCCAGGTTTGATTGTCGACGGGGTTATTTTTGTACTGACTTAAGACTGGATCAAAATTCTGAAACAAAAGGTAGATGCAATCCATTAACATTTTATTCTGAAGGGTTGGTTTGATTTGGCTTAACTCATTATATTGACATGAATTGCTATATTGGCATCAATCACTAACTTAGTTTGAATTACTATATTTGATATAGTTACCATGTATATCGAGTTGGAATCCGCTTGAAGATCACTTGATTTCTGTAATTTAAAACAAATGTTTGGAATCAGACTGAATCCATTAACTGAGTCCATGTAGCTTGTCTGTCTCATCGGAGAACTCTGCAATGGGTGGTGTGATCTAATCTGTGAGACAGGCTTCTGAAATGAAGAGAGTAACTCTCTCTGATATTTGCCGTGCTACTTCTCCACATGGCTACAGATTGGTACAGGCAGCTTTCTCCGAGGGCCATAGGTGGGATGGCAATATCTGCTCCATCACTCCTCTGAAGCCTGAGGTGGCTCACATGCACCTGATCCTTGGACCTGAACGTCACTGCGAATATAGCAGATGCTGTAGAGCTTGGTGCCCGATGCAGGGTGTAATAAGCCTGCAGCTGAGCCCCAGTCTGTCAGGTGAGTGAGAGAGGCTTTTAAAATGGATTCTGCTTTTTCACCTACAAAGCACATATATTCTGCTTGTTTCACTTAAAACAGCATGTGTTCTACCTGTTCAAAATAAACCCTGTCCAAGGGCAGTTGTGATAGCTGCTGATGTTGCCCCCATAAAGACATGACATAGGATTACATCGGATATATGGCACAGAACAGGCCATTTGGCCCAACCAGTCCATGCCAGCGTTTATGCTCCACTCGAGCTTCCTCCCATCCTTCCTCATCTAAATTTATCAATATTACCCTCTATTCCCTTCTCCCTCATATGATTGTCTGGCCTCCCCTTAAATGCATCTATACTATTCGTTTCAACCACTCCCTGTGGTAGCGAGTTCCACATTCTCACCATTCTCTCGGTAAATAAATTTCTTTTGAATTCCCTATTGGATTTCTTGATGGCTATCTTATAATGATGGCCTCTAGTTATGCTCTTACCCACAAGTGGAAACATTCTCGATCCACTCTATCAAAACCGTTCATAAATTTAAAGCCCTCTGAGACTACCCCTCAGCCGAAGTTTTTCAAGAGAAAAGAGACCTAATCTGTTCATTCATTCTTGATAGGTATACCTTGCATTTCTGGTATCATCCTTGTAAATCTTCTCTGCACCCTCTCCAGTGCCTCTTTATTTCCTTGTTATGATATGACGACCAGAACTGTACGCAATACTCTAAGGGTTAGAAATTCAATTTTGTTTTAATACCGCTATGACTCTGCTACTGCTACGAGGCCTAACATTCAGGATAAAATGCGCCCAGGGGTAAAAATCGGCGTTGCACAAGGATTCGTGGCGCAAATCGCAAATTTGCTGCAACTTTTCTCCGAGGCCGATACCGCTACGAGTTGGGCCTAGGGAGGGTGGAAAACACCCCCAAAAATTGCAAAAGAATAAAAAAAATCACAAGACACTTAGCTATCGAAAATAATTTAAAAATAAAAACTGTAACTTACCTTTTTTGCAGGTCTTCATACCTACCGCTGTTCCAAGGGCTGCAACGCAGACGGGAGCGCTGAGAATCAGAGGACACAGATTTAAGGTGATTGGCAAAAGAACCAAAGGCAACATGAGGGAAAGCTTTTTTACGCAGCGAGTGGTTGGGATATGGAATGCGCTGCCTGAAAGGGGGGTGGAGGCAGATTCAGTTATGGTTTTCAAAAGGGAATTGGATAAGTACCTGAAGGGAAAAAAAATTGCAGGGCTACAGGGAACGGGCGGCTGTGTGGGACGAGCTTAAGTGCTCTTCCAGAGAGCCAGCACAGGCTCAATGGGCCGAATGGCCTCCTGCGCTTTAACTATTCTATGACTCGAATTGGAAAAACTCAGTGTTTCAACTAGTGTACTGTATAAGGGCTTCATTGGGCTTCCTTTTAAGGTAAGATGTTGACACTATGGTCTAAAGGGATGTGGGCATGAAAAACCTCAAGCCAGCAGAAGTGTTGTATGCAGGATGCAGAGTAAGGGCTCTACTCTGGTCAGGATCTGCAGAGCTTGTATATTGAGACCACGTTCCCAACAAATAGTTCTGTGTATTTGGACCAATGCAGTGGTGGGAATTGGGAGTTCTCTGTATGAAGGGAGTCCTATGTTACCGGCCTGATAGTTACCTCCTTGGAGAGATGAGGTTTAATCTGTCTTTGGTTTGCATAGAGTTCAGAACCAGTCGGTGCCAATAAAGTCTTGTTGCTGGTTGGTGGTGCTAAATTCTTAAAGGGTAAAAAGCGCCTCAGTGATGATTGGTGCTGGTGACCTCTTGGTGCCGACTGATGCTGGTGAGTCCATTGTGTTGGTTGAAGTTGCTGATCCTTCAGTTCTCGGCAATGCTGGTATTTCTCTAGCACTTGTTCAGTCTTGCTTTGCCCTGAAATGAAGCGTCTAGTTTGGTATTTTCTGGAGGTACATGCTTCTCTGTTGGCAGATCTCAACTCCTTGGGCTTCTGGGAAAACTGAAAAAAGGAAAGCAAGAAATCCAGATAGGTCACTTTAGGCAACAGCATATTTGGTTCTTTAGTGTCTCTCAACAATCTAAGGTGTCTGTCTTGGCTCAGTTGGTAGCACTCTCATCTCTGAATCAGAAGGTCGTGTGTTCAACATAAGAACATAAGAATTAGGTACAGGAGTTGGCCATTTGACCCCTCGAGCCTGCTCCGCCATTCAGTAAGATCATTGCTGATCTTCGACCTCGACTCCACTTTCCCGCACTATCCCCATATCCCTCGATTGCCTTAATATCCAAAAATCTATCGATCTCTGTCTTGAACATACTCAACAACTGAGCCTCCACATTCAAGTCTAGAGAACGATCTCTGTGCTGGAACGGACAGGCCCAAAGCTCACCCAATATCGGGCTTCTCATTTACACCAAACCGACGAGCTGCAGACACCTGCTCGGATCTCCCCAGGCAGCACGGCGTTGAAGAGTATTTGAATTTGTGGTTACTGCATCAGGTATCGGTCTCGGGAGAAGGGGATGTGCCCGGGAGAGGGGGGAATCTGGACAGGTGGGTGGGGGGGCACTCCTGCACCTGTCGGCTCCACATTCATGAAAGCATTTATTTTAAACTTGCCCTTTTGCTGGTGGCCTCCAGCGGCTCCATTGAGGGGCGCTGGTTAGGCCGCAGAAAGACCTGGTTTTCTTGAATGCAACCGGCCTGGTGCCAGCTGTGTTCAGGCAAACCAGTTTGGTAAAGGAAGCATCAACCAGGCACTCGGCCCCTGATTTGCAAATGCAAAGGACTAATGGCTGTTTCAGACGTGGGCCTTGGATGCCTCTTTTGATGCCTATACCAATATGGTGGGGCGGCGCACACCCAACGTGGAATGTACACGTGCTGCTTGACCACTACACTGGACATTTTGGCGCCCGTTTTATGCCTGTAAAATGGATTCAAAGTCATCGAATTTCTAGGCCCTAATGCTTTAAATACTCCAGAACATTAACAAAAGGCTGGCACTGGGCCAACCAACTCGACTCACTTGTGAGTGTCCGGGAAGAGAGGTATTTTTATAATCGCGTGCTGGCAATGTAGTAGCAGTGTGGACAGACGGGGCTGTAAAGGAAATCACAGAATGTCACCAACACCGAGTGTAGATAGGAACACGCAAACATGGAGGTTGGGGAAAGGCCATTGCAGTCCATTGGGTGGTCCCAAAGTTCACAAAAACCCAAACTGTACTGTCGTCAATAGCCCAAAACACTTCTTTCACCAAAAGAATCTACTCAGCTCCCTCTTGAATTCACTAATACTCTCACCTTTCAATGACTCAAACAATAGAAAAATACTAAACATGCTGGAAATCTGAAATAAAAACAGAAAACGCTGGAAATACTCACAGCACCTATGAATGCCCATCTTTCCCTGGCTGTGTACTTGCTTAAAAACTGTCCATCTCTAACCCCTTCCAGTTCTGACAAAAGGTCATCATCCTGAAACGTTAACTCTGTTTCTCGCTGCACAGTTGCTGCTGATCTGCAGAGTATTTCCAGTATTTTCTGTTCTTATCCCTTCAATGACTATGGGCAGCTGATCCAGATGTGGTAGTTACCGTGAAATATTTATTTAAACGTACAGGATTGCAGTTTCCCGAACCATGCCTGTCTGATACAGAAGACAAGAGCAACTCCAGCAATGAGAGTAAGTGCCAGCACAGCCCCCACACTGATCCAGACAATCCTCAGGTCTTCATCCATTTGCACGTTAGGATCTGTGAAAGTGAGAGGGACATGTAAGGGACTGGACTAACAGAATAAGGTATTTGCCATCAAATATTGGACCTTTACCAGCCCTGATCCACAAGGTGATGTCAGACGCAGATATAACATTATTACAATGTGAACTGTACTTATTGGTTACATTGAGCTGCTCCCACTGATATCTCCCCACACTTTACAGTAATAGGCGGCAGTGTCACTGGGCTGCACATTTGTGACTGTCAGAATGAAGCTGTTATTGGAGGTGTCTCTGGAAGGCTGGAGACGATCAGTGGAACCTCGGCTTCCTCGTGTGCTGCCACTTGCCTTCTGTGTTAAAACCCACTCCATATCTTGCCCCGGTAGTTGCCGGTACCAGTGCACATCGGTGTCACTCACTCTGGAGTGCCGCATGGTGCACTGTAACCGCGCCGTGTGACCCTCTGTGACACGTTCCAGGCCTGGAGACTGGATAACTACTCCTTTAAGGGGAAAGGAAAGATAGAAATAGCTTGAAGACCATCGACAGATGGGGAGGTGTTCTACGTGCTTAAATGCAAAGCACAATATTGCATTGTTCAGCAAAATCAATTCCAATAATTAACTAGTAGAGTTAGTTAATTACTAATTCATGAGAAGAGAAACCTTTTAATGCAGAGCTTGTATTGAACTGTTGGCACCATTGGGAGATTTGAACTCATGACGGGTTGCTAGTCTAGTCCCATAACCATTAGCCTAGCGGTTACTGTACTGGACAGTCTCCTTCCAATCAGTAGTGATAGAAGGATTCATCTGTAGTGCCATCAAGCGACACCTACTCATTAATAGCCACCTCTCTTTCCGTTGAGTTTCCACTTCAGCCATTCAGCTCCAGATGTCATAACAGCCTTGATGCAAACATGGACACAAGGCAGCTTTCCAATCTGTATGGCACCAAAGAGCCTCAACAAAATTAGGTAAATGGCCTGTAGCTGAGGCCATACCTAACACACAGGAAGATGTTTTGGTTGTCAGAGGACAATCATTTCAGCCCTGGGACATTATGCTTCGTTCCTTTGTCCCAACCATCTGCAGCTGCTTCATCAATGAATTTCCCTCCATCATAATGTCAGAAATGGGGCTGTTCACTTGTGATTTCCACAGCAGACCCTGGACTACATCTAGGCTTGGGTTGACATTTGGCAGGTAACATTTGTGGCCTATCAATTGGCGCATTGAATTTACAATCCTCTTCCTCGCTGGAAGAGGAACCAGTGCTGTGGTGTAGGATTTAAATTCACATCATGTGGGGGGGCGGGCAATGAAAGAACAAGATAAGGAAACAGAAAGGAAAGAAAAATGGACAAGGAATGTAGGAATAAGGAGTGGCCGTAGGTTCTATTAAGTCGGCCTGAGATGGCAGGCGGGGCCTCAGTTTAATGTTCATCTGAAAGACGGCACCTCCGACAGTGCAGCACTCCTTCAGTACTGCCCCTCCAACAGTGCCATACTCCCTCAGTACTGCCCCTCCGACATTGCAGCACTCGCTCAGTACTGCCCCTCTGACAGTGCCATACTCCCTCAGTATTGCCCCTCCGACAGTGCAGCGCTCCCTCAGTACTGCACCTCCGACCATGCAGCACTCTCTCAGTACTGCCCATCCGACAGTGTAGCACTCCCTCAGTGCTGCCCTTCCAACAGTACAGTGCTCCCTCAGTACTGCACCTCCGACAGTGCCATACTCCCTCAGTAGCTCCCCTCTGAGAGTGCAGCGTTCCCTCAGTATTGCCCCTCTGACAGTGCCATACTCCCTCAGTACTGCCCTCCCAACAGTGCAGCGCTCCCTCACTACTGCCCCTCCGACAGTGTAGCGCTCCCACAGTACTGCCCTTCCAACAATGCAGCGTCCCTCAGTACTGACCCTCGGACAGTGCCTTTCTCCCTCAGCTGCTCCCCCGACAGTGCCGTACTCCCTCAGAACTGCCCCTCCGACAGTGCAGCGCTCCCTCGGTATTGCCCCTCTGACAGTGCGGTGCTCCCTCGGTACTGCCCCTCCGACAGTGCAGCATTCCCTCAATACTGCCCCTCCGATAATGCGGCGCTCCCTCAGTGCTGCCCCTCCGACAGTGCGGCGCTCACACAGTGCTGCCCCTCCGACAGTGCAGCGCTCCCTCAGTACTGTCCCTCCGACAGTGCAGCACTCCCTCAGTACTGCCCCTCCGACAGTATAGCGCTCCCTCAGTACTGCCCCTCTGATAGTGCAGCACTCCCTCAGGAAGGAAGGATGTAATCGGAGATTGATAGTGGGGGAGAGAGAGAGGGAAGCCACGATTGTGTGGCTGGGGGAGAGAGAGAGGCCACGATTGTGTGGGTGGGGGAGAGAGAGGTCATGATTGGGCAGGTGGGGGAGAGAGGGAGGCCATGAATGGGCGGGTGGGGGAGAGAGAGGCCATGATTGGGCGGGTTGGGGAAGAGAGAGGGAGGCTATGATTGGGCAGCTGCGGGAGAGAGAGGGAGGCCACGATTGGGCGGCTGGGGGAGAGAGAGGGAGGCCATGATTGGGAGGGTGGGGGGGGAGAGAGAGAGAGAGACCAAGATTGGGTGGGTGGACGGGGAGAGAGGGCACGATTGGTCGGGCAGGAGAGAGTGAGAGAGAGAGAGAGAGGCTACGATTGGGCGGGTGGGGGAGAGAGCGGCCATGACTGGGCGGGCGGCGGGGAGAGAGAGAGAGAGAGAGGCCATGATTGGGCGGGTGTGGGGTGTTATATTTGTAACCTTGTATATATCTTGTACCGCCACCAGAGGGCTCATCCCCTGGAGTCCCAAGGGATCCCACAATCCCTTGGGAGCACAGGTACTTAAGGAGGCCTCCCAGGCTGGAGAGGCACTCTGGAGACCTGCAATAAAAGACTAAAGTCACACTTTACTTTTAGCTCACAGTATCCAGTCAGACTCTTTATTCATACATAACAACTGGCGACGAGATACAGATGACAAACCCAACGATGCAGAGAACAGTGGCAATCCTGGAGAAATTTTTGGAGGGAAATGATTGGGAAGTCTTCCAGGAGCGACTCGACCAATACTTCGTGGCCAACGAGCTGGAAGGATAAGCGAACACTGCCAAACGAAGGGCAATTCTCCTCACCGTCTGCGGGGCACCAACATATGGCCTCATGAAAAATCTGCTTGCTCCAGCGAAACCCAGAGAGAAATCGTACAATGATTTATGCACACTTGGCTGGGAACATCTGAACCCAAAGGAAAGCATTTTGATGGCGAGGTACCGGTTCTACACCTACAAAAGTTCTGAAGGCAGGAAGTGGTGAGTTATATCGCTGAGCTAAGACGCCCTTGCAGGACATTGCGAATTTGAAGGACATTTGGAGCACATGCTCAGAGACTTTTTCGTACTTGGCATTGGCCATGAAATGATACTTCACAAACTTTTGACTGTGTAGACCCCAACCTTGAGTAAGGCCATAGCAATAGCCCCGGCGTTCATTGCCACCAGTGACAATACTGAGCAAATCTCTCAGCACACAAGTGCTGCTACAAGTACTGTGAACAAAGTGATGTTGTTTTCACATCGCAACGTACAGGGCAGGCTCCACACGCCTGCAGCTGCACGTCCGCAGATGTCTCAGAGTCCACCATCAAGGGTGATGAATGTAAGGCCATTAACACCTTGTTGGCGCTGCATCATTTCCATTCATGCTGCTTCAAAGGGTACGTTTGCAAGGGCTGTGGAACAATGGGACAGCTCCAATGTATGTGCAGGCGAGTTGCAAATCCTGTTAATCCTGCAAACCACCATGTAGCAGAGGATGAACAGATCCACGGCAGATCATCACGAACCAGAGCCTCAGACTGAGGAGGCAGAGGTATATGGGGTGAACACATTTAGCACAAAGTGTCCCCCGATAATGCTGAAGGTTGAACTAAATGAACTCCCGGTGTCAATGGAGCTGGACACTGGTGCGAGCCAGCCCATTATGAGCAAAAACACTTTTGATAAATTATGGTGCAGCAAGGCCTCAAGGCCAGTCTTGACTCCAATCCTCACAAAACTGAGACCTTACACAAAGGAAATGATTCCCATAGTCGGCAGTGTTACTGTAAAAGTCTCCTACGATGGAGCGGTGCACAAGCTACTACTCTGGGTGGTACCGGGCGATGGTCCCACGCTGCTTGGCAGGAGCTGGCTGGGAAAGATACGCTGGAACTGGGACGACGTCCACGTGCTCTTGCCCGCTGACGACACTTCGTGTGCCCAGGTCTTAAACAAGTTCCCTTCACTGTTCAAACCAAGCATCGGGAAGTTCCAAGGAGCAGAAATGCAGATCCATCTAATTCCAGGGGTGTGACCCATCCATTACAAGGGAAGAGCAGTACCGTACATGATGAGAAAAAGGGTAGAGATCGAGCTAGGCCAGCAGCATCATATCGCTGATCGAATTCAATGAGTGGGCCAGTCCGATCGTTCCAATCCTCAAGTGAGATGGCACCGTCAGAATCTGTGGTGATTACAAAGTAACTATCAATCGTTTCTCCCTGCAGAATCAATACCCACTACCAAAGTCCGACGGCTTTTTGCCACGCAGGTGGGAGGAAAGATGTTCACGGATCTGGACTTGACCTTGGCCTACATGACGCAGGAGCTGGAGGAATCATCGAAGGGCCTCACCTGCATTAACACACACAAAGGTCTCTTCATTTATAACAGATGCCATCCGCCACAGACCAGGCACAGAAAACTCTGCCCATGCTCTCAGTAGGCTGCCATTGCCCACCACGGGGGTGGAAATGGCACAACCCGCAGATTTAGTCATGGTAATGGAAGCATTTGAGAGTGAGCAATCACCTGTCACAGCCCAACAGATTAGAACTTGGACAAGCCAGGAACCCTTACTTGCCCTAGTTAAAAACTGTGTGCTGCACGGGAGCTGGTCCAGTATCCCAGTGGAAATGCAGGAACAGATAAAGCTGTACCAGTAGCACAAATATGAAATGTCTATACAGGCAGGCTGCCTTCTGTGGGGCAATCGAGTAGTGGTCCCCAAGAAGGGCAGAGATACCTTCATTAGTGACCTCCACAGCATCCACCCAGGCATCGCAATGATGAAAGTGATATCCAGATCCCACGTGTGGTGGCCCGGTATCGATGCGGACTTAGAGTCCTGCATGCACAGATGTAACACATGCTTGCAGTTGAACAATGCACCCAGGGAGGCGTCACTAAGTTTATGGTCTTAGCCCTCCAAACCGTGGTCTAGGATCTATGTCAACTATGCAGGCCCGTTCTTGGGTAAAATGTTTCTCGTGGTTGTAGATGCGTTCTCCAAATGGATTGAATGTGAGATAATGTTGGCAAGCACGTCCGCTGCCATCACTGAAAGCCTGCGGGCCATGTTTGTCACGCATGGACTACCCAATGTCCGTGTGAGCGACAATGGGCCATGTTTTACCAGTGCCGAATTCAAAGAATTCATGACCCGCAACGGGATCAAACATGTCACATCTGCCCCGTTCAAATCAGCATCCAATGGTCAGGCAGAAAGAGCAGTGCAAACTATCAATCAGGGCTTGAAGAGGGTAACTGAAGGCTCACTGCAGACTCGCCTATCCTGAGTCCTGCTTAGCTACCGCCCGAGACCCCACTCGCTCACTGGGATTCCACCTGCTGAACTGCTCATGAAAAGGGCACTTAAGACAAGGCTCTTGTTAGTTCACCCTGATTTACATGAAGCCGCCTGCTCTCTTCCTGTTCAACAAAGCACATATTATGATAGCTCAAATGTGTCACGCGAAATTGAAATCAATGATCCTACATTTGTATTAAATTATGGACAAGGTCCCAAGTAGATTCCTGGCACTGTTGTGGCCAAAGAGAGCAGGGTGTTTCGGGTCAAACTTTCAAATGGACTCATTCACTGGAAACACTTGGACCAAATCAAACTCAGATTCACTGAGCAACCCACTTTGTACCCTACTTTCTTTGACCGCCCCCCCCCCCCCGCCAACATACACACCAGTGCCAACCGACACCACGGTTGGCCACGAAGCAGAACCCATCATCCACAGCAGCCCAGCAGGACTCACCATACTAGGCAGCTCAGCAAGGCCAGCTGCACAGTAGCCCAGTGACGGCCCAACAGATAATTCACCAATACCAGCGTCATTTGTACCGAGACGATCAATCACGGCAAGAAGGCCCCCAGATCGACTCACCTTGTAAATAGTTACACTGTTGACTTTGTGGGGAGTGTTGTTATATATGTAACCTTGTATATACCTTGTACAGCCACCATATGGCTCATCCTCTGGAGTCTCAAGGGATCCCACAATCCCTTGGGAGCACAGGTACTTAAGGAGGCCTCCCAGGCTGGAGAGGCACTCTGGACACCTGCAATAAAAGTCTAAGGTCACACTTTACTTTGAGTTCACAGTATCCAGTCAGACTCTTTATTCATTCATAACAGGGGGAGAGAGAGTGAGAGAGAGACCACGATTGGACGGGTGGGGGAGAGAGAGGCCATGATTGGGCGGGCGTGTGAGAGAGAGAGAGAGAGAGGCCACGATTGGGCGGGTGGGGAGAGAGAGAGAGAGAGAGAGAGAGGGGCCATGATTGGGCGGTGTGAGAGAGAGAGAGAGAGGCCACGAGTGGGGGAGAGAGAGAGGCCATGATCGGGCAGTGGTGGGGAAGTGAGAGAAGCCACGATTGGGTGGGGGAGAGAGAGAGAGGCCGCGATCGATGGGGGGATAAGAGAGAGAGGCCACGATTGGGTGGGGGGGGAGAGTGAAAGAGAGAGAGGGAGGCCACGATCGGGCGGGGGGCAGAAAGAGAGAGGCCACCATTGGGCGGGGGAGGGGGGGGAGAGAGGACACGATTGGGCAGGGGGGGAGAGAGGACACGATTGGGCGGGGGGTGAGAGGCTACAATCGATGTAGGTGATGGCGGGGGGTGCAGTCCTGCCCCTCTTGCCCCAGAAGCAGTGCTGGAACATGCACTTACCTTGTGGATTGGGCCGCTCCCGCCTCCCTTTCACTGCCGGATTACCCGACTCCCGGGAAACCTGCGCAGGAGCTGCCTTGCTTCATTTTCAGTTCTGATCCCGAGCGCCGCACTTTCCAGAACCTCTCCCCATTATTCACCTAATCCCAGACACTGGGTGTTGTCAGGCTCTTGACTCTATAGGCCTTGTCGCCAAGCCTGATCCTGGTCCTCTGCCAGTGTCCACACACACACACACTTTCCGGCAGGGACCATGGGTTAGTCATTTAGTGTGGGAACCATGGCTGCCTTGTCCTTCCCCACTGCAGAGTTGCTAAAGTCAACGTTAACGTGCCAACTGCTGGCCTCATTAGCAGATCCTCAGGACAGCCCAACCCTGGCATTTCCCCTTGTGATGAACACATGATTCACATTTGGAGCCACTGCTGGCTCCTATTTAAATGCCACATTAACACACACACCATTTCAGTTGGGTCGCTTTTGAATTCAGGCAGGAGCTGTCTTTGGAATTTTAATTTCTTATGTTATATATGTAAACCTGTAAATACCTTGTTTAATTATTAGAGGGCCCATCCCCTGGAGTCCCAAGGGATCCCACAAGCCCTTGGGAGCAGCTGTACTTAAGGAGGCCTCACAGGCTGGGGAGGCACTCTGGAGGCCTGTAATAAAAGACTACGGTCACACTTTACTTTGAGCTCTCAGTATCTGGTCAGACTCTTTATTCATACACAACATTATTGTTCTATTAAACCAACAACTTCTTTGTGAAAATAAAACCCTTCCCATCTTGGACAATCCATCCTTTCCCCCTGCCCTGCTGTGGGTCGGATACAGGTCCCAGTGCGGTCTGTTCCTGTGAACCTGCGAGTGATAGCTAACATTTACATACCGATGACATTCAGCTGGGTTCCTGCTCCATCGATACGGCTCCACACACTGCAGATATAGGCAGCGGTGTTTCTGTGCTGCACGCCTGTGATGGTCAGAATGAAGCTAATACTGGTGACATCCCTGGAAGACTGAAAATGGTCAGCAAAACCCCGCTACTTTTTTAATGTATTATTTGTGTAATGAAGTATCATCTCCTTGTGTGTACCAGGGAGCTGTTGGGACCAGTGAACATCCACTTGCCTGACGTTGTCTTTCTTCATGGTGCAGCCGTAAGCTCACAGTCTGACGCTCTCTCACGCTATAGACTGTCGGAGACTGAACCAGTACTAGTTCCGCCACTGCACCTGGGAATGTGATTGGTAAGTAAATAAATATAACTTAACGTAAGAATGACTTGCATTTCTATAGTGCCTTTCACAACCTCAGGACGTCCCAAAACGCTTTGCAGCCTGGTGTGTAGTCACTGTTGTAATGTAGGAAAGGCGGCAGCCAATTGCAAGCTCCCACGAACGGCTTTGTGATAAAGACCAGATAATCTGTTTACAACAACAACTTGTATCTATATAGCGCCTTTTAATGTAGTAAAATGTCCCAAGGCACTTCACAGGAGTGTTATAAGACAAAAATGTGACATCGAGCCACGTAAGATGGGGCAGATGACCAAAAACTTGGCCAAAGAGGTAGGTTTTAAGGAGCATCTCAAAGGAGGAAAGAGAAGCAGAGAGGTTTAGGGAGAAATTCCAGAGCTTAGGGCCGAGGCAGCTGAAGGCATGGCCACTGATGGTTGAATGATTATAATCAGGGATGCTCAAGAGGGCAGAATATGAGGAGCACAGACATTCTCGAGGGGGGGGGGGGCGGTTGTGGCATTGGAGGAGATTACAGAGATAGGGAGAGGCGAGGCTATGGAGGAATTTGTAAACAAGGATGAGAATTTTGAAATCGAGGCAAATGTTGATTGAGGAATAAATATCGGCCCAGGACACGGGCGATAACCCTTCTTCTTCGAACTCTTCTACGAAATAGTGCCAAGGGATCTTTTACATCCATCTGCGAGAGCAGACGGGACCTCGGATTAATGTCTCCCCCGAAAGACGGCACTTCCGACACTGCAGCACTCCCTCAGCACTGCAATGGAGTGCCAGCCTAGATTTATGAGCTCAAGTCTCTGGAGTGGGACTTGAACCCACAGCCCAACAGTACAATATATCCCAACAGTGGATAGTCAAGGGGCTATAATGGAGGAGGAACACAATCACAATCACTAATGAGGTGGTACTCATTAAATAATGGGACAAAAGGTGTAGAAATCCCCTGGACCTGATGGCTTGCATCCTAGGGTCTGATTAGTGGATTAGTGGATGCATTGGTTGTAATTTACCAAAATTCCTTGGATTCTAGGGAGGTCCCAGCAGATTGAAAAACTGCAATTGTAACACCCCTATTTAAAAAAGGAGGCAGAAAAAAAGCAGGAAACTATAGACTAGTTAGCCTGACATCTGTGGTTGGGAAAATGTTGGATTCCATTATTAAAGAAGCAGTAGCAGAACATTTAAAAAAGCAGAATTCAGTCAGGCAGAGTCAGCATGGATTTATGAAAGGGAAGTTGTTATATATGTGGACTTGTATTTACTCTGTACAGCCACCAGAGGGCTCATCCCCGGGAGTCCCAAGGGATCGCATAATCCCTTGGGAGGACAGATATTTAAGGAGGTTTCACAGGTTGGAGAGGCACTCTGGAGACCTGCAATAAAAGACTAAGGTTACACTTTACTTTGAGCTCACAGTGTTCAGTCTGACTCTTTCTCCATACACAATAACTGGCAACGAGATACAGATAACAAATCCAAAGATGCAGAGAACAGTGGGCATCCTGAAGACATTTTCGGAGGGAGATGATTGGGAAACTTTTGTGGAGCGACTCGACCAATACTTCGTGGCTAACGAGCTGGATGGGAAAGAGAGCACTGCCAAATGAAGGGCAATCCTCCTCACCGTCTGTGGGGCACCAACGTATAGCCTCATGAAGAATCTGCTCACTCCAGCGAAACCCACGGAGAAATTGTACGACGATTTGTGCACACTGGTCCGAGAGCATTTTAACCTGATGGAAGGCGTTCTGATGGCGAGGTACCGGTTCTACACCTACAAAAGGTCTGAAGGCCAGGAAATGGCAAGTTATGTCGCCGAGCTAAGTGCATTGCAAATTTGAAGGACATTTGGAGCACATACTCCGAGACTTTTTCGTACTTGGCATTGTCCACAAAACCATACTTCTCAAATTTTTGACTGTAGAGACACCAACCTTGACCAAGGCCATAGCGATAACCCAGGCATTCATTGCCACAAGTGACAATACGATGCAAATCTCTCAGCACACAAGTGCTGCTACAATTACTGTGAACAAAGTGATTGGCTAACTAACAGAGAACACAGAGTCGGGATAAATGGTTCATTCTCGAGTTGGCAATCAATAACTAGTGGGGTGCTGTGGGGATTAGTGCTGGAACCTAACTATTTACAATCTACATTAACGACTTGGATGAAGGGACCGAGTGTAACGTAGCCAAGTTTGCTGATGATACAAAGATGGGAGGAAAAGCAACGTGTGAGGAGGGACAAAAAATTTGCAAAAGGACATAGATAGGCTAAGTGAGTGGGCAAAGATTTGGCAGATGGAGTATAAAGTGTAAGGTTATGCACGTTGGCAGAAAAAATCGAAGAGCAAGTTATTATTTAAATGGAGAAAAATTACAAAGTGCTGCAGTACAGCGAGACCTGGGGGTCTTGGTGCATGAAACACAAAAGGTTAGTATGCAGATACAGCAAGTGATCAGGAAGGCCAATGGAATTTTAGCCTTTATTGCAAAGGGGATGGAGTATAAAAGCAGGGAAGTCTTGCTACAGTTATGCAGGGTATTGGTGAGGCCACATCTAGAATATTGCGTAAAATTTTGGTTTCCATATTTAAGAAAGGATATACTTGCTTTGGAGGTAGTTCAGAGAAGGTTCACTAGGTTGATTCCAGAGATGAGGGAGTTAACTTATGACGAAAGGTTGGGTAGTTTGGGTCTCTACTCATTGGAATTCAGAAGAATGAGAGGTGATCTTATCGAAACGTATAAGATTATGAGGGGGCTTGACAATGTGGATACAGAGAGGATGTTTCCACTAATAGGTGAGACTAGAACTAGGGGGCATAATCTTAGAATAAGGGGCCGTCAATTTAAAACTGAGATGAGGAGGAATTTCTTTTCTCAGAGGGTTGTAAATTTGTGGAAGTCGCTGCCTCAGAGAGCTGTGGAAGCTGGGACATTGAATAAATTTAAAACAGAGACAGTTTCTCAACCGATAAGGGAATAAAGGGTTATGGAGAGCGGGCAGGTAAGTGGACCTGAGTCCATGATTGGATCAGCCATGATCATATTAAATGGCGGAGCAGGCTCGAGGGGCCGTATGGCATGCTCCTGCTCCTATTTCTTGTTATGTTCTAGCCTTCCGACTCAGGTGGGAGTGCTGCCCACTTCTCCGAGAGAACTCACTCTTGCTGAACTTACAACCAAGGTCCTGAACTTAAGGAAAGGTAACTTCGATGGTTTGAAGCATGAATTGGCTAGAGTAGACTTGCAAATGATATTTAAAGGGTTGACAGTGGATATGCAATGGCAAACATTTAAAGATCACATGGATGAACTTCAGCAATTGTACATCCCTGTCTGGAGTAAGAATAAAATGGGGAAGGTGGCTCAACCCTGGCTAACAAAGGAAATTAAGGATAGTGTTAAATCCAAGGAAGAGGCATATAAATTGGCCAGAAAAAGCAGCAAACCTGAGGACTGGGAGAAATTTAGAATTTAGCAGAGGAGGACAAAGGGTTTAATTAAGAGGGAGAAAATAGAGTATGAGAAGAAGCTTGCCGGGAACATAAAAACTGACTGCAAAAGCTTCTATAAATATGTGAAGTGAAAAAGATTAGTGAAGACAAACGTAGCTCCCTTGCAGTCGGATTCAGGTGAATTTATAATGGGGAACAAACAAATGGCAGACCAATTGAACAAATACTTTGGTTCAGTCTTCACAAAGGAAGATACAAATAACCTTCCAAAAGTACTAGGGGACCGAGGGTCAAGTGAGAGGAGGAACTGAAGGATATCCTTATTAGGTGGGAAATTGTGTTAGGGAAATTGATGGGATTGAAGGCCGATAAATCCCCGGGGCCAGATAGTCTGCATCCCAGAGTACTTAAGGAAGTGGCCCTAGAAATAGTGGATGCATTGGTAATCATTTTCCAACAGTCTATCAACTCTGGATAAGTTCCTGTGGACTGGAGGGTAGCTAATGTAACACCACTTTTTAAAAATGGAGGGCGAGAGAAAATGGGTAATTATAGACCGGTTAGCCTGACATCAGTCGTGGGGAAAATGTTGGAATCAATTATTAAGGATGAAATAGCAGCACATTTGGAAAGCAGTGACAGGATCGGTCCAAGTCAGCTTGGATTTATGAAGGGGAAATCATGCTTGACAAATCTTCTGGAATTTTTTGAGGATGTAGTTAGCAGAGTGGACAAGGGAGAATCAGTGGATGTGGTGTATTTGGATTTTCAAAAGGCTTTTGACAAGGTCCCACACAAGAGATTGGTATGTAAAATCAAAGCACATGGTATTGGGGGTAATATACTGATGTGGATCGAGAACTGGTTGGCAGACAGGAAGCAGAGAGTTGGGATAAATAGGTCCTTTTCAGAATGGCAGGCAGTGACTCGTGGAGTGCCGCAGGGCTCAGTGCTGGGACCCCAGCTCGTTACAATATACAACAATGATTTGGATGAAGGAATTGAGTGTAATATCTCCAAATTTGCAGATGACACTAAACTGGGTGGCGGTGTGAGCTGTGAGGGGTCGCTAAGAGGCTGCAGGGTGACTTGGACAGGTTAGGTGAGTGAGCAGATGCATGGCAGATGCAGTATAATGTGGATAACTGTGAGGTTATCCACTTTGGGGGCAAAAACGCAAAGACAGACTATTATCTGAATGGTGGCAGATTAGGAAAAGAGGAGGTGCAACGAGACCTGGGTGTCATGGTTCATCAGTCATTGAAAGCTGGCCAGATGCAGCAGGCGGTAAAGAAGGCAAATGGTATGTTGGCCTTCATAGCAATGGAATTTGAGTATAGGAACAGGGAGGTCTTACTGCAGTTGTACAGCGCCTTGGTGAGGCCTCACTTGGAATATTGTGTTCAATTTTGGTCTCTTAATCTGAGGAAGGACGTTCTTGCTATTGAGGAAGTGCAGCAAAGGTTCACCAGACTGATTCCCGGGATGGTCGGACTGACATATGAGGAGAGACTGGATCAGCTGGGCCTTTATACATTGGAGTTTAGAAGGATGAGAGGGGATCTCATAGAAACATACAAGATTCTGACGGGACGGGACAGGTTAGATGCGGGTAGATTGTTCCCAATATTGGGGAAGTCCAGAACCAGGGAACACAGTCTTAGGATAAGGGGTAGGCCTATTAGGACTGAGATGAGGACAAACTTCTTCACTCAGAGTTGTTAACCTGTGGAATTCCCTGCCGCAGAGAGTTGTTGATGCCAGTTCATTGGATATATTCAAGAGGGAGTTAGATATGGCCTTTACGGCTAAAGGGATTAAGGGGTATGGAGAGAAAGCAGGAAAGGGGTACTGAGGGAATGATCAGCCATGACCTTATTGAATGGTGGTGCAGGCTCGAAGGGCCGAATGGCCTACTCCTGCACCTATTTTCTATGTTTCTGTGTCTCTACTGCCTGATGTGAATTACTGACCAGCTTGCTTTTTGCCCACCAGATGCCAGGTTGCTCTGTATTTAATGACGTACACTAACAGTGTTGAACAGGAAGGGAGGAATTGTATGTGGGAGTGTTATAGCTAGAATATTCTGGCCGGTGATCTTGTACATTATTGCACGCTGCACATGCTGAGAATGCCATTGCCAGAATATGGTTTGAAACTGTAGACCTGTTGGAGAGAAGCCCCAACTCTTGAGACAAGGCGAGGCTTTCAAGTATAGGCTTTAGGGAAGACAGTAAAAGACAATTCAATAGATACATTTAATCATGTTATTGTGAGAGGGTCTTCATATTTAGAATTTTATATTATGTTTAAACTTTATTTCTGACATTAGAAAATTAATTTATGGCGAATAAATTGCAATTATTATTGGTCAGTCAGTGGTCAGCGGAAAATGAACGGCGCTCACCGTTCATTACACTTAAGGTTAAACATTTGTTTGCTTAGCACCACCCGTTAGTGCCCAAGAGGCGGGGGGTGGGGGGGGCACTAGAACATAAGAATATAGAAATAGAAGCAGGAGTCGGCCATTTGTCCCCGCAAGCCTGCTCCGCCATTTAATCAGATCATGGCTGATTTGATCTTGGGCTCAGCTACACTTCTCCGCCCACTCCCCATAATCCTTATCATTGAAACATATACTTGCATTGGAGGTAGTTCAGAGAAGATTCACTCATTTGATTCCTGAGGTGAAGGGATTGACTTATGAAGAAAGGTTGAGCAGGTTGGCCTATACACGTTGAAGTTCAGAAGAATGAGAGATGATCTTATTAAGACATATAAAATAATGAGGGGGCTGGACAAGGTAAATGCAGAGAGGATGTTTCCACTCATGGAGTTATCTAGAACTAGGGTGCATAGTTTTCGAATAAGGGGTCGCCCATTTAAAACTGAGATGAGGAGGAATTTCTTCTCTCGGTTGTACATCTGTGGAATTCTCTGTGCCAGAGAGCTGAGGAGGCTGGGTCATTGAATATATTTAAAGCGGAGATAGCAGAATTTTGAGCGATAAGGGAGTAAATGCATATGGGGAGCGGGCTGAAAAGTTGAGCTGAGCCAATAATCAGATCAGCCATGATCTTATTGAATGGCGGACCAGGTTCGAGAGGCCCTTTGGCCTACTCCTGTTCCTATTTCCTATGTCTCTTATATTTACACAGTACCAGATCTAAGATAGCCTGCTCCCTGGTTGTTTCCACAATGTACTGTCCAAGGAAACCATCCCAGATACACTCTATGAATTCTTCCTCAAGGCTATCGTGCCCAATTTGATTTGTCCAATCAATATATAGAGTAAAATCACCCATGATTATTGCCGGAACTTTCTTACAAGATTCCAATACTGCTTTATTTATGCTCTGCCCAACAGTGTAGTTTCTGTTAGGGGGCCTATAGACTATGCCCACCAATAACTTCTTCCCCTTATTGTTTCTTATCTCCACCCAAATTGATTCCACATCTTGATCTTCTGAGCCAATATCATTTCTCATTACTGCACTGATCTCATCCTTTATTAACAGAGCTACCCCACCTCCTTTTCCATTCTGTCCATCCTTCCGAATTGTCAAAAATCCCTGAATTTTCAGTTCCCAGCCTTGGTCACCTTGCAACCATGGCTCTGTAATGGTTATCAGATCGTACCCATTTATATCTATTTGTGCCGTCAATTCATCTGTCTTGTTACAAATGCTGCGTGCATTCATATAAAGTGCTTTTGATTTTGTCTTTTACCATTTTCCCTGCTTTGACCTCACTTTCTGATACACTTATGTTTATAAATTCTGTCCCTTCCTGTCACACTCTGGTTATCATTTCCCCCATCGCTCCCCTGCTCTACTGCCTTCTAGCCGCTAAGCACTTGCTGCCCGAGTGCCGCGCTGTCGGTGCCTGCCGTGAACCTCAGTGGTGGTTTAGCAGCGGCGCTATCAGTTAACGCCGTGCACTCTAGCACCACCCACTTGGTGACGTCATGGGTGTACAACGCCACGTTAGTGCCGCGATCCTGAACTTCACTCCTTTCGCCTGCCATAGCGCCTGGCACCGTCACCGACAGGGAGAGCGGGTGTTCCATGGAAGCTCCTGGGGCGATGTTATAGAGCAGGAGCCTGTGGCTGGTCAGTTGTAAAATCTTTTAACATTGCCGTGATTCTGTGAGGTCGCACATACTGCTGCCGATGTTTCCAACGCTCCCTTCACCTTTCTGTCATTTTTCAGGTTTCCGAGCACCAGACCTTCATTATCCATGCAGTGCTACCACCCCTAGAGCCCTCAAAGTAGCGTAGAACGCTTCCCTAAGTGCTCCGCTCCCCTCTTGGGGCGCTACTAGTGAATATCCCGTTTGGACACGGTAAACATCGCCCGGCGCTAATATTAGAACAGATTTTTAGGCCTAAGACTCTCTGTGGGCTTTTGCACTGTAACTTGCGATAATCAGAGAGTACAAACAGCGCGGTGCCCTCGACAGGGGATCTAGGACCTGTTTGAACACACCGTGATTCCTCCCGCAAAATCTGCACCATTGTAAAAAAAAAAGTATTATGAGTAATTGGATTGGTTAACAAATCATGACAGTGAAATGTTGGGTTTTTTCGATATAAAATGTTGACATGGGCCTTGAATTTTCTCGCAATCCTCAGCACTTGCACCATTATTGTGCTAAAAAAGAGCGAGGAAATTGGTTTTTTGACACATTTATGTACTGTGGGAAAACTCTCCATCCTCTCCAGAGGTTTTCGGGCCCGAGGACCATGGGAAGTGGATGGTGCCAATAAGTGTTCACCCATGTCCCTGATTACAGAAACAGGAAAGGGTTTATTTAAACTCAATATTGCAGATTTGTGACCAGTCTTGAGTTTCATCGAACAATAAAAGTGTGCCGGAGCTGAGCTACCTTCGGTGGACTGGATTGAATCGGTTTGGAGAATATAAAGGAGCAAAGCAAGTGCTGGTCATCCTGAGACAAGGGGCACTCCATCACACATGGTGCAGTGAGAGTTTCAGCCCCTATCGGCCACTGGAGAACCAGTTAAAATGGAAGAATAAAATGTTGTCCTGAAGTTGTGAACTGGCTGTCAGAGTTACAGCAGCAGCAGTTATTTCTCCAGATGTTTGAACACTCAAAGGACTGACACCATCGACCACAACAGACCCAGAAGGTTTGGCAGGCTGCTCTAACACTATCCAGCAAGATGCCCATTGAACACCACCTTCCTACAGTGCCTATACTTTATAAGCCGATTATAAAGTCCAGTCGTAGCCCGAGAATCACCTGCAACTGCTTCTTTTCCCTAACCACCGACTCCATCCCTCTCCTGGCAACTGTCTGAGGCTGGACCAGACCGCTCGCAACCTTGGTGTCGCACTTGACCCCGAGATGAGCTTCTGACCACATATCCGCACCATCACCAAGATCGTCAACTTCAACCTCTGTAGCATGGTCAGACTCTGCCCCTGCCTCAGCTTATCTGTTGTTGAAACCTCCCATCCATGCCTTTGTTACCTCTAGACTTTACCCTTGTGCTCGTGACCTAAATTGGCTCCTGGTCTGTTAATGCCTCAAAAATTCTCATCCTTGTTTTCAAATCCCTCATCCCTCCCTGAATTCCACCAGCCCTACAACCCTCCGAGATCTCAGCGCTCCTCCAATTCTGGCCTCTTGTGCAACCTCGATTTCAATCGCTCCAACATTGGCGGCCATGCCTTCAGCTGCCTCGCCCCTAAGCACTAGAATTCCCTCCCTAAACCTCTCCGCCGCTCGACCTCTCTCTCCTCATTAAAACCTACTACTTTGACCAAGCGCAGTGTCACATTTTGTTTGATAATGCTCCTGTGAAGTGTCTTGGGATGTTTTACTATGTTACAGGTGCAAGTTGTTGTTATGCATGTGAATCCTCTGAGGGCTACTGGCAGGAATAAAATCAGAAAATGCTGGAAACATTCAGCAGGTCAGAGCATCTACGGAGAGAGAAACAGAGTTAACGTTTCAGGTTGATGGTCCTTCGTCAGTTCTGACCTGCTGAGTATTTCCAGCATTTTCTGTTTTGATTTCCGATTTCCAGCATCCGCAGTGTTGTGCTTTTGAGTCGCTGACAGGGTTTTCTGTACATGTTGAACCTCCCTTATCCAGAACCCTGGAAACCTGGCCTGTTCTGCATAAGGGATTTTTCCAGATGAGGGGTGGTCATGTTAAATTGGATGGTACAGGTACTGAGCAAGGGGATATCAGGGCTGGCTGGCTTGGGGCTGGGAGTGCGGCAGAGAGATCATGGGGCGGGGGGGGGGTGGATCGCGGGGTCAGGCCAACGATTGCTGGAGTTGGCAGCGAGGAAGGACTTCAATTTGTTCATGTAGGACTTCTGAGCATGTGCCACCGGTGGCCGGGAATGGTTCTGGACGAGGGGTGGCTCTGGATATGGGAGTTCTGGATAAGAACATAATAACATCATAAATAGGAGCAGGAGTAGGCCATACGGCACCTCAAGCCTGCTCTGCCATTTAATACGATGTTGGCTGATCCGATCATGGTCTCAGATCCACTTCCCTGCCCGTTCCCCATAACCCCTTATTCCCTTATCGGTTCAAAAACTGTTTATCTCTATCGTAAATTTATTCAGTGTCCCAGCTTCAATAGCTCTCTGAGGCAGTGAATTCCACAGTTTTACAACCCTCTGAGGAAATAAATTTTTCCTCATCTCACTTTTAAAACGGCCCCTTATTTTAAGATTATGCCCCCTAGTTCTAGTCTCCCCTATCAGTGGAAACATTCTCTCTGTATCCACCTTGTCAAGCCCCCTCATCATCTTATACATTTCGATAAGATCACCTCTCAATTCCAATGAGTAGAGACCCAACCTACTCAACCCTTCCACATCGGTTAACCCCCTCATCTCCGGAATCAACCTTGTGAACCTTCTCTGAACTGCCGCCAAAGCAAGTATATCCTTTCGTAAATATTCCAGGTGTGGCCTCACCAATATCCTGTATAACTGTAGCAAGACTTCCCTACTTTTATACTCCATCCCCTTTGCAATAAAAACCAAGATTACATTGGCCTTCCTGATCACTTGCTGTACTGTAGCACTTTGCAATCTTTCACCATTTAAATAATAACTTGCTCTTTGATTTTTTTCTGCCAAAGTACGTGACCTCACACTTTCCAACATTATACTCCATCTGCCAAATTTTTACCCACTCACTTAGCCTGTCTACGTTCTTTTGCAGATTTTTTGTGTCCTCCTCACCCATTGCTTTTCGTCCCATCTTTGTATCGTCAGCAAACTTGGCAACGTGACACTCAGTCCCTTCTTCCAAGTCGTTAATATAGATTGTAAATATTTGGGGTCCCGGCACTGATCCCTGTGGCACCCCACTAGTTACTGATTGCCAACCCGAGAATGAACCATTTATCCTGACTCTCTGTTTTCTGTTTGTTAGCCAATCCTCTACCCATGCTAATATATTACCCCCAACCCCGTAACTTTTATCTTGTGCAGTAACCTTTTATGTGGCACCTTGCCTTCTGGAAGTCCAAATACACCACATCCACTGGTTCCCCTTTATCCATCCTGTTTGTTGCATCCTCAAAGAATTCCAGCAAATTTGTCAAACATGACTTCCCCTTCATAATCCATGCTGACTGCCTGACCGAATTATGCTTTTCCAAATGTCCGACTACTACTTCTTTAATAATGGACTCCAACATTTTCCCAACCACAGATGTTAGGCTAACTGGTCTATAGTTTCCCGCTTTTTGTCTGCCTCTTTTTTTAAATAGGGGCGTTACATTTGCAGTTTTCCAATCTGCTGGGACTTCCCCAGAATCCAGGGAATGTTGGTATATTACAACCAGTGCATCTACTATCCCTGCCGCTACTTCTCTTAAGAGCTTAGGATGCAAGCCATCATGTCATGGGGATTTATCTGCCTTCAGACCCATTATCTTACTGAGTACCACCTCCATTGTGATTGTGTTAAGTTCTTCGCCCCTCCCCCCTCCATTGCCCCTTGACTATCCACTGTTGGGATATTGTTAGTGTCCTCTACTGTAAAGACTGATACAAAATATTTGTTCAGAGTTTCTGCCATCTCCATGTTCCCCATTACTAATTCCCCGGTCGCGTCCTCTAAGGGACCAATATTTACTTTAGCCACTCTTCCTGTTTATATACCTATAGAAACTCTTGCTATCTGTTTTTAAGGGAGGTTCAAGCTGTACTTGAAATGAAGGCACAGGTTTCACCCACTCAGTGTTTAAAGTGAGAGTGAGAGTGTGGGGCAGTAATAATGTCCAATGAAGCCTTTTTTCCACAGCCTCAGAGATGTGATCACACAGTCACGGCAATGTTTGCACCGCAAGTTTAACGTTGGTGCATAGCTAAAGTTCCATTGCAAATCCAGTGTCAGGATTTAACTCCACTCTGGAGTGAGGTGCAGTGAGAGTCAAAGTCCGACATTAATCCAGAGCGCCATTTGGATATCCTGTTAAAGGTGCTATATAAATGCAAGTTATTGTTACGCAGACAGGTACAGTGCTCTTTCCTAAACGGGCAGCCAGGAGCCAAGTCATACTTAAAGCCAAACTCCAGCTCCCGTCTCACACCAGAAGTTGGTGTAAATGCACGCTGAATGGAATCTGCCAATATAATAATGCTGCTTCCTCTTCTGAGGCACACACGTTGAAATTGGATATTAATAAATTCAGCACATTGCTAGATCACTGCAGAATATGTATGTCTAACAGGACACGGTTTCGCAATCAGTAACAGAACCCATCAAAAGTCGAACATACTGAAGCAAACATTCACTACTTCCGAACCAAACTGGAACAAGTACCTACCCACAGAAGAGCAGAGGGTCAGAGTGAAAACCAGGAACATTTTACAGATCATTCCAACTGGAAAGCGTGCCCCTGCAGCCACTAATCTATCAGACACTATAATCTATCAGATAAGCAGATGTTACTTGGTGACACCAGTTACTTGTGACAAATCATCAGGTGGTACGTAGAGGGAGGAGGGACAGATATCAAAGCAAACAGGCTGACAAGACTTCAGTGATACTAAATGAAAAGGATAATACAATAATTGGGTTGTGCGTAAGGCAGCTTGGAAGCAAATTCCGAATTCTGGTCTAACTCCTTAACTGCAGTTATTTTCCCAGCTCCTGCTCCCACCAGAGGAACTGAGTGTTTCTACCCATTGTCAACAGTACCTTTTACATCTTCCAATCTTCAAAATGTGGTTCCAGGGAAGCCAAGCTGATGAAAGAAAGTGATGCAAGGTTTACGAACCAATATAATGAATACAGGACAGCTACAAAAGGATAAATAAGAGAGTAACAGAGTTAACTAGCAATAAAAACATAAAGGAAATAAAAAGGCTTCAACAAGCATATTGGGTAGTGAGCAGGTAGTCAGGGCTACTGAGAGATAGGGGAGACAAAGGTAGTCGTGGGAGGGTGGGAATGAAAGAGATATGACATAAGGCCTTTGTCTCAGCTTTCATAGAGGAGGTGGTTATTGAGATGTAGAACCAGCAGAGGTGGGGGTTATTATTCACAGAGATTGGACACAACACACAACTTAAACTTAAGGTAGGTGGATGGTTTCCATCTCAGGATCTTGAGGGAAATGAGTGAAGAAATACTTCAAATGGGCACCCAGCACAAAGGGGCAGAAGGGGAAGCTCACATTAACGGTAACGATGGCACCTCTGCTTGGGCCCACATGCCACCTTTGCCCCTATGTCCAGCTGCTTCCATGTTGCATCCTCACTAATTCCATCCTGGCATCTTACCTGTCCGAGCATCAGCACTGATACGCCCATTAGTGAGGCACTGGACAGTGAGAAGGGTTATCACCAGGCGAACCACTAGTGAGAATGAAGACCGAGGAGTGGAAGAGAGGATCAGTACCGTTCCACCATGGCAGGAGAAGAAACAACAGTCCTCCCAGGCCAATGATTTGGGAGCATCAGTCTCGTGAGCAGCTGGTGGAGACAGTTTCCACGCATGTGGTTGAGAGGATGGACAAGTGGGAGGAGTCCAGCACCAACATCTGCAACAATATTTATTCTTCCTGCACCTCCCAAAAGACTCCAAAAAGACTGATCAACCTACTCCTCCCCCTTAATACTTTTCTGCTAACTTGACTCCCCAGATTTCGAACCCCTCCCTCCCAAAATGGCGAGCTACCATATGATTAATTATAACGTGCCTTCAGCTTGGTGGTTCCATGTAAATGAGGCCTGACCCTGAAAATGAATCCGGCTTCTTACAGCCTACCTCAACAACAACAACAACTGGTATTTCTATAGCACCTTTAACACAGTGAAACATCCCAAGGTGCTTCACAGGAGTATTATGAGACAATAAAAATTGACACCAAGCCACATAAGGAGAAATTAGCGCAGGTGATCAAAAGCTTGTTCAAAGAGGTAGGTTTTAAGGATTGTCTTGAAGGAGGAAAGAGAGGCAGAGAGGTTTAGACAGGGAGTTCGAGAGCTTAGGGCCCAGGCAACAGAAGGCATGGCCACCAATGGTTGAGTGATTATAATCGGGGATGCTCAAGAGGGCAGAATTAGAGGAACGCAGAGATCTCGAATAATGACGGACAGGAAAAGACCTCCTGCTCCATCCAGCCTGTCCCACACAATTGTGATACCTTGTGTACTACAATATATACACTCCACCCCACTCAAAACCATGTGATTTCCTGGGAGAGATGAAAAAACAGAAAGAAACCCAGGCCAAATGAGGGAAAAATGCGGGAAATTCCTCTCCGCCCCCTGCCCCCAGGTGATCGAAACTAATCCGGGAGATCACGCTGGCCCTGATAATTTCTTGCAGTACCTACCTATTGTATGAGGTGATCTCCACCCCAACCAGAAACAGGTTCAGCTCTCGCTTGAAGAAATTCACTGAATCCGTGTCCATCGCATGAGCCAGCAGTCTGTTCCAGGGTAGAAACATAGAAAATAGGCGCAGGAGTAGGCCATTCGGCCCTTCGAGCCTGCTCCACCATTCAATGGCTGATCATTCCCTCAGTACCCCTTTCCTGCTTTCTCTCCATATCCCTTGATCTTCTTAGCCATAAGGGCCATATCTAACTCCCTCTTGAATATATCCAATGAACGGGCATCAACAACTCTCTACGGCAGGGAATTCCACAGGTTAACAACTCTGAGTGAAGAAGTTTCTCCTCATCTCAGTCCTAATTGGCCTACCCCTTATCCTAAAACTGTGTCCCCTGGTTCTGGACTTCTCCTACATCGGGAACATTCTACCTGCATCTAACCTGTCCCGTCTGTTTCTATGAGATTCCCTCTCATCCTTCTAAACCCCAATGTATAAAGGCCCAGTTGATCCAGTCTTTTCTCATACGTCAGTCCTGCCATCCCAGGAATTAGTCTGATGAACCTTCGCTAAACTCCCTAAATAGCAAGAACGCCCTTCCTCAGATTCGGAGACCAAAACTGAACACAATATTCCAGGTGAGGCCTCACCAAGGTCCTGTACAACTGCAGTAAGACCTCCCTGCTCAAATACTCAAATCCCCTAGCTATGAAGGCCAGGGTCCGTCCGCTGTTCCCTGGGCAAAGAACCACCTCCTAACATCTAACCTCGATCTGGCCTTACAAAATTTCACATCGTGACCCCTGGTCCTCCCTAACCTTTGTAATTGGAACAAACTGTCAACTCGAACATAATCAATTCCCTTCATTATCTTATAAACCTTGATAAGATCAGCCCTAAGTCTTCTCCAATATGTAGAGTCCCAGCTCGTTTAGCCTACCTTGATAACTAGGAAACTTTAAACTGGGAACTAGTCAAGTGGCTCTCCTCTGCACCCTTTTCAAAGCCTCAAAATCACCCACCATGTGAGGAGACCAAAACTGACACAGTGTTCCACTGCAGCCTGAGGAAGGTCTCTTACAAGGGTAGAAAGTATACTCACTATTTTAGGATCTCTCCGCCCATCACCTGCCCGATGAATGCTCCACTTCAAGATTATCCCTGGGTCTCTAAGTGTAGTAGATCATTTACTATGAAGATAATTCCTCATGTGGGGAGAGGGGGTGAAAATGGGTACCTTTGAACCAGGCTGTGAGTGACAGTTTCATTCAATGGTCAGCGGCACCTTTATAATATTTGCTTAATATCAGTCTGGGCTTCAAAGCGAAGGATGGGTATAACTGTTCCTGAATTTGAAACTTTTGTTCATTGAAACTGATTATTTTTGTCAATTGCACCTCGCTCCTATTTTACTATCGGAATAACATGCCCATGGAAGACGTGCCAATCGCTGTCTCAGCCTTCACATTTTAACCGAATATGGTTTGCAGAATCAAACGTGGGCCTGAGTTGAGGAAATAGGCTGAGAAATGAGCAGGGGCCAAAGGAAGCACTGTGTAAAGTCTGTGGTTTATGTGCTTAGCTCTCAAGCTTGATCTTTATGTCGTTGTGAACAAGTTTCTCACACATTATTCAGCAGAAGCTTTTTATTTTTCATTTCACTGATGCAAGTAAATGTCAGAAAAAATTAAACTTTACAAAAACCTCAATATTTGATGCAGCAAAACCACTTAATGTAAGTTAACAACAAGAACAACTGGTATCTATATAGCACCTTCAACAGGGTACAACGTTCCATGATGCTTCACAGGAGCATTATAAAGCACAATTTCAACTGAACCACAGAAAAGCTTAGAAACAGAAATTTACAGCGCAGAAGGAGGACATTCCGTCCCATCGTGTCTGCAGCAGACGACAAAGAGCCACACGGCCCTTCGTCAGCAGCCTAAAGGTTACATACAAACCCATGAACAATAACGGAAAGACAAAGAGCACCCAGTCCAACCAGTCCGCCACACAGTACTGCAACACCCCTTATACTAAAAACATCGACACTCCACCCCAACTGGAGCCATGTGATCTCCTGGGAGAGGCAAAATCCAGATAAAAACCCAGGCCAATTAAGGGAGAAAAAATCTGGGAAAATTCCTCTCCGACCCATCCAGGCGATCGAAACTAGTCCAGGACATCACCCTGGCCATTTGTATTCCCTGCAGTACTGACCATTATATCTGCGCCGACCAACAAAAGGTCATCTAGTCTAATCCCAGCTCTTGGTCCGTAACCCTGCAGGTTACAGCAATTTAAGTGCCCATCCAACCATCTCTTAAAAGTGGTGAGGGTTTCTGCATCCACCACTCTTCCAGGCATCGAGTTCCAGATCCCCACAACCCTCTGTGTAAAGAAGAACCCTCCCACAAATCCCCTCTAAATCTTCCACCAACCACCTTAAACCTCTGCCCCCTCGTATTAGCCCCCTCCATCAATGGAAATAGACCCTTACTATCTACTATCTCCAGCCCCTCAATATTTTGTACACCTCGATGAGGTCTCCCCTCAACCTCCTCTGTTCCAATTAGAACAAACCCAGCCTATCCAATCTGTTCTCATAACTGAGATTCTCCATTCCAGGCAGCATCCTAGCAAATCTCCTCTGCAACCTCTCTCGTACAATCACGTTCTTCTTATAATACGGCGACCAGAACTGCATGCAGTACTCCAGCTGTGGCCTAACCAAAGCATTATACAATTAAACATAACCTCCCTGCTCTTATATTCTATGCCTTGGCCAATAAAGGCAAGCATTCTGTATGCCTTCTTAACCACCTTATTCACCTGACCTACTTTCAGGGATCTGTGGACAAGCACTCCAAGGTCCCTTTGCCCATCTACATTATTAAGTGGCCTACCGCTTAATGTGTATACCCTTTGCTTATTAGCCCTCCCAAAGTGCATCACCTCACACTTCTCTGAATTAAATTCCATTTGCCACTGCTCTGCCTACCTGACCCGTAGATTGATATCCTCCTGCAGCCCATGACTTTCCTCTTCATTATCAACCACACAGCCAATTTTAGTGTTGTCTGCAAACTTCTTAATCATACTTCCAATATTCAAATCTAAATCGTTGATTTGTACCACAAAAAGCAAGGGACCCAGTACTGAGCCCTGCGGAACCCCACTACAAATATCCTTCCAGTCACAAGAACATCCATCAATCATTACCCTTTGCTTCCTACCTCCAAGCCAATTTTGGATCCAACTTGACACTTTGCCTTGGATCCCATGGCCTTTAACCTTCATGACCAGTCTACCATGCGGGACCTTATCAAAAGCCTTGCTAATCTTACGCACTACCCTCATCGACCCTCTTGGTTACCTCCTCAAAAAATTCAATCAGGTTAGTCAAACACGACCTTCCCTTAACAAATCCGTGCTGACTGTCCCTAATTAATCCTTGCCTATCCAAATGCAGATTTATCCTGTCTTTCAGGATTTTCTCCAATAATTTTCCCACCACTGACGTTAGGCTGACTGGCCTGTAATTACTCGGCCTATCACTTTCTCCCTCCTTAAACAAGGGTACTACATTAGCAGTCCTCCAATCTTCTGGCCCATATCCAAAGAGGACTGGAAAATGATGGCCAAGGCCTCTGCTATTTCCTCTTTTACTTCACTCAACACCCTGAGATGCATTTCATTTGGGCCTGGGGACTTATCTACTTTCAAAGCTGCTAAACCCCTAAATACTTCCTCTCTCACTATATTCATCCAGAATATCACACTCCTCCTCGATAGCAGTATCTGCATTACCACTTGCCTTTGAGGAAACAGATGGCAAGTATTCGTTAAGAACCCTACCAACATCTTCTGCCTCCTCACAGAGATTACCCTCATGGTCTCTAATACCCTTTCCTTAGTTACCCTCTTACTCTTAATATATTTATAGAACATCTTAGGGTTTTCCTTAATTTTACTGGCCAAGAATTTCTCGTGCTCTCTCTTAGCATTCCTAATATCCTTTTTAATTTTACCTCTTATCTTTCTATATTCCTCTAAAGTATTTAGCCATTGATATGTGACATAAGCGTCCCTTTTTTTCTTAATCCTCCCCTGTAAGTCCCTAGACATCCAGGGGGCTCGAGAATTATTTTTCCCAGCATTTTTCTGTTAGGACACATGTTTGGCCTGAACCTTTCGGATCTCCTCCTTGAATGCCTCCCACTATTCCGGCACCGAGTTACCCACAAGTAGCTGTTTCCAGTCCACTATAGACACATCACTCCTTAACTTAGCAAAATTAGCTTTTTCCCAATTAGTAACTTTTATTTCAGGCCTATTCTTGTCCTTATCCATAACCAACTTGAATCTGACTGAATTATGGTCACTAGCACCCAAATGCTCCCCCACTAATACCCCTTCATCTTGCCCAGCTTCATTCCCCAAAACCAAATCCAAGCCTGCCCCCTCTCGTGTTGGGCTTGTTGCATACTGACTAAAACATTCTCTTCAATGCATTTCAAGAATTCCGCACCCTCTATACCCTTCACACTAAATTTGTCCCAATCAATATTTCCATCGTTAAAATCCCCTACTATTACTACCCTATGGTTTTTAGACTTCACAGCCTACATATTTGCTCCTCTATCTCCCCCCCACTGTTTGGAGGTCTATAATACACTCCCAGCTGTGTGATCGCCCCTTTTTTATTTTTCAATTCGACCCATATGGCCTCAGTTAATGATCCCTCTAACATATCATCCCTCCTTACCGCTGTAATAGTTACTTTAATTTGTACTGCAACCCACCCCGCCCCCCCCCCCCTTTTTACCCCCTTCTCTATCTTGTCTAAATATCCTGTAGCCAGGATTATTAAATTTCCAAACCTGCCCCTCTTTCAGCAATGTTTCTGTAATGGCTATAATGTCATACTCCCAAGTGTCTATCTACGCTCTTATCTCATCCGCCTTATTCGCTATACTCCTTGCATTAAAGTATATACCATTCAGCACAGGAAGATCTCCTTGCTTACTACATACTAAGCCCTGTTTCCTCTGTTTTACAGATTCGCTTTGTAGGTTCTTGCTATCCAACTTCTGCTTTACTTCCTTCCCTTTTGAATTTGTTCTCAGGTTCCCATCCCCCTGCCAAGCGAGCTTCAGCTCTCCCCAACTACACCAGCAAAACTCTCTGCGAGGTTATTGGTCCCGGCGCTGTTGAGGTGCAACCCGTCCGGTTTGTACAGGTCCCATCTCCCCAGAAGCAGTCCCAATGCCTCGACTTTAAAGCCCTCCCTCCTGCACCAATTTTCCAGCACGTGTTCATCCTCTCTATCCTTCTATACTTGCACTCATTAGCACGTGGCACTGATAGTAACCCGGAGATAACTACCTTTGAGGCCCTACCCTTGACCCTGGCACCAGGGAGGCATAAAACCATTCGGGAGTCACGTCTCCGGCCACAGAAACGCCTGTCTGTTCCCCTAACTATAGAATCCTCCATCACTCGGAGTTTTCTGTTCTTCGTCCCTCCCCCCTGTGCAGCTGAGCCAGCTTGGTGCCTTCGTCCTTACCGATACTCAGAATTAAATATTGGTTTGAAAGCGAGATGGACTCATGCCTAGCACACTTACTACGTCTGGTGGTCACCCACTTCTCTGCCTGCACTCTTGGTCAAAGAGGTAGGATTTAAGGAGCATTTTAAAGGAGGCCGGAGAGGCAGAGAGGTATAGGGAGAGAATTCCAGAGCTTAGGGCCATGGAAGCTGAAGGCACGGCCGCCAGTGGTTCAGCAATTAAAATCAGGGAAGCTCAACAGGGCAGAATTAGAGGAGCGCAGACATCTCGGGTTGGGGGCGTGGCGGGGGGAGCTGCAGTGTTGGGGGGGGCAGTTGTGAGGCTGAAGGAGATTACAGAGATAGGGAGGGACAAGGTCATGCAGGGATTTGATAAGAAGGATGAGAATTTTAAAATTGGGGCATTGCTTAAATGATAGCCAATATAGGTCAGAGAGCACAAGGGTGATAGATTAACTAGATTGAGCGAGTTAGGACAGCAAAGTTTTGGATGACCTCAAATTCACATAGTGTTGAATATGGAAGGCCAGGCAGGAGTACGTTGGAATAGTCAAGTCTAGAGGTAACAAAGACATAGATGAGGGTTTCAGCAGCAAATGAGCTGAGGCTGGGGCAGAGACGGGCGATGTTACGATGTGGAAATAGGTGGTCTTAGTTTTGGCGCGGATATTTGGTCGGAAGCTCATTTCAGGGTCAAATACGACAGCAAGGTTGCGAACCGTCTGGTTCAACCTCAGACAGAGGTTGGGGAGAGGGATGGAATCAGTGGCGATGGAATGGAGTTTGTGGCAGGGACCGAAGACAATGGCTTCGGGCTTCTCAATATTTAATTGGAGAAAATCTCTGTTCATCCAGTACAGGATCGGACAAGCAGTGTGATCATTTAGAGAGAGTGGAGGGGTCGAGACACGTGTCGTGAGGTAGAGCTGGATGTTGTTAGCATACATGTGGAAACTGATGCTGTGTTTTTGCCAAAAGGCAGCATGTAGATGAAAAATAGAAGGGGGCCAAGGATAGATCATTAGGGGACACCAGAGGTAACATTGCAGGAGCAGGAAGAGAAGCCATTGCAGGTGATTCTCTGGCTACGATCAGATAGATAAGAATGGAACCAGGCGAGTGCAGTCCCACCCAGCTGGACGATGGTGGAGAGGTATTGGAGAAGGATGGAGTGGTGAACCATGTCAAAGGCTGCAGACAAGTCAAGGAGGACAAAGAGCGATAGGTTACCTTTGTCACAGTCACATCGGATTTCATTTGTGACTTTGATAGCCATTTTGGTTCTGTGGCAGGGGTGAAGACCTGATTGGAGGGATTTAGTATGGAGTTCCAGGAAAGATGGGCACTGATTTGGGAGGCGACAACATGTTCAAGGACTCTGGAGAGGAAATGGAGGTTGGAGATGGGCTGGCACTTTACAAGGACGGAGGGGACAAGGATTTAATTTTTGAGAGGGGTGATGGTGACAGATTTGATGGAGAGGGTGACAGTACCCGAGGAGAGAGAACCACTAACAATGTCAGCTAACATGGGATCCAGAAAAGGAAGTTGTGTGGTCAGCAGTTTAGTGGGAATGGGTTTGATGGGGCAGCATGTGGCTTATGTGGACTAGATTGGGTCGGAGGGGGCACGAGGGAAGATCAGAGAACAATTAGAGGGCTGGGCCAGGGAGGATCCTGGTGGGCTAGGGGTAGGGAGGGAAGTGGCAGGGGCAGCTGAATGGATGGTCACAATCTTAGAGACAAAGACGTTCATGAGCTCCTCACACTTGTTGTTGGAGGTGAGGGTGGAGGAGACAGGAGAGAGGGGTTTAAGAAGACGGTTAACAGTAGAGAAAAGAAGCTGGAGGGTTTATCTTTACATTGCAAAATGATTCTGGAATAGTGAGCGATTTTGGCAGACCAGAGCAGGACCCGATAGTTGTTTATGTGGTCCAGCCAGATCTGGTGGTGAATGGTGAAACCAGTTGTCCGCTTTACCCGTTCAAGTCTGCGTACCTTGTACTTAAGGGAGTGAGGATGAGGGCTGTACCATGGGAACGGCCAGGGTGAGAGACAGTACTGGTTTTATTAGGGACTAGGGCACCAAAGGTGGTGGCGAGGTTGTTGTGGAGCAGATCGGTGACTGCAGAAATGTCGTGGTGAATGGAGGGCCAAAGGCTGGACTGTTGGGATTTTGGACTTGCAGTTGTGAGTTACGAAAGTTTTTTTTCTAAGGCAGACACAAAAGGAAGTAGGTTTGGGGGTGGGGAGGGAGCAGGATGTGGGGGGAGAGCGATGCAAAGAAGTGGTCAGAAATGGTCCTTTCTGTGATTGAGACGATGGGAGTCGCAAGGCTACATGAGATGGCAAGGACACGTGTATTGCCTTGAAACTTCTTCAGCAGTCCCTCGGAGTCGAGAATGACTTGCTTCCACACTAATGAGTTCTCAAATGAATGATGAGTCCAATGCGGGTCCTACAGTCTCTGTCACAGGTGGGGCAGACGGTGGTTGGAGTGATGGCTGGGTACGGTGCTTGGATTGTCGTGCGCTCCTTCCGCTGTTTGCGCTTGGCTTCCGCGTGCTCCCGGCGAAGAGGCTCGAGGTGTTCGGCACCTTCCCGGATGCTTCTCCATTTTGTGCTGTCTTGGGCCAGGGATTCCCAGGTGTCGGTGGGGATGTTGCACTTTTTCAAGGAGGCTTTGAGGGTGTCCTTGAAGAGTTTCCTCTGCCCATTTGGGACTCGCATGCCGTGTCGGAGCTCTGAGCAGAGCACTTGTTTTGAGAGTCTAGTGTCGGGCATGTGGACAATGTGGCCTGTCCGTCGAAGCTGATCGAGTGTGGTCAATACTTCGATGCTGGGGATGTTGGCCTGAGCGAGAACACTGACATTGGTGCACCTAGACTGCCAATGGATTTGCAGGATCTTGCGCAGGCAGTGTTGGTGTGGTACTTCTCCAGTGCTTTGAGGTGCCTGCTGTACATAGTCCATATCTCTGAAGCATATAGGAGTGCGGGTAGACCATGAGCTTGGTGCCAGGTTTGAGGTCCTGGTCTTCAAGCACTCTCTTCCTCAGGCGATCGAAGGCTGCACTGGCACACTGAAGGCGGTGTTGGACTTCATCATCGATGTCTGCCCTTGTTGACAGTGGGCTCCCGAGGTATGGAAAATGGTCCACGTTGTCCAAGGCCTTGTCATGGATCTTGATAATCGGGGGTTAGTACAGTGTGGCGGAGGCAGCTTGGTCGAGGACCTTTGTCTTACGGGTGTTTAGAGCAAGGCTCATACTCTCGTACACTTCGGTGAAGGTGTAGTCGATGGTTTGGATTTCGACCTCCGTGTATGCGCAAATGCAAGCGTCGTCTACGTACTGTAATTCAATGACAGAGGTTGGATGAACATGGAGGCGACGGAGTTTGAACAGTTTCCCGTTTGTTCTGTAGATTAGTTCCACTCCAGCAGGGAGCTTATTGAGGGTGAGATGGAGCATTGTAGCAAGGAAGATGGAGAAGAGCGTTGGTGCAATGACACAGCCTTGCTTGACTCCGGTCCACATGTGCATTGGGTCTGTGGTGGATCCATTGGTCACGGCTTGCGTGTCATCGTGAAGCTGGCAGAGGATGGTGACAAACATTTGAGGGCTGATGAATTTGAGGAGGATACTCCATAATCTCTCACGGTTGACAGTGTTGAAGGCCTTTGTGAGGTCAAAGAAGGCCATGTACAGAGGTTGATGCTGCTCCCTGCATTTCTCTTGAACTTGACGCGTGGTGAAGATCATGTCTATTGTGCCCCTTCGTGGCCGGAATCGCATTGTGACTCTGGGAGAGGCTCTTCAGCCACTGGGAGAAAGCGATTGAAGAGGATACTTGCGATGACTTTCCCTGTGGCTCACAGCAGGGAAACTCCTCTGTAATTACCACAATCGGACTTGTCACCTTTTTTGAAGATGGTCACGATTACAGCATCTGAGAGCTCCAGGCATGCTCTCCTCCTTCCAAATAAGAGAAATGAGTTCATGGATTCGTGCTTTTCCACCATGCTATAGTGCTTCAGCGGGGATTCCATCTGGTCCTGAGACCTTGTTGTTCTTCAGTTGTCGCATGGCCTTTTCAACCTCATGCCGGGCTGGGGTTGTGCTGAGGTGATGGTGGGTAGCATGCTGCAGAATGAAGTCGAGGACATTCATGTCAAAGACAGATTCTTGGTTAAGGAGATCTTCGAATTGTTCCTTCCAGCGGGCACTGACTGCCTCTCTGTCCTTAATGAATATGTCTCCGTTCTTGGCCCACAAGTGGGTTGGACCTTGGGTGCTTGGGCCATAGGTGGTCTTGACTGCGCTAAAGAATCCACGCATGTCGTGGTTGTGGGCTACTTGCTGGATCTCCTGCGCTTTTTCCACCCACCATTTGTTCATTCGGTCACGAGTTTTATTTTGGACATCAACCTTCAGACGTTGATAGAGCTGCTTTCTTGTTCTCGAGTTATGATGCTCTTTGCAGTTCAAGAATGCCTTGCGTTTGCGACTTATTAGCTCCTGGACCTCCTGGTCGTACTCATCGAACCAGTCTTGGTGTTTCCTGGTGGAGTGACCGAGTGTCTCTTCACAGGTGCTAATTATGGAGGCCTTGAGGCGGAGGGGTTTAGGGAGGATATTCCAGAGTTTAGGGCCTAGGCACACAGACTACAGTGGACACTCTGCGTCTCCGGTTCACTGGAAGTCGTCAGGTTGGTTGTGAGATGCTGGCTGAATGGAGCTTTCTTAGCAGGGTCTTTGAGTACTCCAGCATCAATTTCTGTTGCTGCCGTTGTTTTGGGGCTACATTGTCCGTCCAGCAGTTGTCAGTCCTGTCATGGCGCGGGTGATGCACACGTCCTTGTGGTCCCTCACACAAACAATGATGTAGTCTCGCAGATACCAGTGCTTGGAGCCAGGCTGTTGCCATGAGGCCTTGTACTTTGGGTCGCTGGGTTCCCTGATGTAAGGAGAAAATCTATCAGTGGTGTTTGCAGGGCAGGCATCCCCAGTGGCTGGCATCCTCACCTCATATTCCCTCTTTCTCCCCTGCTGTACCACCTGAAGCTTTTTTAAATCATTCTTTGCAATGTGTGTGTCGCGGCCAAGCCCTGCATTTACTGCCCATCCCCAGCTGCCCTTGAGAAGGTCGTGGTGGGCTGCCTTGTTGGACCGAAGTAGTCTGTGTGCCTAGGCCCTAAACTCCGGAATATCCTCCCTAAACCCCTCCGCCTCACTACCTCTCTCTCCTCCTCTGAGACGCTCATTGAAACCTACCTGTTTGACCAAGCTTTTGGTCACCTGTCCTAATATCTCCTCATGTGGTTCGGTGTCAAATGTTGATAATGCTCCTGTGAAGCACCTTGGGACATTTTACTACATTAATGGTGCTATGTAAATGCAAGTTGTTGCTTTTCAAGGTACTCCCACCGTGCTTTTAGGGAGGGAGTTCCTGGATTGTGACCCAGCAACAATGAATATACATCGAAGTCAGGATGGTGTGTGACTGGAGAAATTGGATGTGGTGGTGTTCCAATGTCCTTCTAGATGGTGGAGGTCGTGGGATTCGGAAATGCTGCCGAAGAAGCCTTGGTCAGATGCTGCAGTCCATGCAGTAGTAAATGTTCACTGCAGACACGGTGTGTCGGTGGTGGAGGGAGTAGTTGTTTAATCTGGGATAGTGAGTTAGTGCTCACTGCAGACACGGTGTGTCGGTGGTGGAGGGAGTCGTTGTTTAATCTGGGATAGTGAGTTAGTGCTCACTGCAGACACGGTGTGTCGGTGGTGGAGGGAGTCGTTGTTTAATCTGGGAGAGTGAGTTAGTGCTCACTGCAGACACGGTGTGTCGGTGGTGGAGGGAGTCGTTGTTTAATCTGGGATAGTGAGTTAGTGCTCACTGCAGACACGGTGTGTCGGTGGTAGAGGGAGTCGTTGTTTAATCTGGGAGAGTGAGTTAGTGCTCACTGCAGACACGGTGTGTCGGTGGTGGAGGGAGTCGTTGGTTAATCTGGGATAGTGAGTTAGTGCTCACTGCAGACACAGTGTGTCGGTGGTGGAGGGAGTCGTTGTTTAATCTGGGATAGTGTCGAGCTTTGAGTGTTGTAGCTGCACAACAGTGGAATTTTGAGTGATATGGCCGAGGCTGATCCAGCCTATTCTTTATCTTTGTATCTGTCTCTCTCTCCCTATAAATTGTGATTCTCTGTCAAAAATGTATATCTGGAATTTGGAAACTGAGATAACAACAACTTGCATTTATATAGCGCCTTCATTTAGAAAAATGTTCCAATGTGCTTCACAGGAGTGTAATCAGACAAGAGTTGACATCGAGCCACTAAAGAAGGCAGGTGATCAAACACTTGGTCAAAGAGGTCGGCTGTAAGCAGCATCTTGAGGAGAGAGAGGTGGAGAAGTGAAGAGATTTGGGAAGGAAGATTCGGGCCTAGACGGCTGAACCAATGGTTGGGGGAAGAGAATGAGGGATGCACAAGAGGCCAAATTTGGAGGAACGTAGAAGTCTCAGAGGGTTATAGAGTTGTAGGAGTTTACAGAGGAAGGGATGGGCGAGGCCACGGAGAGATTTAAACACAAGGATGAGAATTTTAAATTTGAGGTGTTGGTGACTGGGAGCTAATGTTGGTCAGCGAGCACAGGGGGTGATGGATGAATGGGACTAGTGCGAGTTAGGCTAAGGGCAGCAGAGTTTTGGATGAGTTCAAGTTTATGGAGGGTGGAAGATGTGAGGCCGGCCAGGAGAGTGTTGGAATAGTTGTGTCTGTAGGGAACAAGAGCATGGGTGAGGGTTTCAGTCGCAGATGGGCAGGGGCAGAGACGGGCGATATTACAGAAGTGGAAGAAGGCGTCTAAGTGTTCCCAGATCACAAGCTCACAATTTCCTCTCCAGTAAAATTGTGAAAACACAGTAACAAGGAGGAACTCTCAAAATCATTTGTTCTTGTCCTCTCTTATTTGTGACATTTGTAACCAGACTGATTGTACTGGCTGCCTTAAATGTCACTGTGCACAGCCCAAGTGACCATCAGCAGGGGTGGGTGTTATCCCCAGTTTGAAGTGTATGTACACACGTCATCAAACCCACAAACAAAGCCGCTCTTTCAAAAATGGTCAATCCATAAATAATCTGCAGCGGTTTTATTTACACTGCCTCCTTAATGACACTTCCGTAACAGGAACAGATTTTGGTCCTTCATACACGTGATTGGCATCCAAAACCGGGCCATGAACAACCTCTTCTGCTAAAACTGGTCGAATTATTTTTAGAAGCCGTACCACAACAGGAAAATGCCCAACCATGGTATTTCCTGTAAATGCTGACCTGATATCCTATAATAAGTGGTAATGTTAAGAATGTAGGAAGGATTAGGGATGAATTATACATAATCTACAACGCACACAGGCCCTGAGGCCCAATGGGTCCGCGCCGGTGTTGATACACCACACAAGCTCCTCCCACTCGAATTACCATCAGCCGTGGCTCAGTGGGTAGCACTCTCTCGGTGGGAGGGGCCAGGAGTGAGCAGGGACTGCTGGTTGTTTGATTAATGCTGGGGGTTGGAGTGAGTTTGTAAAAAGTTGCTGTTGAGTTTTGGGGATATGTTTTTCCAGTTTTGGGGCCTTTTTGGCCCATAAACAGCAGCCAGATGTCTGCTGAGGGACCCGGAGTGCTGGGCCCCTCAGGGAACAATGTTCCCAGGATGCATTTAATCAGGGGAGAAAATGTTGGGGGAAGGGAGAATAAAAGACCCAAAGATTTGGGCCGGGACCCCAGGAGATTGGGAAAAGAAAACACGGTGGTGGTGCAGTGCGAGGATAAGGAGATACGAGCTTGGGACATTATCCAGGCAGTACATGAGGACTGCGGTGAGAGAAGCTGCTTTGCCTGCTGACCAAAGCCCAATGTTGGGTTCGAGGTGACGGTCAGTGGCTGAGAGGAGGTGGGAAGACTTTTACTGAGTTTGAAGGTTGGTGATAAGTTCTTGGATGTATCTCTGCTGTACTCTGAAGAGGTGGTGGTCTCATTCTTAAACCTGACAGTTTATATTGAGGACCATGTGCTAATAAAAAAGTTGGAGTCGTGGGACATTAAAATTTACTCGGCAATAAAGAGGAGATACTCTCCAGGAACGCGGGAAGCAGGTGGAACCCGTTATGTAAAGATGTGCTTCCCAGAGCGGATGATGTCATTACCCTGCAACATGAAATTTGAGACAATGGAAGGACTGCAGTACTTCCGGGTACTGCATGATAACCAGGTGAAGATTTGCTGTTATTGTCTCGGACACGACCAGCTTGGAAGAAGCTGTCCAGACCTGTACTGCTATAATTGCGGTGAATCTGGACACATTACTTGGAGTTGCAAGGCAGAGAGCTGTGGGGTGTGTCACAAAGGCCCCACCCTCTGAGTGTGAGGCAGAAGGAAGCCCCTCGAGTGACGAGGAGATGGGAGAATGAGCAGGAGGTGTGAGTGGAGTGGCTGGAGGAGCAGAGCAGGCGGAGGACACTGCCGGCGAACGGAATGAGAAAAGAGCACAAGAAGAGGCAGAAAATTGCGGAGCAGAGAACAGGACGGAGATGGTGGAAAACATACCAAGTGTGGTGGAAAAGGACAAAGACAGCGAGGGGCAGCATTGGTCAAGGGCAGAGTCGAGCCATAATACGGCTCAGCTCACCCTAAGGAATCGGGTGTCTGTGGGGAGAGCGGAGGTGGGAACGGGGTAAGTGTAAGTACTCCAAAGAAAGGCGGGGAGTCAGATATCCTGGGGAGCAGGAGGGGGCAAGACAAGGAGAGGGTGCAAGAGGCAGGAGTCTTAAAGGGGCAGCAGGACAACGAGTGGGGAGACAAAGAAGCCAAAAGGGAGCAAGATAGGTGAAGACGCACCATTGTCCCAGAGAGAGAAGAAACGGGGAGCAAGGGTCAGTGGTGGAGCTGAGGCCGAAGGGAGCGGCACTGTTGGAGAAACCACGATAGCAGGAAGACTGTCGAAGGGACATTATATAAGAACATAAGAAATAGGAGCAGGAGTCGGCCATACGGCCCCTCGAGCCTGCTCCGCCATTTAATACCATCATGGCTGAGATAAACCGAGACACTGTCTGCTCTCAGGTGGATGTAAAAGCTCCTATGGCACCATTTCAAAGAAGAGCAGGGGAGTTATCCCCGTGTCCTCGCCAATATTTATCCCTCAATCAACAACAAAAACAAATTATCTGGTCATTATCACATTGCTGTTTGTGGGAGCTTGCTGTGCACAAATTGGCTGCCCCGTTTCCCACATTACAACAGTGACTACACTCCAAAAGTACTACAGTGGTTGTAAAGCGCTTTGAGACGTCTGGTGCTCGTGAAAGGCGCTATATAAATGCAAGTCTTTCTTTGTGTGAATATGTTTTTCTAGAGGACGGCCCACTTGCTCTTGTTATTTGTTCCTCTTTATGTGGTTTGTACTTGAGCTGTGAGAACCCTGTAAGGAAGTTCAGTGACAATCAGCTATCTCTGAAACATCGACGGTAGCATATTATACAGTGTGTGAATGAACAGGAATTTCATCTTTTAAAAATAATTAATTTGAAATGTTTGGCCCGAGGCTCACAGCCGTGACTCTGACCCTCTGTGTCGCAGTGGGTAAGTAAATGCCCAGAGTGGGGGCATCCAACCTGGGTTTGGTTTCATATGATCACATTTCTGAGTTTGATTTCGGGATTGTGGCCGGGTGGTGTGAGTCGGGTATTTTGCAGTCAGATATTTATGTTTAAAAATTGAGATATGTTGGGATTTCTCATGGTTCAGTGGACAAATACCCGGTAAGATGTGACACTGAGCCACACTGCCCAGTTATCCCACTCCTGGTCTGTGTGTGTGACTGCTGGGGTGTGGAGACCAATAGGATCAACTGCTCTTCCAGGCTGAGAAGCCATCCACGATGTATTGTTCAGATTCACTTGTGAAGAACAGGCGTTGGGTGAGCTATCAGTAGGCTGGCCCCTCCTGTGAGGTAAGAGACAGTATTATACTAAAAGCAAAGGCTGACACAAATGCAAGGCAACGTGGAAATAAAGCAACAAAGGGATACAAAGAAAGTAAGAGCTGCATAAAGGAATACAGAAAAAACTGGTGAAGATTATCAAAGCAAACAGCAGAAGTTATCAACAACAACAACTGGTATTTATATAGCACCTTTAATCTAGTGAAACTTCCCAAGGGGCTTCACAGGAGTATTATGAGAGATAAAATTTGACACCAAGCTGCATAAGCAGAAATTAGTGCAGGTGATCAAAAGCTTGGTCAAAGAGGTATGTTTTAAGGATTGTCTTGAAGGAGGAAAGAGAGGTAGAGAGGTTTAAGGCAGGGAGTTCCAGAGCTTGGGGTCCAGGCAACAGAAGGCACGGCCACCAATGGTGGAGCGATTATAATCAGGGATGGGCAAGAGGGCAGAATTAGAGGAGCGCAGATATCTCGGGCGGGCGGGGGGGGCGGGGGTTGTGGGGCTGGAGGAGATTACAGAGATAGGGAGGGGCAAGGCCATGGAGGGATTTGAAAACAAGGATGAGAATTTTGAAATCGAGGCATTGCTTAACTGGAAGCTAATGTCGGTCAGCGAGCTCAGGGGTGATGGGTGAGTGGGACTTGGTGCGAGTTCGGACACGGACAGCCGAGTTTTGGATCACCTCTAGTTTACGTAGGGTTGAATGTGGAGGCCGGCTAGGAGTGTGTTGGAATAGTCAAGTCTCGAGGTGACAAAGGCACTGATGGGTGTTTCAGTTTATTTGGAGAAAGGGAGCAGCTGAAGGGGAATGTGGGCCCAATAAAGACAGATACAGGCGAGACTATAATAGATAATAAGGGCACGGCAGACTTGGGCAATGGAAACTTTGCATCCATTTAGAAGAACTTACTGGAGTTAATGCATGTAAAAAATGTCACTGTGTAAATATTGTGACTGAAGAGAGACAGATCTCCAGGACCTACTGGTTACCACCCCGGATATTAAAAGAAACCAGTGAGGAAATTGTAGATGTGTTTGTCATTGTTTTCCAGAGTTCTCTAGAATCAGGAATTATGTCCTTGGTCTGGAAAATTGCAAATGGTGCTCCATATTTTAAGAAGGTGGAGGCAGAATGCAAGGGCCCAAGTTTCGGGCCACGCCCCGACTGGACGCCCGTTTTTCGCGCCACAAAGTGTGCCTTAAAAAAAACTTACCTATTCTCCGGCTCTCAGCAGGTCCTCTGGAGCTGGGTGCGGCGCATCACGAGCTGTGGGGGGCGGAGCCAGGTGCCTGCGCTGAAAACAGTGCTGGGACCTCTGCACATGCGCACTACAGTGGGCGCGCATGTGCAGTAGCTCCAGGTGCCCAAAACTGTGTGGGAGGGGCCTGAAGCACACAGCCCCGAGCCCTGGCCGAATAGCCTCACTGGGGCTGCGTGGATAAGGCTGCACCTCCCACGCCCAGCTCTTGCTTCCTCCCGACCCGACCCAACCCCCCCCACCCCCCGACCCTCACCTCCCCACCCCCGACTCAACTCCCGCTCCCCCACCCCCCGCACCCGACCCGACCCCCCCCCCACCCCCTGACCCTCACCTCTCCCCCCCCCCCCCCCGACCTCCGCACCCATTCCCCCCCCCGACCCACAATCCCGACCCCCACCGGATCCCGGTCCATGGACCCTGCACCCGACGGCACCTACCTGTAAACCCGGTGCTAAAAACAGGCCCAGCCCGAAGTCTTGGGCCCGGCCCATTCAGCCTCCCTGTTCAGCCTCCCTCTCCTTTTCTCTCCTTTCTCCCTTCCCTCCCTCCCGCTCCCCCTCCCTTCGCTCCCTTCTCTCCTTCCCTCCCCCCTCCCTTCACTCCCTCCCTCCCCCCTCCCTTCTCTCCCTCCCTCCCCCCTCCCTTCTCTCCCTCCCTCCCCCCTCCCCCTCTCTCCCCCTCCCTTCTCTCCCTCCCTTCTCTCCACTCCCCTCCTCTCTCCTCCCTCCCCTCCCCTCTCCTCCCTCTGCTCTCCTCCCCCCTCCCCTCTCCTCCCTCTCACCCTCTCCCCCCCTCCCCTCCCTTCTCCCTGCCGCCCCCCTCTCGCCCCCTCCTCCTCCCCATCCCCCTCCTCCCCCTCTTCCCCCCCCCCACCCTCACTGTCAGAAACACAGACACTGACAGACAGAGAGTGAGAGACACACAGACAGAGAGATAGAGACACACTGGGGTGGGGGGAGTCCCAGCACGCTGTTAGAGGACTCCCGGTGCTGCAGTCGGTAAGTAGAAAATGTTTTATTTATTGATTTTTTAATTTAAAAAAAAAATGATTGATTTATTGGTTGATTTATTGATGTATTTATCATTTATCATTGATGATGGCTCTTTATTTGTAAAACTGAAGTGTTTAATGTTTGTAAACTTCCCTTTAAACCCCTGCCATTCCCTACGCCTGATTTGTAACCTACGCCTGATTTTCTAAGTGTCGACAAGGTTTTTCTGAGCGTACAAAAATCTACATTTACTCCATTCTAAGTTAGTTTGGAGTATGTTTTCACTGCCTAAACTTTCAAAACGGGCGTAAGTGGCCGGACACACACCCTTTTGAAAATAAAAATCTGTTCCAAACTGAAACTGTTCCAACTGACTAGAACTGGAGCAAACTAAATGCCGAGAATTGCAATTTCTAAGATACTCTATTCTAAACCAGTTGCTCCAAAAAAACAGGAGCAACTCAGGCCAAAACTTGGCCCCCAAGTAACTTCTGACATGTCAGTTTAATGTCAGTTGTGGGGAAGTTGCTGGAATAGATCACCAGGGACAGAGTGACCGAGCACGTGGACAAGTCTGAGCTGATCAAAGAGAGCCAGCACGGATTGTGAAGACTAGGTCATGTCTGGTTCATCGAGCTGAATGTGTTTCGGAGCTCACTCACATGGTGGATAGGGGAGTGTCTATGGATATGGTCTGCATGAACTTCCAGAAAGATCAGGTTCCTGACAGATTATGAAACATGAGAAGACATGGAATTGAAGGGGACTCAGTGACATGTGTTGGTCATTGGTTGAGAGATAGGAGACAGTGACAAGTACTCTGATTAGCAGGAGGTGACAAGTGGTGTTTCCCAGGGATCGGGACTCAGCTCTTCACCATATTTATTAGTGATTTGGATGGAGGGATTGAGTTACACATCCAAGATGGCACTGAGTTAGGAGACACAGGAAGTTGTGCAGATGGGAACAGGAAGTTACAAAGGTACATAGACAGACTCAGTTGTAAATTCCTGGATTCTTTTACCTCAATCTGGTTCAGTAAAATTACTGAGTCGAATACCTCTTGTGCGTTGAACAAAGCAGTCTTTATTACCGGCCAGTAAGACCTATCAGACAGAAGATATACTCTCTGGATAGAGCGTACACACTCCCTACGGATAGGTGAAGTTACATCGTAAAGCGTTAACAGTTATACAGTTTTGAAATCAGATAACAAAATACAAATGGATTGACAGTCTAACTCAGCCACTCATTTGTCAATCTATATGAGATGTTCTTCTTGAAAGCTCAAGCATTGCCTCTAAATGTTTCAATCTAATGGTGTGACTATTAACTGAGACCTTGCAATTCTGCAGATGTATTTCATGTTACAATTAGATGTTATTGGCAGGATTAGTGACTTGAAACCTTGAGACAGACTGTTAGCTATGCTGATGTTGCACTATTTGCAATCTGACATTCTCCCAGCTATTCATCCATGGCTTATTTTATGTTACATATATCCCGTTTACCTTACTGTCCTTAATTCCATATATTCCGTTCAGATATCCACTCAGTGAGTGGGCAAAACTATGGTAGGTGGGGTTTATTACAGGGAAGTGTGAGGTCATCCATTTTGGATCCAAGAAAGACAAATTGGAATATTTTTGAATGTGTTTTACTTGTATGGGGTGTTTGTGAATATCATTGAGTGGGATACACCTATTTATGTGTCTCTATCTATACAGCAATCTATATTAAAATTCAGCCACCAGTGAATTTTAAGCAGGAATTTTTGAAAGACCATAAACTGATTATATTATACAAATATATATTAACTGTCTAAGTGCCGTAGCAAAGTAAAAGCCTCTTTCTTAGCTGAAACCACCTTTAGTGTTTTGAACTTGCCTTGTAGTCAGCAAATACACGAGGATGGGTCACAGTGCTTTGAAACGTAAACCGCTGGTGAACCAGTGAAAGTGGGTTAACAGCCTCGGGGGCAGGAAGCAGTGGCAGCAAAGGTAAGAAGGGATATTAGTTCACCAGTGCCAGCTGCTCCCTTCCTTTATTGATTTGTTGCTAGCCCATTCTCTCTCAATTCACCAATGTTGCTGTTAATCCATTCATCTGCTGATGTGCCTGCTGCTTCAGGAATTGATTTCCGTGTGTCCATGGCTCTGGAGTTGGTTCAGTTCTCACTGTCCCACTAACTTACTGATTTGTTGGTATTGCCACTGCTCCCATTTATTCACTGATGCTCACAACTCCATTCGTTTTCGAACCAGAATTTGGGCTTTGCAGTTCTCCGTGTGTTTAATCCGGTCCGCCAATACTTGGAGAAGCCGGGCTCCCCCTCACTGTTTGCCGAGTGTGTTTGTGGCTGCACAAATCCAATTGTGGGCTGCAGCCCGACCCATTCAATGAGAACAACTTGTATTTATAGTGCCTTTAACGTAATAAACCCTCACAAGGTGCTTCTCAGGAACGGTATCAGACACAATTTGACACCGAGCCACATAAACAGATATTAAGCCAGGTGAAGAGGTCGGGTTTAAGGAGTGACCAAAAGGAAGTAGAGGCGGAGAGGTTTAGGGAGGGAATGCCACAGCTTCGGGCCCAGACAGCTGAAGGCACGGCCACCAGAATGGTGGGGCGAAGGAAGTGGGGGATGCACAAGAGGCCAGAATTAGAGTGCAGAGTTCCCGGAGGGTTGAAGGGCTGGAGGACCCCCGACCGTATTCATCCCCTCCCCTCCCCCTCCCCCGACCGTGTTCTCCCCTCCCCCGACAGTGTTCATCCCCTCCCCCTCCTCCGACCGTGTTCACCCCCTTCCCCTCCCCCAACCGTGTTCACCCCCTCCCCCGACCGTGTTCACCCCTCCCCCTCCCCCGACCGTGTTCACCCCCTCCCCCGACCGTGTTCACCCCCTTCCCCTCCCCCGACCGTGTTCATCCCCTCCCCCTCCCCTGACCGTGTTCACCCCCTTCCCCAACCCATCCCCCGACCGTGTTCTCCCCCGACCATGTTCATCCCCTCCCCCTTCCCCGACCGTGTTCACCCCCTCCCCCGACCGTGATCACCCCTTCCCCCTCCCGTTGTTCATCCCCTCCCCCGACCGTGTTCACCCACTCCCCCTCCAGAGTTCACCCCCTCCCCCTCCCCCTCCAGAGTTCACCCCCTCCCCCGACCGTGTTCACCCCTCCCCCGACCGTGTTCACACCTCCCCCTCCTCCGACCATGTTCATCACTTCCCCCTCTCCCGACCGTGTTCACCCCTCCCCCGACCGTGTTCACCCCTCCCCCGAACGTGTTCACCCCCTCCACCGGCTGTGTTCACCTGCTCCCCCTCCCCCGACCGTGTTCACCCCCTCCCCTCCCCCGACCGTGTTCTCCCCCTCCCCCGACCGTGTTCACCCCCTCCCCTGACAGTGTTCACCCCCTCCCCCTCCCCTGACAGTGTTCACCCCCTCCCCCTCCCCCAACCGTGTTCACCCCCTCCCCCTCCCCCTCCCCCAACCGTGTTCACTCCCCCTCCCCCGACCGTGTTCACTTCCCCTCCCCCTCCCCCGACCGTTTTCACCATCCCCTCCTTCCCTGACGGCAGGCAGTGAGTAGCATGGTATGGGGCAGTGGGGAAGGCAGTGAGTAGCATGGTATGGAGCAGTGGGGAAGGCAGTGAGTAGCATGGTATGGGGCAGTGAGGAAGGCAGTGAGTAGCATGGTATGGGGCAGTGGGGAAGGCAGTGAGTAGCATAGTATGGGGCAGTGGGGAAGCAGTGAGTAGCATGCTATGGGGCAGTGGGGAAGCAGTGAGTAGCATGGTATGGGGCAGTGGGGAAGCAGTGAGTAGCATGGTATGGGGCAGTGGGGAAGCAGTGAGTAGCATGGTATGGGGCAGTGGGGAAGCAGTGAGTAGCATGGTATGGGGCAGTGGGGAAGCAGTGAGTAGAATGGTATGGGGCAGTGGGGAAGCAGTGAGTAGCATGGTATGGGGCAGTGGGGAAGCAGTGAGTAGCATGGTATGGAGAGTGGAGAAGGCAGTGAGTAGCATGGTATGGGGCTGTGGGGAAGGCAGTGAGTAGCATGGTATGGGGCTGTGGGGAAGGCAGTGAGTAGCTTGGTATGGGGCAGTGGGGAAGGCAGTGAGTAGCATGGTATGGGGCAGTGGGGAAGGCAGTGAGTAGCATGGTATGGGGCAGTGGGGAAGCAGTGAGTAGCATGGTATGGGGCAGTGGGGAAGCAGTGAGTAGCATGGTATGGAGCAGTGGGGAAGGCAGTGAGCAGCATGGTATGGGGCAGTGGGGAAGCAGTGAGTAGCATGGTATGGGGCAGTGGGGAAGCAGTGAGTAGCATGGTATGGGGCAGTGGGGAAGCAGTGAGTAGCATGGTATGGGGCAGTGGGGAAGCAGTGAGTAGCATGGTATGGGGCAGTGGGGAAGGCAGTGAGTAGCATGGTATGGGGCAGTGGGGAAGCAGTGAGTGGCGTGGTAGGGGGCTGTCATGTTTGACCATGAACCACCTTGCCCCCATCAGTACCCCTCCCCTTTGTTATGATCTGGAGTGCACTGCCTGAAAGGGCGGTGGAACCAGATTCAATAACAACTTTCAGAAGGAAATTGGATAAATACTTGAAAAGGAAAATTCTGCAGGGCTATGGGGAGAGAGCAGGGGATGGGATTAATTGAATAGCTCTTGCAATGGGCCAGCACAGGTACCATGGGCCGAATGGCTGCATCATGTATATGTTTCTATCTGAGACCCAATTATACCAAAGACCAGGAGCCAGGTTTACAACTTTATAGTTGCTAAATTTAAAGAGATGAGGGAAGGATTGAGACAAATGGATTGGAGGATTGACCCTGATTCAGAAACCATCATTCTAATTGGTCAAGTGGCTGCCAATGTGGAACTAAGGGAGGGGCGGTGGACAAGGGAAGACACATATAATGGAACTTTGAAAAGATAAATTGCAGATAGTGAGCAATTGAAATAGCTGTTCCAATGGGAGTTTGTTAGCTGCCACGTTCGGGGGGAATGGAGTGAGCCAATGGTACCTACTGAAGGGAGTCACTGTTGTACATCCCTGTGCTGTGAAGGGATTCTCTCTTTAAATAACACATTTATTGTATTGGGAATGGAAAGATCTCCTGCTGAAACTGTATTTACTATATCGCTCAGGTTTTCAGAACAAATTAAAAATCAGATTTGACCACAGGTTAAACAGCAGCAAGACCAGTGTTTCACTCTTCTCATTCGACTCACACTCTGCGTTTCATATAAGTCTTTTATTTATTTTATTTCTCCCATTAGGCCTCCTTTTGTCTTCTGCACGCATCACTTCTGCCCTTTAACCTTTTCCAGATCCCCACCGGAGCACTTCACAGGTCATTCTCTGGGGTCTTTAACCCGGAGTGGGTCTTGGGGAGTGGTCTCTCTGCACCTCCCGGATCTGTATAAATACTGCCGGTCGATTTTAATCCTAGTGGGTCTTGGGGAGTGGTCTCTCTGCACCTCCTGGGCCTTGTATAAATACCGCCGGTCGATTTTAACCCAGAGTGGGTCTTGGGGAGTGATCTCTGCACCTCCTGGGCCTTGTATAAATACTGTCGGTCGATTTTAACCCGGAGTGGGTCTTGGGGAGTGATCTCTGCACCTCCCGGGTCTGTATAAATACTGTCGGTCGATTTTAACCCAGAGTGGGTCTTGGGGAGTGGTCTCTGCATCTCCCGGGCCTTGTATAAATACTGCCGGTCGATTTTACCCCAGAGTGGGTCTTGGGGAGTGATCTCTGCACCTCCCGGGTCTGTATAAATACCACCGGTCGATTTTAACCCAGAGTGGGTCTTGGGGAGTGATGTCTGCACCTCCCGGGTCTGTATAAAGACTGCCGCCCACTCCAGGCTGGGAAGAGGGCACAGAGTGTCTGCTGGAGATGAAGATCCGGTGGCCCCTGGCGGCCCGACAATTTCCAGGTAAATGGGGGAAGTGGGTTGGAGTTTGGGGCAAGGGGGATTTGTGGCCGCACAAAGATTTTTTGACTTGCCTTGGATGGGGGGGTGGGACTGTGGATTCAGCAGGGGTCGGGGGGGAGGAACTGTGGATTCGCGGAGGGGGGGAGAGTGTGGATTGAGCGGGGGCGGGGGGGAGGTGGACTCAGGGGGTGGGGGGGAGTTTGTGGATTGAGCGGGGGTGGGGGGCGGTGGACTCAGGGTGGGGGGGAGTGTGGATTGAGTGGGGGTGGGGGGAGGTGGACTCGGGGGGTGGGGGGAGAGTGTGGATTGAGCGGGGACGGGGAGGTGGACTCAGGGTGGGGGGGGGGGGAGTGTGGATTGAGCGGGGGTGGGGGGCGGTGGACTCAGGGGGTGGGGGGGAGTGTGTGGATTGAGCGGGGGTGGGGGGCGGTGGACTCGGGGGGGGGGGTGGGGGGAGAGTGTGGATTGAGCGGGGACGGGGGGGGTGGACTCAGGGGGTGGGGGGAGAGTGTGGATTGAGCGGGGGGTGGGGGGAGGTGGACTCGGGGGGTGGGGGGAGTGTGTGGATTGAGCGGGGGTGGGGGGAGGTGGACTCGGGGGGGGGGGGGGGGGAGTGTGGATTGAGCGGGGACGGGGGGAGGTGGACTCGGGGTGGGGGGGGTGGACTCGGGGGGTGGGAGTGTGGACTCGGGGGGTGGGGGGAGTGTGTGGATTGAGCGGGGACGGGGGAGGTGGACTCGGGGGGTGGGGGGGGGTGTGGATTGAGCGGGGACAGGGGAGGTGGACTCGGGGGGTGGGAGGGGGGGTGGATTGAGCGGGGACGGGGGGGTGGACTCGGGGGGTGGGGGGGAGTGTGGATTGAGCGGGGGCGGGGGGGGTGGACTCAGGGGGTGGGGGAGAGTGGACTCGGGGGGTGGGGGGGGGTGGACTCGGGGGTTGGGGGGAGGTGGACTCGGGGGGTGGGGGGGGGAGTGTGGATTGAGCGGGGACGGAGGGGGTGGACTCGGGGGGTGGGGGGAGTGTGGATTGAGCGGGGACGGGGGGGGTGGACTCGGGGGGTGGGGGGAGTGTGGATTGAGCGGGGACGGGGGGGGTGGACTCGGGGGGTGGGGGGGGTGGATTCAGTGGACGCAGCCAAGATCTCACAAAGAGAGCTCAACAAGCTTCCCAGCTGGGCTGATTAATGATGAATGGTGTTCAGTAAGAATAAATGAAAGGTGCCGTATATATCGGGAACGGTAGCATAGTGGTTATATCATTGGATGAGTTATCCAGAGGCCTGGATTAATGATCCAGAGACATGAGTTCAAATCCCACCACGGCCGCTGGGGAATTTAAATTCAGTGAATAAATAAATCTGGAATAAAAAGCCAGTGTCAGTAATGGTGACCATGAAACCACCGGATTGTCATAAAAACCCATCTGGTTCATTAATGGCCTTTAGGGAAGGAAATCTGCCGCCTTTGCCCAGTCTGGCCTATATGTGACTCCAGACCCAGTGCAATGTGGTTGACCCTTAACTGCCCTCTGAAATGGTCTAAAAAGCCACTCAGTTGTCATCATCATCATAGGCAGTCCCTTGGAATCGAGGAAGACTTGCTTCCACTCGAGAAGTGAGTTCTCAGGTGACTGAACAGTCTAATACAGGAATTACAGTCTCTGTCACAGGTGGGACACACTGTGGTTGAAGGAAAGGGTGGATGGGACTGGTTTGCCGCACTCTCCTTCTGCTACCTGCGCTTGGTTTCTGCACGCTCTCGGCGACGAGACTCGAGGTGCTCAACGCCCTCCCGGATGCTCTTCCTCCACTTAGGGCGGTCTTTGGGCCAGGGATTCCCAGGTGCCAGTGGGGATGTTGCATTTTATCAGGGAGGCTTTGAGGGTGTCCTTGAAACGTTTCCTCTGCCCACCTGGGGCTCCCTTGCCGTGTCGGAGTTCCGAGTAGAGCACTTGCTCTCAGTTGTATAAGGTGGCTCACCACCTCCTTCTCTAAGGCAATTAGGGATGGGCAATAAATGCTGGCCTTGCCGGCGATGCCCACGAATAAATGAATAAAAATATTGGAAATAAACAATAGGAGGTACCCGTGCCCCAGGGGAAGGACAGCACGTGTTGTGGGGTAGGTAAAGCAAACCCAGAACAATACTTTCAGATATAACCAGGGCAGGAGGGCACAGTCAGGATTGTAAAGGCCAAGTTCAGGACTCAGTTATTTGAAGACGGTGATCAAAAGCTGGAACAGGTTCCCAGGCGAGGCCAGAACACGGGACAGGTTTACAAACCGCTGGACGCTGCAATGGGACGATGGTAGTATTGGAATTCTGGAAGGATGAGATGAAGTGAACTGAGAGCCTTCTGTATCTGAACCTAC